>NC_137258.1:14964062-15361204 GCF_965637545.1 Phallusia mammillata | reverse complement strand
AAAAAATCGGCATTAGCACAACATGCTACTACCCTCGGTCACACCATAAACTTCTCTGCTGCCCAGGTGTTAGCTAGAGAAACCGATTTTCACAAGCGAGGTTTCCTGGAGTCGTGGAACATACATTCTCACACCAACACGATGAACGTTAAAACGGACGTTCTAATGCCGATAACTTATCGGTCGCTTTTGCACCATTGAGCCAGGTGTTATCACACGACCATTGGTGCGCACTGCGTTATTTCTATCGCCTTTTTTGTGTGTGTTTCGCCGCCCTTTTCGCTTTATAATAACTTGTGTTTGCATTGTATGTCATTACCCTGATGAAGTTGTTTCGTATGGGACATCGAAACGTTGGCATATTACAATAAAAAACTGCCGGAAGAGCTAAAAATTCTGTTAATACTGCAACGAGGATTTAATAAATAAAAACATATAAAAGAAAAACATCACCACATTAAAACAAATGAAACATTATGTAAATTGTGAAGATAACCAGCAGTTGAATACCATATACTTTTAAGTTGTTTATTGGTTTAACTATAACAGTTTTTTCAGATTTGCCTGCTTCTTGTGGAAAGAAACCTTTCTCAGCAAAATGTTTCAGGTATGCTTCTTTTTCTTGAAATAAGCTGAACAGCCAATTTTCACGAACTTTAGGTTTTTCATATATGCTTCCAAAAGAAACCATTTTTTCAATTGGGAAAACTCTAAAAAGCAACAAATTTTGACATTACTTGTTTGCAAAAACCCTGTCTGCAAGCGTTGAATCTCAGTGTTTAATCAGTTATTTTTAGTTATTTACAATCTACAAGAAGGGTGGTTCGGCACATATTGCCAGTGCAAATACACTACAGTCTATTTTGAAACATATGTATGTATATTTCTTTACACCTAGTTAACAAATTTTGCCTATTTTAGGGGTTAAAAGTGGGGGCTACATTTTAGGGGTTAAAAGTGGGGGTAAAACACAAGAATCACACCTCTAAATGCCCATTCTGCAAACCGTCACTCTATATTTCATCCAATTCGGACATTGTATAAAAACTTCACCTGTTTAGGGAGCTAATGTGGTATCTGATGAGGCTACAGAGCAAAGCGTAACAATCAACACCTAAATGTAGCATATTCTACAAACTGTTAAAACTTCCTCTCAGCACATCATTGTTCACAAATTTCACCTTTTTAGGGGTAATAAGGGTAAATAGTAGGGCCACCGAATAAAACATACCCATTGACACTTCAAATAGTGTTTTTTATAAACCGTCCAAATTTTATGCAATTCTTACACTGTTTAAAAAGTTGACCCATATAGGGGAATACTGGGTTGATGGGGTTCTACACCCAAACCAATAAAATAAGAAACCACACTGACCAAATCACAGTCCTGACATATTTTGTCAGACAATGTTCAAAATTTTGACCACTAAAGGTGTTTTGAGCAGCAACCGTCAACGCTTCTGATGTCAGAAGGCTGTTAACAAATCGCCATCTGCAAAAATAGCCAACATTTGATGCAAGCATGGCCGGATCTAGACGGGGGTGTTTGGTGTTCCGATACCCCCCTCAGAAAATTGGTGAAACCCACCGAACCTCTTTTTAAAAAGTTGTGCATAGATCAGGGGCGTCCAACACATGGCATGCATGCCAAATGTGGCACGCAGAGCATTTTAAAATGGCACACAAGCTTTTGCAAACATTCCGATGGTAAACATTAGGGCTTAGGTCACGCACTTATTATTTTTTATTGATTGTTCATGGCCTATATTCCCAATTAAGCAAAGGTTATCGTGCAGTGATAAAGTTACACAACCCACTAATAAAATTAACATCAGCCCCGTTGCAAACTATTTGCATTTTTTATGGTGGTCCGCAACATTCTTTCTGGTGGGCCGCGAAGCTTTTCAAACTGCTACCATACCAGTATAGAAGTTAAAAAAAGTTACACAGTTTGTGTGAACATACTTCAAATTAAACATTTTTCTCAAAAACATAATATTACTCACTAGGAAATCTGCATAAGATTTCATGTTTAACAAAGCTTTATTACACAAACAAACTGCAATTGTCGTGTCACAACAGTACTTGTACTAGTTACAAAATCTTGATGCTAGAACTATCTGTGTTAGTTTTATTTGGTCTTTGCGTAGCTACAAAATGGATAGTTTTTTTTTTAAAAAAAAGCAAGGAAAGTGAAGAAAAACAAAAAATTTGCAGAAAGTAGTAGTGATGTCATCATATCAAATCAGCAAGCTCAGGCTTCACATTAACAGAAGTATTGCTTGTGCGGTTATTTTTTCCATTGTGGTTTTGTGGCAATATTATACGGTGGTCCGCCAACAAATTTTTTTTTTTGGTTTAGCACATTAGAGCTTGCATTTCTGGCCTAAAACTAAAACTGACTATTTCAGGGTTTAAGGGGTTAATCCAATAAAAAGTTGGAAAACTATTTATGATACCTTACATTGCACCAACCAACAAAGCATGAAACCCATAGATCATGTACTTAGTCAGTACAGCTGTTATAAAAATACCTGTTTTGAAGGCCTGTGGGTGAACCACTAGGTCGTTTAAAGTCAAACTTCAGAAGGATCAATAACTGACACCTGTGTAAATTTAAATAAATTTTGAGCACTATTTCTTGACCAAATGCGTGGAACAAATCAATCTTCATATTTACAAAGCTGCATTCCTGAATACGTTAAAAACTTAATTAAATATGACTTGCGTAACCCCCTCAAAATACATCCCATTGCGTGCCGCAGAAATACCAAATATAACTCATTTTTTCCCAAAACTATCCGCTTATGGAATGAACTTCCAAAAGAAATCCGATTGATAAAATCTGTTTCAGTTTTTAAAAATAAAGTTAAAAAACTTTTCTTTACGTATCCAGTCAGAACCTTACATCTGCATGGCTCTTGTCCTAAGACAACTGCCCTTCATTGCATGCTTCGACTTAACCATAGCCCACTCAATATCAATCCCAGGCACTTTCGCCCTTGTGCATGTCAGGCTGTAGAAACCACGCAACATTTGTTTCTCAATTGTCCACTATTGATTTGTCCTCGCACAATTTTGTTTTCTACTGTTTCGAATATTCTGACAGAAAACACTAAGTTTAACGCTTCATTTCTTTCCAATCTTTCTCCTGGTGCAATTATTCGTTTCATGCTATTTGGTCATCCTGATTTAACAGACGCCCACACACTGTCATTATTCCATGCCGTTCACAAATATCTGCATGCGTGTAATAGATTTTGATTTCTGCTGCCGATTTATTGACATTTTAACCTCTTTCGTTCGCTTTTCCTCTTTTGTTTACTATTATTATCGACTACCCTTTATCTGAAAATACGTTTATTTCTCGTATGGTGACACGACAAAGGACAGTTTTCAGTTTTCGGACTGTCGTAAAATAATAAAAAAAAAAAAAAAAAAATCAGGGTAGACATAAATGAATATTTTAGGGTTTAAGGGGTAAAAAATGGGTGAATCCTATTAAAAATTACAAAACTCCTAGATCATGTGCTTTACTCAGTACAGTTGACTTTTACGTTTGGGGGCCTGACTTCAGGAGGATCAAATTAACTAACATCTGTCCAAATTTGAAGCACTCTTACTTGACCAAACAAGTATAACAAACCAGCATTAGACAAAAAAAGAAACAAAAATACGGTAAAAACAATATGTGTCACCTTCAGGTAAGGGGACCCATTATAACATTAGTATCGCATCAGGGAATTTCCCAAATAACTGTTGGACACTCCCTCACATTTTTTTCTTGATCCACCCATGGATACAAGTACATGTCAACACAAGATCTTTTAAGTTAAACGAAATAGATGGCACATCTACATAGCCATATTACCCAGCTGTAAAAGTTTTAGTTTAGGTACATGGACAAACTTCCAAGGGCGAAAAACAAAAAAAATAGTGAAATCAAGATGTGTCTCCTTTAGGGAATAAGACCAAATGACACCACTGAATATGTACTTTGTTAGTAACATATAAGATACATAGATCAAACTAGAAGGGTGTCATTACACACATTATAACCTATTTAAAACGTCAATATATTTCCTATGCTTACTTTATATTGGGTCCCATATTAGCCGCCTTTTATAAACTTTTGTTGTTTCTGCAGACAGAAATTCATGACACATACAAAGTTAAAAATAATGCATTTCAAAAGATAACCATGAGAAAATCTTCAGGTGTTGTACGGTAAAAAAGAAAATTTACCTATTTTGGGTGGCTAGTGGGGTAAATGTTGAGGTTACAAGGTAAAACACATCAATTAAAACCTACAAATGGCATATTCTATATGCTACCCAAATCTAAGCCAATTAACTGTTTTATAAACTCACAGATTTTAGGGGGCTAGTGGGGTGAAATTGGGGGTTACAAAGTTAAACACAACAATCAGCTCCTATGGATGGCAAATGTTACAAGCTGTCCAAATTTCATTTAATTCCCACGCTGTTAAAAAACTCACCCATTTTAGGGGGCTAGTCGGGTAACTAATGGGGTTCGGCGCACAAACTAAAAAATATGAAACCACAATGACTCAATCAATAGTACTGCAAAATTTCAGCCCAATCAGCTAATGTTTACAATTTTGACCACTAGATGTGTTTTGAGCAACAACTGTTAATGCTTTTGACGCCATAGGGCTGATAACAACCCCCCAACTGCCAAGGAACACTAACATCCACCAAGCAACCCACAAACACAAGTAACATAGGACTGGGTGCCCTTGTAACACTATTGCGCCACAGAAATATTTTATTTGTGTTGCCCAGTAACACACAAATTCGTTTTACACTTTGGCGGCTAATGGGGTAAATGTTAGGGCTACAGCTTTGACCATAAGAATTGACACCATTAAATGGCATATTCTACAAGCTAACCAAATTTTAGCCATTTCCGACACTATTTAAAAACTTACCCATTTTAGGGGGCTAGCGGGGTAAGTGGGATGCACATCTACAAAACTATATCTACCATCTGTGTAACTTTTATCCAAATCCATCAAACATTTGATGGCAAAACGAGTCAACAAACTTTGGCAAGAAAATAATAAATCTAGTAAAATCCAAGTGGCCCCTTCAGGGAAGGGACCCATAATTATTGATTAAACTGAACTGACAAGACATATATTAATAGTGCATGGTATTTAGATCAACCTGTAATGAAGGGTAGCCTTCTGGGTGCCAAAACAACCACACAAATACTGAAATACATTCATTGACGTTTTATAACCGATCGTCACATCCACAATCCATTTAAGTGACTTTTTAGAAATCTGATTTTCTGTAATTAAACAAGTAACAAGCCTAAAACAATCTCTTTTCAAATACTCAAAAAAATAAACACACACCAGAGTTTGAATCATTTTGTGGACAATAAACATTTGGATCCAACAAAGTTTCAATAGCAGTTTGCAGTGCTCCTAACCTTGGGTAGGTTACATTTTGAAGAATTGGAAGTCCCATTTTTTTAGCAAACCTAAAAAAACATTGTTGAATTGGCATCACCTTATTCTGAAAAACTAAGTTTGTTTTATTTTTACATTCATATGATGTTATTTTGTTGATATTTGCAATATGACAAACAAAGCAATTACTAAAAGAAATGGCGATTTTCTCAAATAAAGGAGATGCGAGTGACTTAAAGAAACTTGAATAGATAGCCGAGCCAGCGCCCAGGACAGCTATGCAGCAAAGCGTTAAAGCGCTACAGAACCCCTAATATGGCTGTGTCCGACGCTGACAGGGTACATAAAAACTTCCATTACAAAATGAGCTAAAAACATCGCGTGCAAAGCGGCTATGCCTTTGGACCCAAATGTTATGATGTCATCCAATTGTCATACCGTTACGAAATGTAACAATGAAATCTCATGTTAATAGTCATTCCAGTTACCAAAACTTTTGAAGTTCACTTAAAAAACTAGGTTACACTGCAGTGTGAGATTAGAATAAAAAAGTAGAAAAATGACCTAGTTAATAAATCATTAAACACAAGCACTTTTTCAAAGAGAACCTTTGACTTCCATCTCTACGCTTCCACAAAAGTCCACCTTCTGGAAAGAGAATAACCCATCCATGGTTTCTGTACCCTACGTTCATTGTAAGGTTTTCCTTCAAGCGGTGAGCTTGGTGCACAGATGTCTCATTCACTCCTAATTTAAATATTGATGGCAATTTTCTTGCATCTGTTCCCTATAATCAAAATTTGTTCATTTTGCTCAACACATATGTTTGAAATTTACTTACCTGTAACAGAAAGAAATCACCATGACCTTTGGCCACCCAACCAAAGTTAAAAAACTGTAAAATCCAATCCATTACCCACATTGTGGTTGGAAAAAGACATTTTGCCTAAATCACAACAACAATTTGCTTATCTTACTTACAAGTTGTTTTCCAAATATGTTTGTATACAAAGACATTTTTTTACACACAACTGAAGCATTACATCCACAACAACAACATTATATATAACCTCATTAATTCCAGGCACTCTAGCAACAAAGTTACACAAGGCATCAACACAACTTTCTCACAAGTGATTGTTCATTTAGTACAATTCACATAAGGTTGTTTTTTGGACTTAAAAAACATACATGAAAAGCTCTCATAAGAAGTGGTATATCTGTTGGGGTCTGATGGTTGACAATCACCAAAGACACATCATTTTTTATTACACTAACATCAGCTCCACTTTCATACACTGAAATCAGATATAGAGGATGTTAAAATACTGCTGTATTTAAAGTAAGAGTATCTGTAATATAGAGATAACAAAATTTGAATAATGCATTACTTGCCAGAGGGGGGACGTACAAGCTAAGATTCCTGTATTTCATGTTTTTTCCTTTCGCTACTAAATAGCGAATAGCAAGAGAGGGGTCACTAAATTTTTTGAAAAGCAGACCAGATAGATTTTGAATAATTGGCATACAGGCACTAGTTGGGTTACCACTGCACAATATAATATTGTTTGTACATTTCAGCAGCAGAGTAAATGGTTCTTACCAACATGTCCTGACAAATCTGACCAAGAACCAACAATTCCGAGGAATGAATCATAGATTTGTCCTTCAATGAGCCAAAAATAGTCAGGATTCCACAGTTTGATGGGCTACAAAAATACATTTTAATGTCGTGTACTGAGCAATGAACTTGAGAACAAGTAAGTTTCGCCTACTTTGTGCAACAAGATTTTTGGGGGTTTGCTTAAATATATTTTATTGTTTATTTCAGGTGTGGCCAACACATCGATTTTGCTTGAACGGTCAATTGTCTGGTTTTGACTGGTCAATCACATTCACCACAGAATTCTTTATCGTTTATTTATTTACAAACAAATTTGAATTCAGTAATATCAAATAGCACACCTGACAAAATCTATGACACAAAAACTTATTACAATTTTGGCATCAAAGTTTGTCTTAACTATTACAATGTGGTTGTTTGTGTTAATTTAACAGTTAAAATCATTGGGGAAACCCGAACTTAAAAGCAATTTATGGCTCCCAAAAATAATTTGAGCATGCACTCCTTAGTTTTTAATTTCTCACTTACTTGCAAAAGCAGGTACCAAATTAAATACACAGGCGGACATAATAAAGATTGAATGATGTACAAAATCATGTAGGGAAGTTGCTTAAAAAACATAACCCATGTGAAACAGGATTGTTCCATATCTAAAATTAGTGTCCTGTCCGCAGTATCCTGCAGGTAAATTGGATTAATAAAATTGATTTGGATAAAAATTGAACACTAGTCGCTTTAAATTTGCCACCGAATCTGATAACAAATGGGGTGGAATTCTAAAACACGCCAATACTGATGCAAATAAAGGCTCAATAACAAACATTTTCTCAATAATCATATGTTTGACCAAAGAACACTATTCTTTGGTTTGACAGTTAAATGTTTAAACCACCTGACCTAACTTCTGCAGAAAACACTTTGAGTTTTGTGAATTCCGTAAGGTGGCGCTTCCAATACGATTCCTTTACGATACTTGATTTCATTGCTCTCTCTAAATCGGGGGTGTCAAACTCGTGGGGTTCGGGGGCCACATTGCAGTTTGAAATTATCCCGAGGGCCGCATGTGATTTTTAAACTAGATCCTTATTTCACCAACATCCGCCAATTACCTGCTGGTTTTTGTTTTGAAATTACAGATGTAAAGAAATAGGTTTATATCATCTATAACCTTCCATTGATGCCTCAAAAGCCCAGAATAATTTCCAACTTGATGCACAGATTGAGCGGCACAATGTGAAAATCGGTTTTAAATGTTTATTACATCATAATCTGTATTGTAACGCAGATAGAACTTGTTTTTTACGCATTGTTTGCACACAATAGGCCCACAAACGTCTGTCGCATATGGCTGCTTGGGTGATAACACTCTGTCAAGTAACACAAAAACAATTTATTATAATTAGATAAAAATCTGACAAAATACTACAATTGTTGTTGAGTGTTTGTGGGCCGCAAGTTTGACACCCCTGCTCTAAATCATTGGACACCAATTTTTTTTTCCGCGGGCCGGATAAATTTAAAGGTGGCTGTGCACAGGATCCGTTTCGGTCCGTTTTGGTCCGTCATGCGTATACGCGCGTAAATTTCGGTCCGTCGCCTTCCGACGTGTATACACAGAATGCGTACCTTGCGTTCTGTCCGAAAACGGACGAGACGGACGTTAAGCTTGATTGACACCTGCACTGATGATGACAACAGAGATGGGCAATGATATGAAATATGTTGCGTCACCTTCCGGTGGCAAATGCGCCATCTGGCGGTAGACTGTGTAGACCTCTCTGTTAGCACCTGTTGTGCCTACTAAACTCGCAATATCAACTAAATGCTGGTTAGCCTAAGGCCCTGTGAAGCCCTTACTGATGCTGTCAGTAACGAACGTTATAGTCACGATTCGATCGTATACATGTAACACTTGGTATGTTTTTTTAACGGAAACGAATGAAGAATGGAAGAAATAGAAAATATACACTTACGTAATACAAACCTGACAAAAAAATTGAATCCTAACACTGTCCGAAGGTAATAGAACAGATGAGAGGTAAACGTGAAAGTAACAGAAATTGGTGAAACAAAGGGAACGTGGAAAGTTGGAAAAACAGCGAAAAATTACGAAAAATACGTTTGAATATTCTTCAAACAAATTAAACAATCCTCCATACTAAAGATAATCAAAAAGATCATAAAACAATTAATAGGAAACGTGGTTAAGTAACAACTTAAAAAATGGATTAATAAAAACTATTTGAAAGAGTGCTAATTGGATTAACAGTACATCGAAGTTTCGGTTGGCCGAATACACCGCTTTGGCGATGATATATGTCGTTTGGTCATTTGCATTTGACGTCACAATATCGTAAGCGTGATCGAACACGGAGTAGTGCTGATAGTCTTTTACACTCCAGACACGAGAAAAAGTTAGTTTGCGAAAAGTAAAGTTACTTTCCATTCGCGCAGTATGCTATGGTTAAAACAACACCGCTGCAAAGTAGAAAACAGTCATTTGAAACTTACAAATTGTGCAAAAGCTTTCTTTGTTTAGGACATGTTTTAATCTTCTTCAATGGCGTCCGAGATTACTGAAGAGTCGCAAAATATCAGACACAAGGAGAAAAAAAGAACAGAATGCATTAACAAGGCTTTTGCTGAACTTCGAAAATGTATTCCAAACGTTCCTTCGGACACGAAATTGTCAAAGATTAAAACTCTGCGTTTGGCATCATCGTACATATCTTTTTTATCGGAGTTGTTGGAAGATGCTGAGGCAAGTTGTCCCAACACAGGTAAAGAATTCCATGCTGAACTACAAGTTTTGAGATGCAGAGACAGGCACATTAATCGTCGATTGGTGAGTGATAAACTTATCGCTTACGTTTGTTAAATTGCTTTTCATCAGAACAGAGTTGGAATGACTAAATATCAAATGTATATCACGAACATGTTTTAAGCGATTTTACAAAATTCATTGCCTTCACATTGTGATTTATAAACTAAACGTATGTTTTTTATTGGTATCCTTTGTAAAATTCTTGTTTGTCAAAATTCAACCAATTATTTTATTTCACAGGATGTTTCAACGAAACGCAAAATTATTACAAATACGAATGATACATGTAGAGGAGTGGGAATTCAATCAACAAAAGAAACAACTTCACCTGGCATCAGTGAAAAGAAAAAAGGCAGGACAGGTTGGCCAGAAGCTGTTTGGGCAGAGGCCCTCGAATCATTAGAAAGAACAAAAAAGTCTACTGACCGCAAAAGCAACCAAGACAACAAAGAAGATTATAATCCAGAAATATGGTGCAATGTAGAAACACCACAATCACAATTGGAATACTATAGGTATATATCGGATAGTGCCAATGGATTGCAACAAGAACTGTACACACAAAATATCGGTATGCATGAACCTGTCACAAATGCGAGAGAAAACACAATTGAGCCCACCTTGGTAGAAGAGAGCTCATCAAATTCTATTCTTTATCCATCTAACACACACATTATGGATAGAACAAGAATGCTGCGTGTTTTTGAATCAAGTGGGGCTACAGGTTTTTCTCGACAGTTTACTGAACATAATGACATAACGGAGGAAATTAACGCTGGTTTTACGAATATTGCTTCCGCTCTTCCGTCGATTTCGACCTTATCATGTGTTGATAAGTTTCAAGGTATTTACGTACTTTCATTTTTTTGAATGCAGCTAAAACAGTTTGTTTTTAATCCACAGATCAGGCCTCAAAAGATCTTGGTCCCAACCTAATAGAATTACAACCCGTTTCAACACTTAAAGATGCCACAATGCTGTTGCAATAGATCGACTCGGCTCTGCAACTAAAAATGTAAGACAAACAAATAATGTTTTTATACAGTAGCCTAGTTGGTCGAAAACTTAACTTGGATAAACAAGTTTTAGAGCACACTCAGTACAGTTGCAGGAGGAAATTTTCGAAATTTTTGGGTGGAAAACCTGCCAACAATAGCGAAGGATCGACTGCCATAACCGCACACACTTCGAGCCCACGTATTAGTAGGTTTTAATTTACACAAACAGAAGTACCCTTTTATATTTTTAAAGAAACAGCTAGTTATAATATACCGCGTGCAATATGCTGGTGTTTTGTAATCACACATTTTTTTCGCCCATACTTTTTGAAACTATGCGTCAACGACTCCAGTTAGCAACAAGTTGAAGAGACAGGCTGAGATAAACACTTTGATGCAAAGCAGACTCCCCCAAGTAGAGCACGCGGCCTATCAAAAGTGGTTCCAAAGGAAAAAAAACGAGAACGTAAACAGAACGTCAGCAAACGATTTTGATTCGAAGCAAAGTGGAATTGAGGGCGTTTAGTCTTTTTTTATTAATTTGCTTTGCCTCATTAGGATTTTTATTACAATGCATTTTTCTTGACATGTTCCAGCAGGATTTGCCATGGCTGTCTAAAATAAGAAATGATAATCCCTTAATTGAATTTTGTTGTTTGTTAATTACACTGTAGACCAGGGTTGTCAAACTCGTTGGGGATCGAGGGCCACATTACAGTTTGGAACTAATGTCAAGGGCTGCATGTGATTTTTCATCTAGTTTTGTGCACTTAAACCAGGGGTGCACAACCTTGTCGCTATGACGGCCGCGTCGCAGGTCCTTTTCCCCCAACAGCCGCCAATTACCTGCTGGTTTTTGTTTTAAAATTACAGATGTAAAGAAATTGGTTTATATCATATGCATATACCATGTATTAGCGCCCAAAAGCCCAGATTTCCCACTTGATGCACAGATTAAGCTGCACAATGTGAAGATCAGTCTTAAATGTTTATGACGTCATTATCTATATTGTGACGATTGTGGTTTACGCATATGGCTGTTAGGCTGGCAATACTCTTTTCAGTACCAAAAAATATGTTTAGAGCAGCTTAAAAATCAAAATATTTGGCAAATGAGTTTTAATTACGTCACGGCCGCCAGTACAAATATTTTTTTAAACATGTTCACGACCGTATAAACTCGTCTTTGTGGCCGCATGTGGCCGCACGGCCGCAGATTGTGCACCCCTGGCCCTGACTGAAACTTAACGCTTATTTTTAGTTTGACGAACGGTTTTTATTGTTTCTACTCATAACATATGAGTTTTTATTTATAAATAAAAACTGTGAATGTATGTTTAAATAATAGCTTTCACTTCGAAAAGTGAGAAAAAATATAATATTTAGGTAAAAATCTTACAAAATACTGAAAGAGTATTTGAGGGTCGCATTCGAGGGCTTCGACCCGCGGGCCGCGAGTTTGACACCTAGCCGTGTACTTTTGATGGCAGTCATTTTGTCCTTAAAACAACGCCATTTTACACAGAGACCCAGATGTATGAAAACCAAGTTTTATTTGATGGCAGTTTTGACGACCGGACGGTTTGGATATAACACGAGCACAAACAATAAAAGCACGCCAAAAAATCCAAAACCTTTTGATATAATGCATTTAAACCATTTATAACATGGTTATTATTTTACTTAATTGGTTTATCTTTGTAAGCAACTTCTTCAACGAATTGCATAACCTTAAATTAGCACCGCAATTAGTAATTACATTTTTGTTTGCTATAATGATCATAAAAAAATCAGTGGACGTATGAGCGATATTTTCGAAGTTGATAAAAGAGGTCATCTTAAAACAGCCTGGTTTCACATTGGAGTGTTGTTTATGTCATTACTTACTGTACAAATATACCTTAATATACATGCTTATTATGGCCTCAATTTGGGCATTTTTAATATTTCCAAAAAGTTTTACTCTTACATCGAGACGTTCCTGGCCCAAGTCAAGTCAACAAAAAAGATTGACAGAAACATATCTGACTCCTCTGCGATTTGTTGCACATTTTCGCACTCCATATAATTTAACCCAAAATGGCAATTTGAATACAGGTGGCTGTCAAACGCCAAACTAAATAACGGCACGAACGACTAGATAAGTAAAAAGCAGCAAAATAAAGGCAAACGTCTCTACAATATATGATTGGAGCATTTGGTAAATCCCACTTTTTGCATTGTCATGTCAAATTTTATTCGCATAGTCACTTCATCACCACAGCACCACAGTACATTGTTAAACGGTTACGTAAACAGACCGAAAAAAACATAGGTTGTCGAGTCAAGTGCATTATCCAGTAATATACATAACTATTGCCGTATAAGTCCTTGTCTTACTCTTATATACACAACGTTTTTGTGTAAAATCACAAAACGCATTTACTTTATTGGCGCGTGCATTCGCATTTATCGTGTTTTTCAGAATTACCGTATGTCATGGGGAGCGGCCAGCAGTTTATATCATGACTATTTTTCAAGGTGTAATTCTGCAGAAGTCGGATTACTTTTCATGCTACCTAAATTCTCGAAATCTTGCGTTGTACGTGTATGGCCTACATGCACCAATTCAGCGCACGCTACGCAAAAGGCATTGTCTTATCATTTCGAGTCCTGAGTCAGGCCAAGTGTCCCGTGGTTCAAGCCTTATATCACCTCGACACAGATAATTTTAAAACTTCCGTCTTATTATTTATTTATTTTTGGCTATAGTATGTTAATGTGAAATGATGTTTTGAGTTAACTGTGCGTTAACTGTAATATTCTTGGAAACCTAACTAGAGCGAGCTGCTAGAGCAAAGGTCCTAAATCAAGTATTTTAAGCAAGCCTGAAAAAAATGACTGAGTTTCTCCAACAATTGGAAATTTGTCCGCATATATAGGGGTAGGAAGCTCTTTGTCTATGCTGGTTACATTTATTATTGATGTTTGACTATGATTTGGCACATTTTCTTTTTCTTTCTGGCAAACAATTTGCTTTTTCTGAATGCTTTTTATTTTATGAAACAGTGTTATAAAAGTAAACTCAAAGAGAAAAACTTATAATCAAAAAGAAGGATTTCCAAATCCCACTACAGTTTGCAATTGATGAACCTCATTTAAAATTTCTTCATCGGTTATTCCCAATTTTATAGCATTCTTGTAAGATTGCTCCGCTTCCAATCTTCTGTTGGTCTGAAATAGTTTTTACATTAAATACCCAAAACCTCTATATTATTAAGAATTGGCATACCTTCAAACAAACAAGAGACAAATAAGCCCACACTTCAGCATTTTTATTGTTGAGTATGTTTGCTTCTGCTAATGCATCCTCAGCTTCTTCAATTTCACCAAGCTGTCAAAATACAAATCGCTTATCTTACACATGTTTCAACCGGTAAATGTTTTTCACTGCTGGAAAATTTGTACTGTGGGTTGAGTTTCTAACACTATTGCCTTAAATAACTATGTTTCCATTATTTGCAGTGTTCAGCATTCATCTCATCAGACAGATATGGAATTGTACAACAGTTTTTTTTTATTCGCTGATGGAAGAGTACGTTTGTTGGTCACCCCATACGATAATCAAATAAACGTTAAAAATGTTAAAAAAACGCTTGCTTTTGCATGCATGCAAAACATAATTTGATGCCTTGTTTAGCCATTTAATACTAATGAATTTTGAAATAAACTTACCCTGTAACAAGCAACTCCAACTCCAAACCAGGATAGACATGTTGGAGAGTGCTTACAAGCAAGCAAAAATATGCGTTTTGCATTTGAAAACTAAAATTACAAAACTAGATTAGATCAGTTGTAGAATAAAAACACAAACAAAAATACATTTAGTGCTTGAGCTGTTACATCTTTGGGAACAAGAATACTCACATACCTGCTCTTCTTGTAAGTAAATTGAGCCCAAACGCAGATAAATTGCATGTGTTTCTGATGCATCAGTGACAAAAGCAAGGGTACGTTCATAGCAGTCCCTTGCCTCCACAAAATTTCCAGCAACATAATTAAGGTGGCCTTTCATTGACCAAGCATCAGGATGCTTACGATATAAGTAAAACAAAAACAAATATTGTACCTGACACAAAAAAAAAAACGAAATTTGAAACTGACGAAAAACCAACCTCATTGTTAAGTGAAATTGAAGATTCCAAATTTTTGTTAGCATCCTGGTAGTCTTTTCTCATCATGTTCAGTCTAGCAAGGGCAATGTAGTACTCTGCATTGGGGTTTCCCAGAGATGATAATAACTCATGGGATAAAGCATTCTCAGCAAACTGAAAAAAGTGTTGTTGGTGACTAAGGTTGGGGATATGCAGATGTGCATGAAAACATATTTCTATGAGGAAAAATGTTTGGTGCAATGTGTCAAAAAATTATCCATTTCAGGGTGTTTAAAAAGAATGGTCATTTTTAAAAACAACTGTTGTAGAAATAAAACTCTAAAAATGTTATCAGAAAATATCCAATATTTCATTTTAAGAAAGCATGTGCAGAACAATGACAATACATGGCACAATATAGTGGCTTAATTTTTAATTGGGTGGATAAATAAACAAATTTTGCACTGTACCCTTAAAGCTTTTCTGTCCAACAGCCATTTGGCAGCTTGTAAAAATACACTTTCAGTGGGAGAATTTCCCATGATGGATTGTTTTTGATGAAGGTTTGGGTCTTCAGCCATTTCTGTTGGTTTTTCATCTAGGTCATTGGATACAACACTGTTATCCGTTGAGCTTTTGACCCTTCCTGTTTCTAAAAAAATATTGCAATATTTTAACAGTTATATAAACCTTTGCACTAGTATGTTCTTTTTTATTTATGGCATTAGTTTTTGCACACTAAACAAAATTTGGGTAATATTGTGGTACTGTAGTTAAAAAGGCTCCATCTAGTGGTTTAATGAAAAATAGACCCGATTTTTGTAACAAGAAAATCAAAAAGTTAGCACTCAAAAGAGTCCAGGATAGGCATGGGTCTGAATCCCACCACAGGCTAGATATTTCTAGCCTACACCTTGCCATTTTAGTAACATACTATTTATATTAATTGAACTACTATTTCTACTTTAATTGGTAAGGTTTTATTTTTATCATTTAAAATACCCTTTTTGCCGGTTGACTTTGTTCCTTTTACAGTTGATATTGACTTTGCTGATCCAGTAATTTGTGTTCTAACATTACTTCCAGTTCCTGTTGCTGCATTTAAATCACTGTCATGACCTACAAGGAAATGTTCTCACAAAGATGAATATGATTTACTCAAACTTTAAATTCAAGTGTAAAAAACTGTATTTTTGTAATATTACTTGAGTCTTGCTTCTCAGTTGGTGCTCCTGAATTTTTATCTGTTGTCTGTTGGCTGGTTTTGTTCAACTTTGATGCTTCTGAATATGAATGTTCAGCTCTAATTTCATTGCCTTGTATATCATAAAAAAGTGCCAGTATCATCCATGCCAAGCTTGGTGACTGCAAACTAAAGCAAAAACACATGCACTCGAATTGGCTAAAATTCAATGATGACCTAAGTTTTAATATTTTAGACAAATACAAAAAAATCCACATTTTTGACACATTTAGAAGAAACTATTAACAGTAGGCTCCTATAGTTTTTAAGCAAAAACTAGAATATTGGTTTTCCTATATATTGCCAGTTTATGTATACTACATCATATTTAACGATGTATCACATATAGTATATGTGCCATATGCCATTTACTATATTTATAATGGATATATATTTGGCACCTACATTTCATTGGGTCCCTATCTTTTACCTGGCACTTTATAACATAATTGTTTCTGCAAGTATAATCTAATGGGTCCCCACACATGTGCACATGCGAATTGGTATCAGTAAAAGTAGGGCACAATCATTGTTAAACTGGAATAGTGGTTTTCCTATATATTCCATTTTACAGAAACTGTGCCATATTTACGCACCATTCATTATAATTGTAAGGGATATATATTTGATGGATACATTCAGGATGGTAACAATATTTTTGTGGCCTGTTATAACCAGAGATGTACCGAATCGGCTAAATTTGGCTACGGCCGAAACCGAATATTCGGCAGTTTTGCCGAATAAATTCAACACAACAAATTATTCGGCCAAAACCGAATATCTTTAAAAATGGCTGATTCGGCCGAATAAATTCGGCAAACCTAATATTCGGTACATCACTAGTTATAACATAATTGTTTTTGCAAGCAAAAACCAATGGGTCCCCAACCACACATATATTTTGAATTCCTAACAGGAATGATGGCACAATAAACTACTCAAGTAAACTTGTGTAGGAGATTTTTACAAATTATTGACAACTAATTTCATCAAATGGGGCAACATTTTTTCCTGTGGCTGGGGTCAATGCAAAGCTCCAGACAACAGAGGTTACCGATGATTTTTAACGGTTTCATTTCCATCAGCGATCATTGTCTCGCGGGGTGCGAATGTTGTTAGATAAAGATATGGCGTCGATTGGGGCAGGAGGGGCCTGTCGTTAACCACCATAAGACGCAAAACTGCGTGATACAACAAATGCATAACTAACATTTTTAAATGATCTACAAACATATCTTAATTGCACAGTGCAAAAAGACTGCCTGATAGCACGCCCAGTTATGTGCGAGGCCGAGATATTCACTTTTTAGTGGGCAGGTTTGCGCTTTTTGACCCAATTGGGCTTTTTTTCGACATGGAGTTGCATGTTGTTTTCACGAGGTGGAAAATGGATGAGTCCAACTATTTAAACATTTAACAAAGTTTAACATTTTTTTCCTTAATAACCCTTTGTTTGTTGAATTATGATTTTTAATCCGCACATAGCGTTCCCTGGCGCCGTTAAGTTTCTACATACCAACAATACGATTGCCTAGTTGGGCTTTTATGTCCAAAACCTGTTCTGAAACAGTTTTATTACTGCTTTCAGTTTTACACAGGTGTAACAAATCGTGCTGCGTTGTCGCTCTGCGCTTCAAAACACGAATAAGTTGACCTACATTAACGTTTACAGCGCAATATAACTAACATCATAACATCTTAATTCCAACCTTTAAAATACGCTGCAATGTACCAATCAAAAAAGTATGACACTCCAGAATCATCTGCTTTAGCAAGTATAGCCCTTTTACAAATTTCACGTTTTGGGGGGCTGTGGGTGAACCGAGGGATCAAACGGAGTCAAAATTCACATGGACCATCTTTAGACCAGTATCTATAATGTGTGTAAATTTGAAAAAGTTTGAACCATTCTTTCTTGACCAAAACGTGGGAACAAATCCGCGTTAGACGGAAAAAAACAAAAAAACAACAATGTGTGTCCCCTTCAGGGAAGGGGACCCATAATAAACCAAAAATACTTTGCTTCTGCTAAAGAAGTGGCTCTTTCAAATACTGCCTCAGCCTCAATGTAGCTCTCTTCAATAGTACACATGATTCCATACATAAGCAAACTAAACCAAAAAAACAGTTAAAAAACATACAATCAAAATAACATCAGTAAAAGAAATGCTTACCCATCTATGTAGGACTGTTGAAGAGAAACTGCTTCTTTAAAACACTCCTTTGCCTTGGTGTTGTTTCCAATCAAAAGACTAAATGAGCCAAAGTCAAACCAATGATCTGGATTTTTTTCATCCAGGGCAAGTCTTTCCTGAAGTTCAGTTGCTTGTAAAAGGAAGTCTGGTGGTATTCAAATATTTGTACTCACCTGGTAATATTTAGAAGCAGCGGCCAGATCTCCATTTACTTCTGCTTCTTCTGCAAACATTTTTAGTTGTGATGAATTTAAAAATGGTTCTACTGATGATGTCTCTTCTGTTTCCACAGATAGAACCTTAGTTCAAATGGTAACAGGAGGATTAAGAAATTTATTGGTGGAACATACAACCTTTTAAATTTATTGAGTTTTGTTCGTTAAAACTAAAAAAGTGGTTACACCACTACTGTTTAGTATATTTAACAAAAAAATGGACCAATACATTTTATGCATATGTACAACTTAATGCAAAAAGTTGTACATTCACACACAATGTGTTTGTCAAAATTTTGCAACTAAAGATTTACCTTCTGTAAAGCCAAATGCATTTCATCAACCAGGTATACATAGAGTTCAGATAAAAACTGCTGCAGATCATCTTTGTTTTGAAATGTAGTAGTTTTCATGTATTTCTCTCTCACAATTTTGACAATTGAGTGCTATAAATGGATTTAGACTAAACTTATGGAATATTGTCAGATTCACTGCAAAATATCACCATACCTTTAGCTGTTCTTTGAATGCAAAGTACTTTCCTGATGAATTAAGCTGGTATAATAGTTGCCTTTTTCGGTCCTGATGCATTTCAGGATACTGTCCAGAATCTTGCTCAAAGACATCTGGTCCAAATGCATCCCTAAAAACATAAACATCATTAGAACAGTAAACATGACCACATAAATATGTGTTTAGAAATGAAACAACTCAAGGTACAGTTTGAATAAAATCATGAAAACCATACCGAAATTCGTCCAACACCATTACTGCCACAGACGAGAGCTGTGAATGATAATCTTCGATTGCCTTCTGTGCTCCTCCTACGGCTCTTTTGAACTGTGGTCGTGGTGGAATATATTCACGAACCAGCTCCGCTAGATCTTCTGGTTCCCGTCGTGGTACCATGGGAGTTGCCAGTAAAAACTCCAAATAAACGAAGCTGTTGGCATCTTTGTATGCAGTTCCCTCGGTGTTCTAAACAGTCAGGAGCTATTAGGAAAAACTAGAAGGGTGGCTCAGCACATATTGCCATTGCACATACACTGTAACCTATTTTGAAACGTTGATATATTCCCTACACATATTTTATATTGGGTCTCATATCACCCACTGTCTTTTGTAACGTTAGTTGTTTCTGCAGGCAGAAACTCATGGGTCCTCCACACATTCAAAGTTAAAAACAATGCATTTCAAGAGATAACCATCAGTCAGTTTGGAGTTTCAAAAAAAAACACTGTGGTCACTTCTTGTTCTAAATAATCATGCTACTAACTGTTTAAATTATGCAAATCTGATTCAACTCACACATTGTCCTATTTATTGTTCTATTTATAGGAAAGAAAGTGGCAAAATAAAGCAAAACACAACAATTAACACCTATAAATAACAAATTCTGCAAGCTGTCCAAATTTCATTCAATTTTCACATTGTTTAAAAACTCACACATTTTAGGGGGCTGGTTGGGTAAATGTTTAAGCTATAAGGTGAAACTTAACAATCGACACGTAAAAATGACATAATCTACTAACTATCCAAATTGCATCCAATTTCAACATTGTTTTTACCATTTTTAGGGGTTAATGGGGTATATGGTGGGGCTACAGGGTAAAACACAACAACATACATCTATAAATTGCACATTCTACAAGCTTTACAAAATTTAGCCAATTCCGACATTCTTTAAACAACTCACCCATTTTAGGGGGCTAGAGGGTGAATATTGGGTCTACACAACAATTGACACCTAAAAATGACAAATTCTACAAGCTGTCCAAATTTTAGTTAATTCTGTACTAAAAATTCACCCATTTTAGGGGGTTAGTGGGGCAACTGATGAGGTTCTACACCCCAAAAGTAAAAAATATGAAACCACAATGACCCAATCAACATTAATGTAAAATTTAATCCAAATCAGCCGAAGTTTAAAATTCTGATCACTAGAGGTGTTATTAGCAACATTTGTTAACGCTTCTGACGTCACAAGGCTGTTAACACCCCTCTAACTGGTATGTGCAACAACGTTCACCAAGCAATGCACTAAGCACAAGTAGCATATGTTCTGTTGCCTTTATTATACCATTACACCACAAAAATCTTTCGTTTGTGGTGCGCAGCAACATACAAAACTGTTTTACACTTTGGGGTCTAGCGGGGTAAATATTGGGGGGTAAGTCAAACAAAGCAGATGGCACATCTACATAACTATATCTACCATCTGTGAAAGTTTCATCCAAATCCACCAAAGATTTCATGCCAAAAGTGCATGGACAAATTTCACCTGAGAAAAAAAAAGAAAAAAAGGGGGGAAGGGGACCCATAATAATACAGACTAGTATTATATATTCATATACCACAGCAGCATGAACAGATTCCCCAATTTCAGCAGATGATTCTGATTGTTTTACACCAGAACCTTTCTTGGATGGTACTGCAACTGTTGGTTCTTTTCCCGCTTGAGCTTTGCCTCCTTTTTGTACAGGGGATGATCCTGTTACACGACTTGTGCTACTTTGAACTCTTGCAACGCTGTCAGCTATCGCACTTTTTCTTTTTACCTTATAAAGCAAACAAAGAATTTATCAGTTTGTAATCCACTCAAAGCAGCTAATGTGCAGACCAAAAGTTTGATTTAAATAGTAAGGTTTTTACAACAAACAGTTCAAGAACATTTTTTTTGCCTTTTCCAAAAGTTCACTTTCACTAAAGGCATGTAGTTTGAAAGCACCAGCAACTGATTTTACACCAGGGTAGAGCAAAGGAGCAAGATCAACATATGCTATTCCATGAAATGAAACTTGACCATCATCATCTGAAGATGATTTGTCTTTTTTCCCTCCTGTACCAGGACCTGCTACAAAAGGCAAGCCTTGTTTACCATCTGAATTACATTTTACATTATGTTGTTGACAGTATTTTGTTTTGGTAAATGACCAAGGGTTGTTGGCATATCTGAGATAAAGCACAACAAGCCTTATAAGCACTGTTTGCAAAAGTCATTTTACAACAAACAGTTTAACATATCTTTTGTCCAAACATCTTAAAACAAGATTCATTTAAAAGCTGCAATCAAATAGTAAACTAGGAAACATGCTGTGTATGTACAGATAATTCTGGTTAATAGCAACTCTTAAGTTCCGTAGATAATTTTTGGGCCAAATAACAGCTGAAAAGGATACAATTTGGGATCCAGTATGCAATAATATGGAATTGGTGATAAACCAGAATCATGTGGTGTTTTTAGCAACAAACGACTATATATTTTGTACCAATTCCCTTTACTTGTGCCGATGTGGTCCTCATTATTTCTACTGGCCACAACCGAGTATGTGCAATTCGCATTTGTAACCTAAAAAAAGGATTAAAAAAATTCATTCATATTTTGACAAAGTAAGTTGGTTCTGTTGAGATTGTCATATTGGTTAGTTAGTAAGTGAGTACATATTTTACATTTTTATCCTGCTAATAAAAAAAATACTCGCAATAGATTAATTCAATATTCTATACACAGCCAATATGTTTGATATGCTGACACTTTTAGGCAATAGTCTTCTTCATCAGATTCAGTAAACACACAGCTGTCTCAAATTAATATATATTTCACCCTTGTAGGTATCATCAGTCATTGCTATTGAAAAAGAGGCACATTAAATAAGATCAATTTGAATAAGCGTAACTGATAATGCCCACAGGGGTGAAAAATATTTTATTTTAAAACAGCTTGAAAAACACAGATATAATTTAGGTTAATAAAGTTTTAGTTTAAGAATATTTGAATGAAAATCAAATCACATGTATTATTTTTGATTAAATACAAAACAGATGCTTGGAGAAAAAAAGAACAGTATTTCAAATGGCAATTTGCTAAACTTGTTCTTCAAAAGCATTTATTTAGTGAAAACTTCTTTAGAAGTAGGTAGTCCAACCCTGAAAGCCATACTCAGATTTGGCTTCATTGCCCAAGTAGCATCGTCTTTCCACATCCCATGTAACTCGAGGTTTTTCTAACTCAGCTTCTGCTCGTTGCTCTTTATTAGTTTTGCCACAAAAGTCCCCCTTTTCTTCATCAACGGGAATGCGGCTGGTACAGCTACAAAATTAAACCTTTAAAGCAGCGGTTCCCAACCTGTGGGTCGCGACCCCAACTGGGGTCGCCTGACAATTTGCCTGGGGTCGCCTAAGGGAATGGCTCCCAACTCATTTTAGGCCATAATTTAACAAATAAAAACTAATTTAACAAACAAAAAACAATAGAACTGGGCACCACATTCCTTCCCTTCATTGTTTGTTAAAGTATGTAAACTAGTAACTACATCTGGGGTGGATCTTTAATTTTCGAAGACTTGATTGTTTTCACAAAATGCTAATTATTGCCTTGTATTATGTAATAATACTGCATTCACATAATCATAAAGTCAGAACCTGCCAACTTGTTTTGTATTCTCGCGATAATATCACTATCCTCCAATTATAACTTATAATAGTCAACAGAACTAAAATTTAATTTGTAAAATTTCAGGCTGTTAATGATGCATCGAAAGACAAGTATTAGGAAAGGAAAGTATAGTGAGAATTTACAGTAAAAATAGAAAGTATAGTAAAATTTTATCCCTGGGGTCATAGGCGCCGTATAGGCGGTGGCGGCGGGGTGGTGGCGAACACCGTGGATATTTGGGTTTGTTTGTATCGGTACCTTACGAAACACCGTAAAATCTGAACAAATTTGGGAACAGTTTTGCTTTTAAACAAGCGTGCTGACGAAAAAGCAACTAGTTTGGTTGGTGCCTTACTTGTATGACGCCAAACACACAATTGTTGGCAGTGAATGATTGGCCACTATGGTGTACAATGCGATTGTTCTGTAATAAATGGTCACTTTGGGTAATACAAAAGCAACGACTTGACGAAACTGTTTCTAAACATTGCTAAACCAAAAAAACGTTAAAGCGAATTGTTCCAAATCAATATTATTTTAAAAACAATTTTTTGTTAAAATTGACGAACTTTGCTTTTTATTAAGAGTATATTGGGCTTTGAGTTGGAGCTCGTTTGGCTGCACGCATTAGTGACGTCATAATTTAAATCCACCACCTTGCATTTTTGTAAAACTCGGCGCCTATGCGTGGGGTCACCACAACTTGGGAACTGTTTTAAGGGGTCGCGGCACCAGAAAGTTTGGGAACCGCTGCTTTAAAGCCTTTTCTGTCATTATAATATGAAACAATAAGCCATAACAAAACTGGAAAAAAGTACCAATACTTTAGTACAGTGGTCGGCAACCGCCGGTCCGCGAGGAGTTCGTTACCGGGCCGTATACTTTTTCAGGTTAAATGCAATAAAACATTTCGCCCATGTATCCCGGGGATGATAAACTAATTTAAGCGTGTTTATTGCTAAATATTTGTAGTCTTTTGAAGACCGGTCCGCGATGAAATTTCACTTTCAAAACCGGTCCGCAATGCCAAAAAGGTTGCCGACCCCTGCTTTAGTATATATATATATCTTTACAAAATCTTAAATGTGTGTTTTTGCGATAACTTTAAATTGGCAAAGCTTACAATGACCACTTTCATAGGTTTCAGGAGACCTCCTGCTATACATTAAACCACCACAATTGTAAACCAGTGAATCACCCCCTTTGTACTGCGGTGTTGGTGTCCAACAGTCCAGTGTACACATATCATTGGCTGTTATGGTGAACACATGGCCGACCAGACTAAACTTTTCAAAACAAACAAGGAACATCCTATAAACAATTGTTTAAAGTTTCAGCATAATAGGGCTTGCAATTTTAACTTAAACGACTGGCAAACCTAAAAATGAATATTGAAAGGTAATGGGGTGAAAATGGTCGAATCCCCACTTAAAGTTACCTAATTATATCAAATACTTCATAGTGCACCAACCAACAGTATGAAATTCCCAGAAAAATTTTACGTTTTGGGGGCGTGTGAGTGAACCACTGGGTCTATGTTTGGAGAAGTGAGCCCATAATTACCACTATGTCAATTTAAACTAAAAAAAGTTGAAATAAAATGCTATATATATTAATATACAGCTTATCTTCTCACAGCAGACATATGTCATTTAATGAAGTCTTATCTGACATGTGTACTACCTTGTTGTTATAAATTGTGAATGAGCAACGGAGTTGGGAACACTGTGCCACTTCATTTTCCTCTTTGAAAGTTCCCTTTCCGTGGCCAACTTGAATGCTCCATTGGCAAAAATAAGTGATGTGTCTTTCTACAAATTAACAAATACGGTAAAACACTTATTGCAACAGAAAATGTAAGCAAGACTTCGTTTTGTCACACCAAGCAATCATATAAGTTTTATTTACTTCCGAGCTGACAGGCACTGGTAAACCAATAGTATAATTGTATTGTGTGCCAACTGCAGTCCAAGATTCTGGAGGAGAGTATAGAGAACCTATGCGAACGGTCAAGATGTTGCTTTGTTGAAGCAGGTTGTGGTCTAAAAGGGCCTCGTTGACTGCTACCATAACATCCACTTCAGCCTAAAAATATGAAACCAATCAACAAAAGTACAAGATCAAACAAACTTCCTTAACAGAATAAAATATACAAGTTAAGCTGATAATAGTGCAAAAATACATTAACTGCCATTTTGACCAAAGTACTTAGATCGTCTTTTTTATTCTCAACACATAATATTCTGGGATAACTACATCAGATTCACTGCACCATGAACAGTTTACAGTGGAGTTAATTTAATACAATAAAGATTGTCAGACTTGTATTGTAAAAAAAAACAATAATGAATAAAACCCTATTTAGTTTAAAGTCATTGTAAAGAAATACCACAACCTTGCAGCAGCAAATTGCTTTACCTTTGGAAGATCAGGTTGAACTGTTTCAAGTGGAGAACCAGGGCAAGGCTGTAGCTCAAGCGATGTTGTAATGTTACTGGTTGAATTAGACAAAAGTGGAAGCATGTCAATAGTACATTGTCCTAATATTGAAGATTTTTCTTCTTTCTGCTTTTTTTCTTTGGGAAGAACTTCAGTGATGGTAACTGGTAAAAGAAAACAATAAATACTAGAATGGTGGCTTGAGCACATTTTGCTTTTGCACAATCACTATAACCCAGGGATGTCAAACTCAAACAACTTTGAGAGCCAAAAACAACACAGACCTTCTGAAAGTTACTTGGTGGGCCACACAAAAACTCTTAAGGGACCGGATAAGGCCGGTGGGCCGCATTTTTGACACCCCTGCTATTACCTACTTTAAAAAGTTAATGTATTTCCTATGCTCTTTTTATATTGGGTCCCATATTAGCCATCGTCTTTTATAACCTTAGTTGTTTCTGCAGGCAGAAACTCATGGGTCCCCACACATGCAAAATAATGCATTTCAAGAGTTAACTATGTGAAAGTTTGGTGTTGTGAGGTAAAACACTGTGATCGGCACTGGGGTTAAATAATAATACTATGTAGAGTGCAAATAATACAAATGGGATTTAACCCAGATATTGTTTGAAGTATGTCCTATTTAACGTTCTACTTTTAAAAAAAGAAGAGGGATGAACACAACAATCAACACCTATAAATGGCATATTCTACAAGCTATCCAAACCTTGGGGTTATTAAGACAAACAAAACAATTTTATAAATTTTAATCACAACAAATTTCATTTACCGAGAATGGGCTTTGAAGCAATGTCATCAAATATATGATTTCCATCAGCAAAACTGCAATCAAGGGTTGTTGTAAAACTGTATTCAGCATCAGCATCAGGGGAAGTTTCCACCTGCAAATGGGTATGCATGAAAGATATTCAGTCAAATAACATCACTAATGATGTTGTATACAGCAGGGGTCGGCAAACTTTTTTGCACTGCGGACAGTTTTTAAAATAGAAATTTCATTGCAGACCGGTCTTCAAAAAACTGCAAATATTTAGCAATAAAAACGCCTAAATTGTTTTATCACCCCGGGATGCATAGGGAAAATGTTTCAAAGTATTTAACCTGTAAACTATACTGACCGGCAGCAAACTTGTCGCGGACCAGCACCAGGCCGCGGACCGGCCCCAGACCAGCGGTTGCCAACCACTGCGCTACAGGATATCATTTTAATGCCTTGTCTACTGCGCCATATATTTTGCTTTCATTCACTTTTAATTTTTGATATTATTTGATCAAAAAGCTCAAATATTTTATGTAATAACATACAGGTATGTAATTACCTTGCACTGACAATAGAATTTTCAATAACTAGGCAAAATTTAACTAGAGTGTGTTTTGATGGTTCACACTTGCCAGATTGGAAAGTTTTATTTTTGCGCGGAGGATATTTTTTTCGTCAAAATAATTGCGCGGATTTTTGCGCGGAATTACAATTTTCTGCGCGGATTGATAGACTTTTGATTGACAGGTGGATTTAACGATTAACGCAATTTGTATGTAACGCCTGCAAGACTATCCAGCCGACAAAAAGAACAACTAAATAAAGTAATAAACACGACGAATCTGCAGTTTTGCTCTATTGCGCACGCAGCTGTTCTGGTAGATTCTAAAATTTTTCATTTTCATAACGATTCAAACATTTTGCTGATTTGTTTTGTGGGGATAGTTTGTGATTGCCAAACTACTTTTAACTGTTTTTAATGATTTGTCATACAAAACACATTATTTTATGTAACTTGTCTAGCCGTCAGTCACTTTAATAGTCAAACTACGTCCTAAAAATACAGATAAATGTACTTTTAACGACTACGTTAGCGAAATAGAAATGTTATTTCAAGCGTGACGATCGGTAAGTTTCGATGTGCTTGACTGATTTACGTGGATTGTTCGCGAAATAAGGCTTGTGACGACATAAAAGTTCATTGTGCAACGAAAATATTTTAAAGAAAGTTTTTTTGCGCAGATTACACGTAAAAAGCCTAAATTTGTGAGGATTACAAGGGGAAATCCAAAATATTGCGCAGAGGATTTATCAGGCCATTCTTTCCAATCTGGCACACTTGTAAGTATACATATTACTGAGTTTAAGATCTAATGCGTCAAGCAGTAACCTTTGCTGAATCTCCCAAATGCTTTCCATCAAATTCAACTTTGGCAAAGGAAGTAACAGCATCACCACGATGACCTTTCAAATGTCGAGCCCTTAGAATTGTTATATGTATAGTCTCATGTGTTCGTACTTCCACATCTTCTGTCATGATCAGATTTTAAGGTGGACACAAAATTTTACAAATGTGATCTGTAATAGAATTAATTTACCAATATTGCCATAAATTCAAATACTCAGCAAGCACCTTATTGCATGCACACATAACTGCTAGTAGTCTTTAGGTTGATGCAGTTATATTGGGAACTTTGTTGGATTTGTAAAGCTTGAAATGCAGTACCCAACGTCCAACCAACATTACAATTTACAACATGTACCGGTAGTTAACCAACAAACGTCTGACAATACAATGAATAAACGAAGGATAAGAGGTATAATATAGCAGAATGTCCGACTATAGCAATAGCATATGTTCACTCCACGATGGAAAACAGTTCTGCTGTGACATTGCGATTCGCATGAGCATTTGCAAAAATCGGATTCTTAATCTCTTAATTCTCCACATTTATACAACCATGCCTAAGAAGCAGAGACTGCAGTCGCCAACATAACCTACGAAATTTTGAAGCATACTCACTAACAAGCAGAGAGAGAGCGAGAGAGAGCAAACATGGATTCATTGAAAAAACTGTATCGTGTTGCTATAACAACGGAAGTCATGGTAAATCAAATTAAAAGAAATCTAATAATTACATACCTGCCATGTGTAATTTGCACAAATTTAAAATGAAATATGCAATAATGTCACAATGTTTTTTTTATAAAACTGTTACAATAAACATATACCCAATATTTGTTACAGTACATATGTAACCAATACGTTAAAAACTAAAAATTGCAAAATATTTTTTCAAATCTTAAGCAATTTATTTTACACAAGTTTAAAAAAAACATTATATAATCAAAAATAATAATTTTAGTATTTAAAACTGAAAAAAACAAACAATTTAAAACTTCAAATTAAATAATTTGGCATCTTTTTTGTTCCGACCGATATAAAATCTATCACCCTGCAGAAATAGGTCCGTTGTTTCGGTTGAATAACTTTGCAACGACGCAAGTGAATGACAATGGCTGAGAAAAACTGAGGTTGCTTAACTTGCTTTGTTCTAGGATCTGTGTAGCTGAGACAATTTATCACGGAATATAAGTTAATTGTAGATGTTTTCAATTGGTAAATTTTACCAGATAGTATTAGCCATTAGTATGTGTTTTTATAATGCGTCTTTTTTTCAAAGTGTAAGTTTTTAAGGTACTATTACTGGTGATGGGACGGGTACCTGGTACTCGGTATCGATGGTATCGAACGATTTCAGTGGTATCGATACTCGTACTCGGTATCGAAATATTTTGTCTCAGTTTTCGATACCAACCTGCGAGTACCGAAGGCCGATTTACACCATAAGAATACAGGCAACTTTATGCCAATATTTGCTTCGGACAGCACAAAATTGGAAAAAAGTTCCACCGGTTTACGTATATCTTTTTCGCTATCACGAGGAAATTACATTTTTCGGCATGTGTGTGTGCACACCTATACCCCGACCATGGCAGATAAATTAGCCAATGATATACAACTAAGTACAACACTACAGTTAAGTACTCTGTAATCGTACTCGGTATCGAAGGTATATACATGTGGTATTCGTACTCGGTATCGGTACTCGCTTCAAAACCTGGTATCGTCCCATCACTAACTATTACTGCCGACGATCAAAATTTTTAATCTATTTTTATTCCCACAAGATATTCAATTGAAATGTTAGCTTTTAAGAAAATGTGGAAGTGTGTATTATTATTTCAGCCCCCAGTCTCCTATGTTTGTTTTAAGTTTTTTTTAGCGTCTGTGTATAAAAAAGGGGGCATCCAAAATATACAGGATCGCATGGATCGCTTGGTGCATTATTAACACAGCTTGGCACACCTTTATATCACTTGGTGCACCTTTATATCCCTTGGTTCACATTTATATCGCTTGTTGCACCTTTATATCGCTTGGTTCACATTTATATCGCTTGGTTCAACCTTTTATCGCTTGGTGAACGTTTATATCGCTTGGTGCACATTTATATCACTTGGTTCACCCTTATATAGCTTGGTGCACCATTATGCCACTTGGCGTACCTTTATATCGCTAGGTAAAGGTGCGTGTAGCATTGTACAGGTGCACCAAGCAAAACAAAGTTGCACTGAGCGATATAAAGTTGCACGGGCTAAAATAAAGGTGTGGAACCATGTGGAATATACATGCACCAAGCGACATAAAGGTGCATCAAGCAATATAAGGGTGAACCAAGCGATACAAAGGTGCACCATGCTATATTAAGATGCACCAAGTAATATCAAGGTGCACCATGCTATATTAAGATGCACCAAGTAATATCAAGGTGCACCAAGTGATAAAAAGGTGCACCAAGCGATCCTGTATATTTTAGATGCACCACAAAAAAATGAAAACTATTATATTACAAGCTCTACTAGTTTTTACAATACAAGACATGATTACCTAAACCTTGTCTGGTATAGCACTAATCATGAATTCTTTATTGATTTGAAAGTACAACGTTTGTTAGTGATTTGAATTTCTTACAATTGTTTGATCTACTGGTCTGGAACACCAGCATGTGACCTTGTGACTAATTGGCCAAATACTACTATTATGATTAACAGGCAGGACGAACCTTTAAATAAAAAAGGTGACTCTATGTTGTTGTGTACAAAACAAGCTTATGTTGTTTAGAACTACCAATAACCTTCAAATGATTCTGCCCACTTTGATAGGTGGCAGTAGAATATCACAGGACATATTGATTCATGCCTTTAACTAGTTGAAGTTTTTTTGCCATGTTTACAATGATTTCTGAAGTTTTACTTTCAGCATTCTCTAAGGATTTCTCAAACAATTGTAATAAGTGTGTTTTATGATCATTATGGGGACACATATTGTTTTTGTCTATATTAAAAAAGATTTACCCATTTTCACCCCTTAACCTCCAAAATATTCGTTTCTGTCTAACGCTGGTTTGTTAAGTGCGTTTGGTCAAAAAAGAGTTCTTTAAATGTATTCAAATTTGCACAGATGTTAGTTATTGTTCCAAATTTGATCCTCCTGAAGTTTGACCCCAAACGACCCAGCGGTTCACCCACAGGCCTCCAAAACGAAAAAAATTAAAAACGGCTGTACTGACCCAAGTACATAATCTGAGGGTTTCATGCTTTGTTGGTTGGTGCAATGTAAGCTATTCTAAAGAATTTTGTAACTTTTTATTGGATTCACCCATGTCTACCCCTTAAACCCCAAAATAATAAGTAAGGCCAGAAATACCAGCCCCAATGTGCTGAAATGTTAAACAATTGTTTGCAGTGGGTTATTCGTTCAGTATTTAAAAATTTGCCTTAATCGGCCAAATAGTTACTTTTACAGTCCATAACATGTGTACACTGTCAGTCAGATAGAAGTCTCAAATCTCAAGGTAGTAATTCACTTGTTTGCGATTAAGGCGGGTGAATACAGCGGGAGTGCTCAGAATTCACTCGTTTACGATTAAGGCGGGTGAATGCAGCGGGAGTGCTCAGCTTGACGTCCGGACGGACGTTTTACGAGACAGTCGTGTTGGTGATTACAAATCAGCTGTTTTTGCGCAGCCATGCTTTGTCGTTGTATTAAGTTATCAAGCTCATTTTCAGTTTTGGAAAATTTTGTTTAAAAACTGACCTTGAACGACAATATCAAGGTCAAAGCATGAGATTAAATTGAAAGTATTTTTCCTGTTCTTATTTACTGTTTTTTTGTAATTATATGACAATAATGATGCAAAAAGAATACAGACAAAACTTTCAAAATTGGGTTAAGGCTAAGTTGGTTAAGTTTTTCCTTAAGAATCTAAAAATAACCAGGATGTTTGTTTACCATAAATCCGCACAAACGCGTGTGTGGGGACCCATTCGTTTTTGCTTGCAAAAACAATCATATGTGTAGATCAAATGATGTGCATAGTAAACTGGTAAATATCTAACAATGATTGTGCCCTATTTTTACTGTTACCAAATTGCATATGCATATGTGTGGGGACCCATTAGATTATGCTTGCAGAAACAATTATGTTATAAAGTGCCAGGAAAAAGATAAGGACCCAATGCCAAATATATATCCATTATAAAACGAAAAAAATTAAAAACGGCTGTACTGACCCAAGTACATAATCTGAGGGTTTCATGCTTTGTTGGTTGGTGCAATGTAAGCTATTCTAAAGAATTTTGTAACTTTTTATTGGATTCACCCATGTCTACCCCTTAAACCCCAAAATAATAAGTAAGGCCAGAAATACCAGCCCCAATGTGCTGAAATGTTAAACAATTGTTTGCAGTGGGTTATTCGTTCAGTATTTAAAAATTTGCCTTAATCGGCCAAATAGTTACTTTTACAGTCCATAACATGTGTACACTGTCAGTCAGATAGAAGTCTCAAATCTCAAGGTAGTAATTCACTTGTTTGCGATTAAGGCGGGTGAATACAGCGGGAGTGCTCAGAATTCACTCGTTTACGATTAAGGCGGGTGAATGCAGCGGGAGTGCTCAGCTTGACGTCCGGACGGACGTTTTACGAGACAGTCGTGTTGGTGATTACAAATCAGCTGTTTTTGCGCAGCCATGCTATGTCGTTGTATTAAGTTATCAAGCTCATTTTCAGTTTTGGAAAATTTTGTTTAAAAACTGACCTTGAACGACAATATCAAGGTCAAAGCATGAGATTAAATTGAAAGTATTTTTCCTGTTCTTATTTACTGTTTTTTTGTAATTATATGACAATAATGATGCAAAAAGAATACAGACAAAACTTTCAAAATTGGGTTAAGGCTAAGTTGGTTAAGTTTTTCCTTAAGAATCTAAAAATAACCAGGATGTTTGTTTACCATAAATCCGCACAAACGCGTGTGTGGGGACCCATTCGTTTTTGCTTGCAAAAACAATCATATGTGTAGATCAAATGATGTGCATAGTAAACTGGTAAATATCTAACAATGATTGTGCCCTATTTTTACTGTTACCAAATTGCATATGCATATGTGTGGGGACCCATTAGATTATGCTTGCAGAAACAATTATGTTATAAAGTGCCAGGAAAAAGATAAGGACCCAATGCCAAATATATATCCATTATAAAACGAAAAAAATTAAAAACGGCTGTACTGACCCAAGTACATAATCTGAGGGTTTCATGCTTTGTTGGTTGATGCAATGTAAGCTATTCTAAAGAATTTTGTAACTTTTTATTGGATTCACCCATGTCTACCCCTTAAACCCCAAAATAATAAGTTTTAGGCCAGAAATACCAGTCGCTAATGTGCTGAAATGTTAAACAATTGTTTGCAGTAGGTTATTCGTTTAGTATTTAAAAATTTGCCTTAATCGGCCAAATAGTTACTTTTACCGTCCATAATATGTGTACACTGTCAGTCAGATGGAAGTCTCAACTCTCAAAGTAGTAATTCACTTGTTTACGATTAAGGCGGGTGAATGCAGCGGGAGTGCTCAGCTTGATGTCAAGACGGACGTTTTACGAGACAGTTGTGTTGGTGATTAGAAATCAGCTGTTTTTGCGCAGCCATGCTATGTCGTTTTATTAAGTTATCAAGCTCATTTTCAGTTTTCGAAAATTGTGTTTAAAAACTGACCTTGAACGACAATATCAAAGTCAAAGCATGAGATTAAATTGAAAGTGTTTTTCCTGTTCTTATTTACTGTTTTTTGTAATTATATGACAATAATGATGCAAAAATAATATGGACAAAACTTTTAAAGTTGGGTTAAGGCTAAAGTTGGTTAAGTTTTTCCTTAAGAATCTAAAAATACCTAGGATGTTTGTTTACCATAAATCCGCATAAACGCGCGTGTGGGGACCCATTCGTTTTTGCTTGCAAAAACACTCATATGTGTAGATCAAATGATGTGTATAGTAAATTGGTAAATATCTAACAATGATTGTGCCCTATTTTTACTGTTACCAAATCGCATGTGCATATTAGATTATGCTTGCAGAAACAATTATGTTATAAAGTGCCAGGAAAAAGATAGGGACCCAATGAAATGTAGGTGCCAAATATATATCCATTATAAATGTAGTAAATGGTATATGTGATACATCATTAAATATGATGTAGTATATATAAACTGGCAATATATAGGAAAACCACTATTCTAGTTTTGTTTGTTAAAAAAGTATTGGTTAGTTGTGACCAATTATGCCCAAAGATAATGTCCATGATATAATTTCTTTAAGTCACACTTTCATCTGTTATGCCAATTCTATGATTGCACAGGTAGATTTTAAAGCTATAGTCACAAAATGTCCGCACAGAATTCAACATTTTGACAATATGCCAAACCTCTTACATTAAACTATTGATTTTAAAACTGTTTAGAATATACATATTTTTAATGGTATAACTATGTAAAGACAAATGTTATGGAACAGTTTTAAAGTGTATTAGAGTCTGTATAAAGCTTTGCAATTTGGGTTTGAAAAATAGACAGGCAAACACTTCATCATTATTGTGGTATGCTTTAGACCAGGGCTTCTCAAACTGTGGGCCCAATTGGGGTCGCGTAATATAATTTTGGGGTCGCGAAACATTATGGGTTATTATGTCAGTCACAATAAATGGTATACGTGCGTACATTTATTGTTTAAACATCATTCCCGTGTGTTCATTTTGTGGAACTTAAAAAGTATTACCAGCCTAGTAGCCATATGCGCCAGACCTTTTTTATGCCTATTGTGTGCAAACAATGCAAAAAAGCAGATGCCACAAGCGTCACAATATTGATTATGACGTCATAAAAACTAAGACTGTCAATCTGTGCATCAAGTTAGAAATTAATTTAGGCTTTTTAAACGCCATTAGATGGTATATATATAAAATATAAGTATTTTTTTACATCATACCCATCAAGGGGTCACGTAGAAATTTCTGTTTTAAATTGGGGTCGCAGAGCAAGAAAGTTTGAGTAGCCCTGCTTTAGACCAGCGGTACCCAAGTTAGGGGCCATGACTCCAAGTGGATTCTGATTGGTCAATGTGTGGGGTCACACACAAGAAATAGGGTCAGTGGGGTCGCTGAAGTATGGACAGGGAATGAGTGTACAGAATGATCCAAGTTTGGGGTACAGTCATTTGGCTACGCTGTTGCAATGTAGTGTTGCTGATTGTGATCATGTGAGTTCTAGGCTTTGATCAAACCCCAGGGTTTTGCCACACTCATTCAAAAGTTTGAAGGTACTTAGAGATAAAGTAGAGATATTCAGGTAATACTCTGCCATGATGGGGGGGGATTCATCGCAAAAATCAAAAACAATGTTTGAGTGCCAACTAGCAAAACAGCAAAAGGATGAGTTTCACATCTTTATGTAACTTATTGTTGAAAATCTGTAGTGTCATAAGGGAAAAGGTTAAGAACCACTGTTGTATAGTGTGTATGTACTGTATAGCTATTTTTACACAAGTTTAATTCAACATGTTGGCATTTTTACAGAGATTAATATCTTCAATATTACTTTAGATCTATCGTATTTTATTTTTTTTATTTAATGATACATTCCTTACAGACCTGTATGTAAGTTATATGTGCAACTTACATAGATGATTGTTTTTTTATAGCCAAGTTTAATGTTTTAGCACCCTGTTTGACCTGAGGTCGCGCTGAACAGTTAGGAGTTCTAAATGGGTGTGCTAAAGTGCTAGTGAACCCCGCTTTATACTATAATTGTGGTGTTATGTTGCTTTCCATACATAACCTGTGACCAATTTTACTTTTTTTGTTAATGTAGATAATGTTTCACCTTTTGTCTGGAGTTTCAGTACTTCAGTACACAAAAATGTTGTTGGTTAATGCAGACTATGAGGCAATTTTCATAAAACTTTTTGTTGTCTAAAGGGTGATAGGGTTTGTATTATGAGCAGTCGGTCTTTTTTTGGTGAATCATTTATTGAATCAAAAAAATCCAGCACTCAACAAATTCAGCAGCAAAAGTCTCGAAAACCAACAAACCTCATTACTCATTCTGCCACTTCACAACATGCACCGAAATCCACTTTGTCAAATATGAAAGTCAGCAGTAAGTCAAGAAATGTTATTTTTGGTTTCCTTCATGGCTTTAGATTAAATGTAAAAAATTTAGGAGATAAAGAGAATAAAATCACAATTGTGGTTGCAACTCCTGGGCATGGCTCCGATCGACCCCAGGAAATATCCTACACAGATACCAAAGTAATAGGTGAGTACTAATTCAGTGGTGCAAAAAACTTCTAATTATAGGTCCCCTTCCCTGAAGGGGACACATATTGTTTTTGTCCGTATTTTTTCTTTCTTTTTTTCTTTTTTCTGTCTAACGCTGGTTTGTAACGCTGGTTTGGTCAAGAAAGCGTGCTTTAAATTTATTCAAATTTGGACAGATGTTAGTTATTAATCCGAGTTTGGTCCCCGTGAAATTTGACCCCGAATGACCCAGCGGTTCACCCACAGACCCCCAAAACGTAAAATTTTTAAACGCTCGTTTGTAACGCTCATTTGGTCAAGAAAGAGTGCTTCAAATTTATTCAAATTTGGACATATGTTAGTTATTAATCTGAACTTGATCCTCCAGAAATTTGACCCCGAATGACCCAGCGGTACACCCACAGGCCCCCGAAACGTAAATGTGTCTAACATAGGCGCCGACTTTTAATTTTTCTCGGGTATGCCATATGCATGACGTCACAAAATGACGTCATGAAATACCAAATTCATTTCCTGTCGCTACATATGATGAGACTACGTTAAAGCTTGTAGTATATAAGTTTACACACCATAGCTCCACTGCCAGGCCCTTCTGCTAGTGTTGCAATTCAACGCATTTTTGTGCGCGGTAACGAAAAATGGGACCCACTTGCCTAATTACGGGGAGGCGGAATAATAAAGATAAAAAAGATTTAGGTCGGACGTCACCTTACGTCGCGAATTACTACATTTATTTTTTCTGTAATAACCATTACAAAAATGCTTTGTTTTCACTCAACAAAGCCCACACACTTCTGGCCTATTCATTACAAAAATCGTTTTTTACGTTATAAAGTCGTTTGTTTCGTTTACAACGTGAAGCCTATTTAACGCAGTAAATCATATGTGACGCTTTATTATTTTTGAAGTTTAGTGTACTTCATACGATGTCCTAAACTGCCAAAAACTTTTGACAAGCTAACACGGTAAATTTATAAGTACCAACCTTTGTGACGTAACAATAAGCGTTGTTGTTTTTTCGGTTGAAACTAGACAGTCGTTGTCCTTTCCGTTAAAGGCAGTTAGAACAAAGATTGGATTGTATTCTCAAAATTTACTTCACAAACGCTAAACTTTTTTATCACGTGGTTGTTAACGTATAACCCAGGGCAGCGGCGTTCCCCCTTCTTCCGTAAGCGAACGCCAACGCCTTCGTTTTATTTTTTACCACCCTTTAATGTTCAAATTCCAATGCTTCTTGAAGACGTTACAATTGTCATGATTGTAATGAATGCGAATAATTCATGGGTTGTGAAACAATAACCGCGATTGAAATCAATTGTGTAACGTACTTATTGTTCGTATCAAAAAGCATATAACGCATGACTAACGATGGTCCGATTTTCGGGTATGCGGCATACCCGAGGTTTTCGTCCGGGTATGCCTGGCATACCCGGCATACCCGTGTTCGGCGCCTATGGTGTCTAACGCTCGTTTGGTCAAGAAAGACACTGTAGGCAGAAGTCCCAAGAGAGTACGTTTACGAATAGTAGGGCAGAGCGGGAGGGCTCAGCTTGACGTTTTACTAGACGTCGTTTCGGTGATTAGAAATCGGCTGTTTTTGCACAGCAATGCTATTTCGTTTTATTAAGTTATCACTCACATTTTCAGTTTTGGCAAAGGTTTCACACATATGACGTGATTTAAACCTAATAAGCGTGCTTCGGTTTCGTATATGTCAAGCAAAACTTTGTTAATCAAACTAAATATGAAAAAATAAACTTGACTTTTTTGCAAGATAAATGTTTTTTTAAATGCTCGTTGTCAGGTTGGCCGCTGCATGACCACGGGTTACTTAAGGTCAATTAGCAGGTATTACTAACACAGATCAGAACTTTCTTTCATCATAACGTAGCGTTTTTTTTTTTTTAATCAAATACTCAAGGCATGTATAAATTAGGTCAAACGGTGTTGTTGAACACTAAGGACGGCGTGCTATTGAAAACGGTGTCAAAAGGTCAAACAGTCGTTTGGTGTGTGCACCCTAAAAGGTTACTACAGGTCAATGGTACTCGTTTTGCGAAACAAAGTTAAATGAAAAACAATTTGTTATGTATACACTTGCAGCAAATCGCTTTTTAATTTAAAGTGTCTGTAACACAACTGTTACAGCTTTCTAGAAAAAAATTGTGTTTAAAACCCGACCTTGGACGACAATATCTGGGTCAAAGCAAGAGATTAAATTGAAAGTATTTGTTTCGTTCTTTTTTAATGTTTTTGTAATTATACGACAATAATAGCGCAAAAAAAAATACAAACAAAATTTTTTATTGTTGGGTTAATGCTTTCTAAAAATTTGTTCTTATGAATTTAAAAATCACCGCAACATTTGTTTACCGTAAATCCGCACAAACACGCGTGTGGGGACCCATTAGTTTTTGTTTACAAAAACAATCATATGTGTAGATCAAATGATGTGTATAGTGAATTGGTAAATATTGTATAGAATATATAAAATGGAAATATATCAGAAAGCCACCATTCTAGTTATAAAGAAATTTCCTGCATTTTATAATGATTGATTTAAGGCAATGACTCTGAACTACTTATTTTTTTTTAAATTGCCCTTTGTCGTTCACGGGATTCGAACCCAGGATACTCCCGGGGACGATCAGGTTTTGTATATGGGTCAGGCGCGCCAGGCCATTGGGCCAAGTTTCCCGCCCTCTGAACTATTAATAACCCAGTAAGTGATTAAATGTAAATCATGTGGGAAATTGTTTATTTACTGATTGGTGTCACTAGTAAGAGCTCACTCATAGTCCCCTGATAACACTTGTGGTCCCCTTATTGCAGTGGTTCTCAACCTGTGGGTATGTGTACCGCTAGTATTGTGCCAGGTCTATCCAGGTGGCATGTGAGTAGCTTTCTGCTATACTTCATTCAAGCCACAACCAGATTTGCTGTTCAACTGACCCAAGTTATTATAGAAAAGTTGTCCGGTGGTGTGCGTTCAGTATAAGGTTGAGAACCACTGCCTTGAGGATATAGGCACCATAGGTGTCGATTGTTTTGTTTAACCCTGTAGCCCCACCACATACCCGTTAATCCTTAAATGGGTTAAATTCGTAAATCACGTCGAAATTGGTCAAAATTTGGACAGTTAGTAGCTAACGTCGTTTTTAGGTGTCTATTGTTAAGTTTCAACCTATAGATTTAACATTTACCCCACCAGCCCCCTTTAAATGGGTGAGTTTTTAAACAGTGTCAGAATTTAAATGGAATTTGGACAGCTTGTAGAATTTGTTATTTATTGGTGTCGATATTTCTGTTTTACTTCATTTGCCACGATTTACTCCTTCATTCCTATCAACAAAACATTAAATAGGACAAACTTCAAACAATGTCTGAATTGAATCAGATTTGCATAGTTTGTACTTGGGTAAAGAAAAAAGTGCATCTTGATTTCACTATGTTTTTGTTATTTTTTTCTCCAGTGAAGTTTGTCCATGCACTTTTGGCATGAAATCTTTGGTGAATTTGGGCTTTCACACTAGATATGGTCATGTCGATATGCCTTTTGCTTCGTTTGACTTGATGACCCCAGTATTTACCCTGGTAGCCCCAAAAATGTAAACAAGTTTGTATGTTGCTGCGCACCACAAACGAAAGATTTCTGTGATGTAATAATAGAATAAACATAACACCATAGGCGCCGAACTATGCCTGGCATACCCGGACGAAAACCTCGGGTATGCTGCATACCCGAGAATCGGACCAACGTTAGTCATGTGTTATATGCTTTGTGAAAATTATTCTGATACGAACCAATAAGTCCCATACACAATTGATTTCAATCGCGGTTATTGTTTCACAACCCATGAATTATTCGCATTAATTGCAATCATGACAAGTGTAACGTCTTCAAGCAGTATTGGAATTTGAACATTAAAGGGTGGTAAAAAATAAAACGAAGGTGTTGACGCTCGCTTGCGGGAGAAGGGGGACGCCACAGCCCCGGATTTTACGTTAACAACCACGTGCTAAAAAGTTTAGCGTTTGTGAACCAAATTTTGAGAATACAGTCCAATCTTTGTTCTAACTGCCATTAACGCAAGAACAACGACTGTCTAGTTTCAACCGAAAAAACAACAACGCTTATTGTTACGTCACAAAGGTTGGTACCTTCAAAAATTAACAGGTTAGCTTGTCAAAAGTTTCTGGCAGTTCAGGGCATCATTTGAAGTACACTAAACTTTAAAGTTAATAATGCGTCACATATTATTCACTGCGTCAAATAGGCACGTTGTAAGAGAAACAAACGACTTTATTACAGATGAAAAGATTTTTGTAATGGCTAGGCCAGAAGTGTGTGGGCTTTGTTGTGTGAAAACAAAGCATTTTTGTAATAGTAATTACAGAGAAAACAAATGTTAAACACTATAGTAATTTGCGACGTAAGGTGACGTCCAACCTTTTTTTGTCTTTATTGTTCCGCCTCCCCATAATTTCTGCAAGTGGGTCCCATTTTTTTGTAATGTTACCACGTTAAAGCGCACAAACATGCGTTGAATTGCAACACTAAATTCAAATAAATTCAAATTTACACATATGTTAGGTCAGTGGTTCTCAAATGGTGGTCCATGGACCAGTGGTGGTCCATGATGGCGTTTTTGGGTTGTCCACAGGATATTATTATGGGTCCCCTTGATTTTACTCAAATTGTTTTTTGTTTTTTTCTTTTTTTTTCTTCTTTTTTTTCTCCCCAAAGTTTGTCCGACTCGTTTTTCCATGAAATGTTTGATGGATTGCGATGAAATTTACACAGATGGTAGATATAGGTATGTAGATGTTCATCCCACTTTGTTTGTCTTGATAACCCCAGTATTTACCCCGCTAGCCCCCTTTTACCCCAAAGTTTGTCCGACTTGTTTTGCCATCAAATGTTTAATGAATTTAGATGAAACTTACACAGATGGTAGGTATAGTTATGTAGATGTGCATCCCACTTTGTTTGTGTTGATAACCCCACTATTTACCCCGCTAGCCCCCTAAACTGTTTTTTTTTCACCCAAAGTTTGTCCGACTCGTTTTTCCATCAAATGTTTAATGGATTTGGGTGAAATTCGCACAGATAGTAGATATAGTTATGTAGATGTGCATCCCACTTTGTTTGTGTTGATAACCCCAGTACTTACCCCGCTAGCCCCTTAAAATGTTTTTACCCCCAAACGTTTGTCCGACTCGTTTTGCCATCAAATGTTTAATGGATTCGGGTGAAACTTACACATATGGTAGATATAGTTATGTAGATGTGCATCCGACTTTGTTTGTGTTGATAACCCCAGTATTTACCCCGCTAGCCCCCTAAAATGTTTTTTTACCCCCCAAAGTTTGTCCGACTCGTTTTGCCATCAAATGTTTAATGGATTTGGATGAAACTTACACATATGGTAAGTTATGTAGATGTGCTTCCCACTTTGTTTGTGTTGATAACCCCAGTATTTACCCTGTTAACCCCTTAAAATGGGTGAGTTTTTAAACATGTCGGAATGGGCTGAAATTTGGATAGCTTGAAGAATAGGCCATTTAGCGGTGTTTTTGTTGTGTTCAACCATGTAGCCCCAACATTCACCCCACTAGCCCCCAAAGTGTAAAACATATTTGTATGTTATTGGGCACCACAAACGAAAGATTTCTGTGGCCCAATACTGTTACAAGAGCAACCAGTCGTATGTTACTTGTGTTTGTGGGTTGCTTGGTGGATGTTTTTGCGCCATGGCAGTTAGGGGGTTGTTAACAGCCCTATGTAGTCAGAAGCATTAACGGTTGTTGCTCAAAACACCTCTAGTGGTCAAACCTTTAAACATTGGCGGATTGGGCTCAAATTTTGTAGTACTATTGATTGAATTATTGTGGTTTCATAGTATTATTATTTAAGCCCAGTGCTGATCACTGTGTTTTACCTTACAACACCCGACTTTCTCATGGTTATCTCTTGAAATGCATTATTTTCAACTTTACATGTGTGGGGACCCATGAGTTTCTGCCTGCAGAAACAACTAAGGTTATAAAAGACGGTGGATAATGTGGGACCCAATATAAAATAAGCATAGGAAATATATGAATGTTTTAAAATAGGTTATAGTGTAAATGCAACAACAAAATGTGCTAAGCCACCCTTCTAGTTGGAATTTAAAATCACCCAATGTTTTGACTTTGCTAGGGTGCCTGTTTTTGCAGTTGTTTTAGGTTAACAAACGTTATATATTAGTACACTAGGGAGTCTATGTCAGTCCTCTACCATCAACAAATTAAATTACCACAGCATGCTTACAACATAGTTACTTCTACTAAAGGCAATAATAATCACTAAATAAAATTGTAAAAGTTATTTTTTAACCTTATGCTAATTTTTCTGGCTTAGTGGCTTTTGGGTCATTTAGTTTCAATGCAGTTGTGCAAAGTTTTTTCTTTTAGTGTTTTTTTTTTTTTTTTTTTTTTACATTATAAATGAAAAATATGTTTTATAATGTATTAAACTGGTCTAATTTAGTTGTTTCAAGATTAATGATTGCTCAGTGAAAAATAATATAAGAATTGGATTCGATATTCTAGATTCGCATCAATTATTCTACAATACCCAATTATTCTACTTTGAACATCCCTATTTACCGTAAATCCGCACAAACGCGCATGTGGGGACCATTTTTTTTTTTTGCAAAAACAGTCATGTATGTAGATTAAATGATGTGTATAGTAAATTGGTAAATATCATGTAGAATATATAAAATGGAAGTATATCAAAAAGCCACCTTTCTAGTTGATGTTAACTTTTGAATCAACAATTCACGAAAACAAAAGCTTTTCAAATACAATTCAAATTGTTGTAGGTCCTTGTCAACCTAAGTATTTGCCAATTCGAATACACAATATTTTTTTACGAATACAATTCAAATTGTTGTCAGCCTTTGGCAACATAAGATTCGTAAAATCCAATACATAACTACATTTTTACAAATACAATTTGAATTGTCGATTACCTCCAGACTGGTAGTAGTCAAGAATATGTTGGCACATATTTTTGCCGAATAGACTTGAATACAATTCGATTTGGCAGTGAATGTGAACTGATTTGGCAAGTTTTCGTTTATGTTACAAAACAATGACACACAAAACTTTGATTTTGACGTTACATAAATCCTATTGTGTTACAAAGCTTGCAACATTAGGTTGTTCTCAGCACATCACAGGTGAAGCGTGTTTTGGAAGCAAACATATGTAAATTTGGGGAAATTTATATGACGGAGGTTTAAATCAGTCAAGCTAATGTGGCAAAACAAAGCTCGTTGGTTTACATTTTTACAAATTAATTTGCAATTCACAAACCCAAACGTTACTTTTTGTTCGAATACTCTTTTAGTTTTGGGCGTTCTTTTTCCTTTATTTTCCGCAACTACAAATACCTGAATCGGAGCATTAGAATCTATTGCTTCTTACAACAATTAAACAATTCGTGAATACAAATAACTGAAACTATTCGAATAGCAACATCTCAGAAACTATGTAAGTACTCGTGAATACGAATACATGCTTCGGTTTATTCGAATAGTATTCAAATTACATGTTGTTGTATTTTGGTCAACTATACATGAATACAAATACTTGACTCGTGTTATTCGAATACTATTTGAATTGCTGTCACTCAAGAATTACCAAAGTATTCATGAATTCGAATACAGTCATGGAGGTATTCGTAAAGTATTCCAATACAGGATGCGTGTATTCGACCCCATGTCTGGTCGGAGGTTTTGCTTGCAAAAACAATCATGTGTGTATCTCAAATTGTGTGTATAGTAAATCGGTAAATAGAATATGGAATGCACAAAATGGAAATATATGGGAAAGCCACCTTACTAGTTAGCTCAGTGAGAATGTGAAATGAGCATATTGAGGTTCAAAAATCGGTGGTGTTTAATAGTTCTAATGTATGTGGTGTTCAATAGTTCTAATGTAATGGCTAAACCTTGTTTGATTTTAGGCAATGGATCATTTGGTGTTGTTTATCAAGCAAAGCTATGTGACACAAATGAGGTTGTTGCCATCAAAAAAGTGTTGCAAGATAAGCGATTTAAGGTTAGTGGAGTGTGACTGTAGGCTCTTGTCGGTCCCCTTCCCTGAAGGGGATACATATTGTTTTTGTCCATATTTTTTTCCTTTTTTCTGTCTAATGCTGGTTTGTAGCGCTTGTTTGGTTAAGATAAAGTGCTTCAAATTTATTGAAATTTACACAGGTGTTAGTTATGGGTCCCCTTCCCTGAAGGGGACACATATTGTTTTTGTCTATATTTTTTTCCCCGTCTAACACGGATTCATTCCCACGTTTTGGTCAAGAAAGAATGGTTCAAACTTTTTCAAATTTACACACATTATAGATATTGGTCCAAAAATCCATGTGAATTTGACCCTGTTTGATCCCTCGGTTCACCCACAGCCCCCCAAAACGTGAAATTTTTAAAACGGCTACACTTGCTAAACCAGATGATTCTGGAGTTTCATACATTTTTGATTGGTACATTGCAGCGTTTTTTTTTTTAAGTATTTTGTAACTTGAAGTTGTATATATCCATTTTCACCCCTTTACCCCCAAATATTTGTTTGTTTGTTCACATGTTAATGAGGTCAGAAATACAAGACTTAACCTGCTGAAATTTTAAACAGCTGTGGATAGGGTGCTCATTGTTGGCTCAGTAATTACTTAAAAATTAAAAATTTCAGTGCAATCGGCTCAGTAATTACTCTTACAGCCCCAAATATGTTTTTATGGGTCCCCTTCTATGAAGGGGACACATATTGTTTTTGTCCGTATTTTTTTTTCTTTTTTCTGTCTAACGCTGGTTTGTTAAACGCGTTTGGTCAAGAAAGAGTGCTTCAAATTTAATAAAATTTACACAAATGTTAGTTATTAATCCAAATTTGATCCTCCTGAAGTTTGACCCCAAATGACCCAGCGGTTCACCCGCAGGCCCCCAAAACGTATTTTTTAAAAAACGGCTGTACTGACTAAAGTACAGCATCTCTGAGTGATATGCTGTGTTGTTTGGTGCAATATAAGATATTTCAAAGAATTTAGTATCTTTTTTTTCGATTCACCCATTTTCACCCCTTAAACCCCTAAATATTCATTTCTGTCTAATGCTGGTTTGTTAAATGTGTTTGGTCAAGAAAGAGTGCTTTAAATTTATTCAAATTTGCACAGATGTTAGTTATTGTTCCAAATTTGATCCTCCTGAAGTTTGACCCCAAACGACCCAGTGGTTCACCCACAGCCTCCTCCCCCCTCCCCCCAAAAAAAATTAAAAACAGCTGTACTGACTAAAGTACATAATCTGAGAGTTTCATGGTTTGTTGGTTGGTGCAATGTAAGGTATTCTAAAGAATTTTGTAACTTTTTATTGGATTCACCCATTTTACCCCTTAAACCCCCCAAATAATAAGTTTTAGGCCAAAAATACAAGCTCTAATGTGCTGTAATGTTAAACAATCGTTTGCAGTAAGTTATTCGTTCAGTACTTAAAATTTTGCCTTAATCGGCCAAATAGTTACTTTTACAGCCCATAATATGTGTACACTGTCAGTCAGATAGAAGTCTCAAATCTCAAGGGAGTAATTCACTTGTATACGATTAAGGCGGGTGAATACAGCGGGATTGCTCAGCTTGACGTCCGGACAGACGTTTTACGAGACAGTCGTTTCGGTGATTAGAAATCAGCTGTTTTTGCGCAGCTATGCTATGTCGTTTTATTAAGTATCAAGCACATTTTCAGTTGTGGAAAATTGTGTTAAAAACTGACCTTGAACGACAATATCAAGGTCAAAGCATGAGATTAAATTAAAAGTATTTTTCTCGTTCTTATGTACTGTTTTTTTGTAATTATATGACAATAATGATGCAAAAATAATACAGACAAAACTTTTAAAGCTGGGTTATTGCTAAAGTTGGTTAAGTGTTTTCTTAAGCATCTAAAAGTAACCAGGACGTTAAATCCGCACAAACGCGCGTGTGGGGACCCATTCGTTTTTGCTTGCAAAAACAATCATATATGTAGATCAAATGATGTGTATAGTAAATTGGTAAATATCGTATAGAATATATAAAATGGAAGTATATGAGAAAGCCACCTTTCTAGTTACATGCTGTCTTTTGTCAAATTTTTGCTTGCTCAGTGCACAGCTGACGCAATGGGAGTGATTAACGATAGTGGCGCATGGAAAAAATGCCTCTGCTTCACGTATGAACGCAGTCGTTACTTGACCATTTTCTCACTGGTTGGAATTAAGATGTTACGATGTTAGTTATATTGCGCTGTAAACGTTAATGTAGGTCAACTTATTCGTGTTTTGAGACGCAGACCGTCAACGCAGCACGATTTGTTACACCTGTGTAACATGACTTCTCAAACTGAAAGCGTTAATAAAACTGTTTCAGAACAGGTTTTGGACATAAAAAGCCCAGCTAAGCAATCATATTGTTGGTATGTAGAAACTTAATGGTGCCAGGGAAAGCTATGTGCGGATTAAAAATCCTAATTTAACAAACAAAGGGCTATTAAGGAGAAAAAATGTTGAAAGTTTGTTAAAAGTTTAAATAGTTGCACTCATCCATTTCCCACCTTGTGAAAATAACACGCAACTCCATGTCGAAAAAAGCCCAATTGGGCATGAAAAGCGCAAACCTGCCCACTGAAAAGCGAATATCTTGGCCTCACGCATAACTGGACGTACTATCAGGCAGTCTTTTTGCACTGTACAATTAAGATATGTTTGTAGATCATTTAAAGACGTTAGTTATGCAATTGTTGTATCCCACAGTTTTGCGTCTTATGGCGGTTTACGACACGCCCCTCCTTTAACGATTAGTGCCATATCTTTATCTAACAACATTCACACGCCGTGAGACAATGATCGCTGACAGAAATGAAACCGTGAAAAATCGACGCTAACCTCTGTTGTCTGGAGCTCTGCATTGACCCCGAATTCTTACCTACCATATGCATGCGCCACTCATCCTGTTGCGAATTCAAAATATATGTGGGTGTGGGGACCCATTGGTTTTTGCTTGCAAAAACAATTATGTCAGTGGTGGGGAACCTGCGGGCCGCTTGCCTTTTTCATGTGGCCCCCGTCACAATTTTATTAAAGTACATCATACAACATACCACAAAAAACAATAAAATGTTTATGTACAAATATTTCCTTTAAATGACTTTGACAATTCTGGTAATCTCCCTATTCCACATTATGACGCCAAACTGCTATATTTGTGATGTAACAGTCACTCAATTGCCTCTCTTTGCAGTTACAAATCATTTCCCATGTGATGTTAGTTTTAGATTGATTTTAGAGCTATTGGCGTGGATCCTTATATTGTTATTTAAAATATATTCTTGGAAAAAAGACAGATCGGTAAAATGGAGCGAGAGTGTTCCAGAAAGTATGGTTAAACTCGAAATTGATAAACCTGTATAGGGATGTTCAAAGTAGAATATCGAAACGAATCTAACTGGATTCAAATCCATTTTGCTGTTTATATCGGGTAATTGGAACCGATATAAAAGTGTGCTCGCGCCGTTGGTAAAAATGTAAACACATGAGTTACGTAATTGTACCGATTGTAAAAGACGGCAAGTGACTCGTCGCCATCTAACCAACGCTCTACAACGCCATAAGGCCAAGTCACCAGTCGCTATAACGACGGTGGTGCATAACAACGCCATAACGCCAAGTCGCTATAACAACGCTATAACGACGGTGGTGCACTGGAGGCATATCTAACGATTGGTCCACTTGTAACAACACTTGTTACACATCTGATCACGTGATTACGTTTATGTCATGCGATTTGCAACGTCTTACCGGCGTCTAATTGTTTTCCCACTTTGATAACAAAAAACATTTAACGGTCATGGCATTAGGCAGCGATTTAAAGCATGATGGGATTGTCTGGTAATATCGGAAAAACAGTGAAGAAAACGGAAGACATATGACGTTTGGGTCATTTCTTAACCTTATAGAAAGATAAAAAAGGAGTGAGTTAACGCTGCAAAGTTCATGTTTTGTATTGCAAAATTGCAGGTAGTTTATTCGGAATTGAAATAATTAATCACTCAGTGTCCCAAATTTATTTGCTAGGGTGCCTGTTTTTGCAGTTGTTTCAAGTTAACAAACCTTATATATTTGTACATTGGGAGTCTATGTCAGTCCTCTACCACCAAACCCAGTTACCTCAGCATGCTTACAACATAGTTACGCTTACAAATCACTAAATAAAATACAAATCACTAAATAAAATCGTTGTAATTATGGGTCCCCTTCCCTGAAGGGGACACATATTGTTTTTGTCCGTCGTTCTTTTTTCTGTCTAGCGCTGGTTTGTTAAACGCATTTGGTCAAGAAAGAGTGCTTCAAATTTGTTTAAGTTTTGTCAGATGTTAGTTATTAACCAAAATTTGATCCTCCTGAAGTTTGACCCTGAATGACCCAGGGGTTCACCCACAGGCCCCCGAAACATAAAATTTTTAACGCTGGTTTGTAACGCTCGTTTGGTAAAGAAAGAGTGCTTCAAATTTATTCAAATTTGGACATATGTTAGTTATTAATCCAAACTTGATCCTCCAGAAGTTTGACCCTGAATTACCCAGCGGTTCACCCACAAGCCCCAAAACGTAAATGTGTCTAACGCTCGTTTGGTCAAGAAAGACACTGTAGGCAGAAGTCCCAAGAAAGTAACTAACTGGTTTACGATAGCAGGAGGGCTCAGCTTGACGTCGGACAGACGTTTTACGAGACAGCGTTTTGGTGATCAGAAATCAGCTGTTTTGCACAGCAATGCTATTTCGTTTTATTAAGTTATCACTCATATTTTCAGTTTTGGCAAAGGTTTCACACCTATGACGTGATTTAAACCTAATAAACGTGCTTCGGTTTTGTATCTGTCAAGCAAAACTTGTTAATCAAAAAAAAGTTGAAAAAATAAACTTGACATTTTTGCAAGATAAATGTTTTTTTTTTAAATGCTCGTTGTCAGGTCGGCCGCCGCATGACCACGGGTTACTTAAAGTCAACTAGTAGGTATTACTAACACAGTTCAGAACTTTCTTTCGTCATAACGTAGCGTTTTTTTGCAATAAATTTAGGAATCAACACTCAAGGCATGTATAAATTAGGTTAAACGGTGTTGTTGAACAGTAAGAACGGCGTGCTATTGAAAACGGTGTCAATAGGTCAAACAGTCGTTTGGCGTGTGCACCCTGAGAGGTTACTACAGGTCAATGGTTTTGCGAAACAAAGTTAAATGAAAAACAAGTTATGTGTACACTTGTAGCAAATTGCTTTTTAATTTAAAGTGTCTGTATCACAACTGTTATAGCTTTCTAGAAAAAAATGTGTTTGAAACCCGACCTTGGACGACAATATCTGGGTCAAAGCAAGAGATTAAATTAAAGTATTTGTTTCGTTCTTTTTTAATGTTTTTGTAATTATATGACAATAATAGTGCAAAAAGAATACGAACAAAAAATTTTTATTGTTGGGTTAATGCTTTCTAAAAATTTGTCCTCAAAAATCTAAAAGTCACCGCAACATTTGTTTACCGTAAATCCGCACAAACACAGGTGTGGGGACCCATTAGTTTTTGTTTACAAAAACAATCATATGTGTAGATCAAATGATGTGTATAGTAAATTGGTAAATATCGTATAGAATGTATAAAATGGAAGTATATCAGAAAGCCACCCTTCTAGTTAATTTTTAACCTAATGCTAATTCTTCTGGCTTTGTGGATTTTGAGGCATTAAGTTTCAATGCATGTGTGCAAAGTTTTTTCCCAGTGTTTTCCTTGTTTTGGTTGGTTCTTTTTTTACATTTCAAATAAAATATGTTTTCATGGATTAAACTGGTCTACTTTTGTCGCTGTCAAGATTAATGATTGCACAATCAAAAATAATAAGACAATTATTCTACTTTGAACATCCTTAAACCTGTATGCCCTGTTTGTTGCAAACATGCAAGCGATGAAACATAAATCTAGAGCGATGAAACATAAAATTGTGTGCTTAGGGTATTATTACACGGAATTTGAAAATAAAAAAATATTTGGCCCGCCCGAAAACGTTGTGAAATTCATGCGGCCCGCAGTACTAAAGGGTTCCCCACCCCTGAATAATGTTATAACAGGCCACAAAAATATTGGTACCATGCTGAATGTATCCATCAAATATATATCCCTTACAATTATGGATGGTGCATAAATATGGCACAGTTTCTGTAAAATGGAATATATAGGAAAACCACTATTTCAGTTTAACAATGATTGTGCCCTATTTTTACTGTTACCAAATCGCATTTGTACATGTGTGGGGACCCATTAGATTATGCTTGCAGAAACAATTATGTTATAAAGTGCCAGGAAAAAGATAGGGACCCAATGAAATGTAGGTGCCAAATATATATCCATTATAAATATAGTAAATGGTATATGTGATACATCGTTAAATATGATGTAGTATATATAAACTGCCAATATATAGGAAAACCACTATTCTAGTTATTTATCCGTACTTGATCCTCCTGAAGTTTGACCCCGAATGACCCAAAGGTTCACCCACAGACCCCCAAACCGTAAAATTTTCGAAATAGCTATACTGACTAAAGTAAATGATCTAGGAGTTTCATGCTTTGTTGGTTGGTGCATATTCTAAAAAAAATTCTGGATTCAACCATTAAGCACCCCTTTTAACCCCGAAATAATCGTTTTTGATTTTTCCCGTTTCTTAGGTCAGAAATGCAAGCCCGTTATATGTGGTTTTGTCACCTTCGTGCTGTATTCAAATGATTTTGGCTTTCGTTCGATAGTGCATGAATACAATTCGAATAGTTGATGTTATCTTTTGAACCAACAATTCATGAATACAAAAGCTTAAGTAAATTTATTCGAATACAATTCGAATTGTTCTAGGTTTTTGCCAACCTAAGAATTTGCAAATTCGAATACACGATATTTTTTACGAATACAATTCAAATTGTTGTCGGCCTTTGGCAATGTAACAATTCGTAAAATCGAATACATGACTACATTTGTACGAATACAATTCGAATTGTTGTCAGCCTGTTTCTACCTAACAATTCGCAAAATCGAATACATGACTACATTTTTACGAATACAATTCGAATTGTCGATTACCTCCAGACTAGGAGTAGTCGAGAATATTTTGCTATATATTGTTGCCAAATAGATTCGAATACAATTCAAATTAGCAGTAAATGTGACCTGATTTGACAAGTTTTTGATTATGTTACGAAACAATGACACATAGAAGTTTAATTGTGACGTTACATAAATGGAATTGTGTTACAAAGCTTGCAACATTGGGTTGTTCTCAGCGCATGACAGGTGTAGCATGTTCATGAAGCAAACATCTCATGTAAATTTGGTGAAATTTATATAACAGAGACTTAAATCAGTCAAGCTGAGGTGGCAAACAAAGCTCGTTGGTTTACATTTTTACCAATAAATTTGCAATTCATAAACCCATGTTACTTTTTGATCGAATACCTTTTAAGTTTTGGGGCGCTTTTATTTCTTTTATTTTCCGCAACTGCAAATATCCGAATCGGTGCATTCGAATGCTATTCGAATTGTTTGCTTCTTCTTACTACAACTGAACAATTCGTGAATACAAATAACTAGAACTATTAATTCGAATTGCTACTTCTCAAAAAGTACGAAGTATTCATGAATACGAATACACGCTTGGGGTTATTCGAATTACACGTTGTTGTTTTTTGGTCAACTATTCATGAATACAAATACTTGACTCGTTTTATTCGAATACCATTCGAATTGCTGTCACTCAAAAATTACCAAAGTATTCATGAATTCGAATACAGTCATGGAGGTATTCGTAAAGTATTCGAATACAGGACGCGTGTATTCGACCCCATCTCTGTTTACAAGGCAGTCTTTTTTATGATTAGACATCAGCGCAGTAATGCTATGTGGTTTTATGAAGTTAGCATGTGTATTTTCAGTTTTAACGGTGGTTTTGTATCTTAGAAGTGATTAAAACGATATATTGGTATTGTACATTTCAAACAAATGTTGTTAATTAACATGAAGGTAAAATACTACATGTTTTGCAAAGAATTAGTACGTAAAATATTGCAGATTGGGAGAAAACGTAATTGTTAATTACGAAGGACTGCATGCTGTTAAAAACCATGTCAAAAGATCTTTAAACGGTCGTTCGGCGACTACACTGCAATAGACTACTGAAGAACAATTAATTCATGTGACAATAATGATAATTTGTTCTCAGGAATCTATAAATAACCGCAACATTTGCTTTCCGTAAATCCGCACAAACACACATGTGGGGACCCATTCATTTTTGTTTGCAAAAACAATTATGTATGTAGATCAAATGATGTGTATAGTAAATTGGTAAATATCGTATGAAATATATATATAAAATGTAAGTATATCAGAGAGCAACCCTTCTAGTTACTTTTGTAAATATTTATGACAGTATAATGACTTATAAAAAATTTAACAAAACCTTTGAAGTTTAGTTACTTCTTTCTACTAATGCAGTGGTTTTCAAACTTTTTCATACCGCAATCCATTTTAGCAACCAATTGTAACTTGCGACCCCCTTTTAAAATTTTCTATATTTTGTTCATAACCACTGCAATAAACTTTCACTTTGGGCAAAAAGGGAAGTGTCTAAGCTTGCTGGCCTGTTCGATTTTCATACACAAAGAATCCTGCTGCAACACAACTGACTCACTTCACCTTCTATAAGCAATCCTGTTTTGTCCAATTGTAGTGTATGTTTTAGTTTGCCCCCGCAGTGCTGTGACTCTTGCATTGAATTATCTTCTACATAGTGGCGTTATAAAGAATTTGTTTTTATTGTAATGGAACACAAAATAAGTTTAAATCATCTGTTTTCATTACGTTATTGCTGACAAACATTTACTTCTTTTATGTTTATCAAAGGCATTCATGACCCCCAGTAAAATGAAAAACGACCCCCCACTGGCGCCCACTTATGGGGAGGCGGGGAGGCGCCGCCTCCCCGGGTATCTGCGTCGCTGACTACGTCATAAATAAGTTTTGCGTTAATTTATGCACACACAGTTTTGTCGTAACTCTGTACTACTTCACAGTCAACAACTGCCTAGTTTGAACAGACAAACCTTTCTGAAAAATCAAACAACGCATATTGTTACGTCACAAACGTATACTTGAAGTGTTATATGCAGGGTTGCCATACCGTCCTTATTTCTAAGATTTGTCCTTATTTTGAAGGGCAATGTCTTAGCAAAGTTTTTGTCCTTATTTCTAAGAACTGTCCTTGTTTTTGACTTGAGTCCTTATTTTTAACAATTACAAGTCAAATCCCAGCTAAAAGTAAACCTAAACCTGGGCTCTCGTGAGATGCACTACGTGTTTTCTACGAACAAGGAGTTTGTTCCTGGCAAAAGGAAATATGACATGTGATTTGTCGAAGCTCGTATAAATGCAAAGATTTGTTCAAAAACGGTTGTTTCGTTTGACATGAAAGTCCAATTGTTCGTGTGTCCTTATTTTGAGTTCCATGTCGATGGCAACCCTGGTTATATGCAATGAGCCATTGGATAAAAACATGCAAGAAGTGTTTACTAAAACTCGGTCAGCAACATCGACACAAATTGACATCGTTTACAAAGGGTTAGCCAATTTTTTTAGGGTGAGCCGCATAACATGAAAATGACATTAGACGGCCACATAGCTTACAAGCACAAACGCAGCGCCGTCCCGCAATTGTGGTTTACTAAGCGCTTTTGTGGGACCAGCAGGAGCTACAATATTATTAAGAGATAGCGCTACTGCCGAACAATAAAGTTATGTGGCATAAATTGCTAACTTCTCATTTATGTCACCATCATGCTTTAGGCAATTTTAAACCACAGAACTGAAATGAGGACGAAACACAACTATTTTGCACTGGCTGCCTGGTAGATGAACATTCTTTCCCCGCAACAATTATTACAAAGCATGTTTTATTTTTCCGCAACAAGGCGCACATGCGTCTAAAAAGCCATTATAATAATCTTTTCTTACGTTTCTAGGTCGTTAGTTGGTTTCAACTAGTGATGTACCGAATTGGCTAAATTTCGATTCGGCCGAAACCGAATATTCGGCGGTTTTGCCGAATAAATTCGGCCGAATCAACCGAATCATTTATGACGTCACGCGAAGTCGTACGCTACGCGTTTGCCGTGAAAAAATGTGTTACTGTATTGTATAGTTGGGTCGGCATCAGCTGCTAATTTATACCAGTACAGAAACACTGCAAAGGGTGTAACTTGCGACGTTAGGTGACGTCCGGGCTGAAAATACTTGTCTTTACCGGGTTATAAAATTCTGCCTCCACGCCGATTTTAGCAAGTGGGCGCCTATGCGACCACCACAGGGGCCACGACCCACAGGTCAAAAACCACTGTACTGATATGTCATATCCAAAACATTTTTGTAGCTTAATCTATTCCCATAAATACGTATGAGAGGACTGATTAGTTTTAGATTGCGAAAACAATCATGTGTGTAGATCAAATGGTGTGAAAAGTAAATCGGTAAATAGGACATAGAATATATAAAATGGAATTCATATATAGGAAAGTCACCTTTCTAGTTATAACCCTGTCATCAGTATCCAACAAATTTGAAAACTTGAAATCGATTATAGATAATTATCTAACACAGAATATTTTTTAGAACCGTGAATTGCAAATCATGAGGAAACTAGATCACTGCAATATTGTCAAACTTCGATATTTTTTCTATTCTAGTGGAGATAAGGTGAGTCCTAAAAGCAAATATATTTATGGGTCCCCTTCCATGAAGGGGACACATATTGTTTTTGTCTGTATTTATGCGTCGAAGGGGATGCATATTGTTTTTGTCTACATTTTTTTTCCTTTTTTCCATCTAACACGGATTTGTTCCCAAGTTTTGGTCAAGAAAGAATGGTTCAAACTTTTTCAAATTTACACACATTATAAATATTGGTCTAAAGATGGTCCATGTGAATTTTGATCCCGTTTGATCCCTCGGTTCACCCACAGCCCCACAAAACGTGAAATTTTTAAAACGGCTATACTTGCTAAAGCAGATGATTCTGGAGTTTCATACTTTTTTTATTGGTACATTGCAGCATATTTTAAAGTATTTTGTAACTTGAAGTTGTATATATCCATTTTCATCCCTTTACCCCCAAATATTTGTTTGTTTGTTCACATGTTAATGAGGTCAGAAATACAAGACTTAACCTGCTGAAATTTCAAACAGCTGTGGATAGGGTGCTCCTTGTTGACTGTTAAAAATTTCAGTGCAATCGGCTCAGTAATTATGGGTCCCCTTCCCTGAAGGGGACGCATATTGATTTCACTCAGTTTTTTTTTTTTTTTCTTTTTTTTTTCTTTTTTCTCCGGTGAAGTTTGTCCATGCACTTTTGGCATGAAATCTTTGATGAATTTGGATGAAACTTTCACAGATGGTAGATATATTTATGCAGATGTGCCATTTGCTTTGTTTGACTTGATAACCCCAGTATTTACCCCGCTAGACCCCAAAGTGTAAAACGTTTTTGTATGTTGGTGCGCACCACAAACGAAAAATTTCTGTAGTGTAATAGTATAATAATGGCACCAGTACATATGGTACATGTGTTTATGCATTACTTGGTGGACGTTTTTGCACATACCAGTCAGAGGGGTATTAACAGCCTTATGATGTCAGAAGCGTTAACGAATGTTGTCAATAACACCTCTAGTGGTTAGAATCTTAAACATTGTTCGATTTGGATAAAATTTTACATGACTGTTAATTGGGTCATCGTGGTTTCATATTTTACACTTTTGGGTGTTAAACCCCATCAGTTACCCCACTGACCCCCTAAAATGGGTGAGTTTTTTAAACGGTGTCAGAATTTAGTGAAATTTGAAATACTTGCAGAATTTGTCATTTATAGGTGTCAATTGTTTTATTTAACCCTGTAACCCCAATATTTACCCCTCTAGCCCCCTAAAAAGGGTAAATTTTTTAAAGATTGTCAGAATGTGATAAAATTTGGACAGCTTATAGAGTGTGCTATTTATAGTTGTTGTTTGCTATGTTCAACCCTGTTGCCCCAAAATTTACCCCACTAGCCCCCCAAAATGGGTCCATTTTGTAAACAATGTCAGAATTGAATGAAATTTACATAGCTTGTAGAGTGTGCCATTTATAGGTGTAGAATGTTGTGTTCAACCCTGTTGCCCCAATATTTACCCCACTAGCCCCCCAAAATGGTTCAATTTTTTAAACAATGTCAGAATTGAATGAAATTTACATAGCTTGTAGAGTGTGCCATTTATAGGTGTAGAATGTTGTGTTCAACCCTGTTGCCCCAATATTTACCCCACTAGCCCCCCAAAATGGTTCAATTTTATAAACAATGTCTGAATTGAATGAAATTTGGACAGTTTGTAGAGTGTACCATTTGTAGGTGTTGGTGTTCTGTTAAACTCTGTAGTACCTATCATTTACTCCACTAGACTCCTAGAGTCATGTACAATTCACCATTAATAGGACCTGATTGTTGTGTTTTAGCCTATTTTCTCACTATTTAACACTTTTTTCTCAGATAGTCATAAAATAGAAAAACCTTCAAAAAAGTATGAATGGAATGAATTTAAATAGTCTTTACTTCATAAATCATATTTATTTAGGCACAGTACTGATCACTGTGTCTGATGATACAATGCCAAACTTTCTCATTGTAATCTCTTGAAATGCATTATTTACAACTTTGCATGTGTGGGGACCCATGAGTTTCTGCTTGCGGAAACAACTAAGGTTACAAAAGACAGTGGATGATATGGGAAAATAAGTGTCGGATGTAAATATATGTTAAGAAATAGGTCACAGTGTCTGTGCAGTGGCAATGTGTGCTAAGCCACCCTTTTAGTTACTCTTACAGCCCCAAATATGTTTTTACATGCTGTCTTTTGTCAAATTTGTGCTCGCTCAGTGCACAGCTGACGCAATGGGAGTGATTGACGATAGTGGCACATGGAAAAAAATGCCTCTGCTTCACGCATGAACGCAGCTGCCACTTGACCATTTTCTCACTGGTTGGGATTAAGATGTTACGATGTTAGTTATATTGCGCTGTAAAAGTTAATGTAGGTCAACTTATTCATGTTTCGAAACACAGAGCGACAACGCAGCATGATTTGTTACACCTGTGTAACATGACTTCTCAAACTGAAAGCGTTAATACAACTGTTTCAGAACAGGTTTTGGACTTGAAAAGCCCAGCTAAGCAATCATATTGTTAGAATGTAGAAACTTAACGGTGCCAGGGAATGCTATGTGCAGATTGAAAAATGTTAAAAGTTTAAATAGTTGGACTCATCCATTTTCCACCTCGTGAAAATAACACGCAACTCCATGTCGAAAAAAGCCCAATTGGGCATGAAAAGCGCAAACCTGCCCACTGAAAAGCCAATATCTCGGCTTGCACATAACTGGACGTGCTATCAGGCAGTCTTTTTGCACTGTGCAATTAAGGTATGTTTGTAGATCATTTAAAAACGTTGGTCATGCAATTGTTGTATCCCACAGTTTTGCGTGTTATGGTGGTTAACGACACGCCCCTCCTGCTGCGATCGGCGCCATAAAATGGAATATATAGGAAAACCACTATTCCAGTTTCCAGTTTTAATGATTGTGCCCTATTTTTACTGTTACCAAATCACATGTGCACATGTGTGGGGACCCATTAGATTATGCGTGCAAAAACAATTATGTTATGAAGTGCCAGGAAAAAGATAGGGGCCGAATGAAATGTAGGTGCCAAATATATATCCATTATAAATATAGTAAATGGTATATGTCAGGGGTGGCCAACTTGCCAGTCGTTAAGATCGACGAAAATTTTCTTAATTGTACGCGATCGACTGATCAGTCGTAATTTAGGCTGACACTAACACAAAGCAATAACGCAAATTTTTTCATGCGATTTGCTTGACAATTGCCACATATTTATGGTCATGAGTTTTGTTGGCAAGCATCACCTAGTTATTACAACAATAAAACGTCGCATATGCACACAATTTTTATCAAAGTAGTCAGTGGGAACTTTTAAATCTCCCCAATCAATAGCAACAGCTTCGTTAAAGCAAACACTCAAGTTGTGACGACAAACATTGTAGTTGTTACGACATAATTTGGTGCCAAAATAACAATTGTTACGCAACAAAGAAAGTGACAATTACTTAGGTATTGTCTTATTACACATGTGTGCGTTGTTTCAAAATGACAGAAGTGCTGTTTTATAATATTTAATTTGTTTTTCAATTAATAAGCGTTTGATTAGTTGTGGAGAATTTAGTGGCGATCGACCAGTCAAAAGCAGGCGATCGACCAGTCGATCGCGATCGACGTGTTGGCCACACCTGGTATATGTGATACATCGTTAAATATGATGTAGTATATATAAACTGGCAATATATAGGAAAACCACTATTCTAGTTTTTTTTCTGTCTAATGCTGGTTTGTAACGCTCATTTGGTAAAGAAAGAGTGCTTCAAATTGATTCAAATTTAAATAGATGTTAGTTATTAACATGTTGACTGCCAACTACGAGTTATCTCGTAGTTGCTGATCTAGCCAGGCTTGCCAGATACGAGTATGCTCGTAGTAGACTTATTTGATTGCAACGCGCTTAAAACGAGCTGGTGCCTCGAACTAACGCCGTGGATGCGTTGTGGCGACACCGAGACACCCTACACCAGCATGTTACCTACGAGTTAAATCGTAGCATGGCACACAAAATATTTCGACCTGATTTCAGAACGCCACTAAAACATGTTTGGCAAATTAGGAATATCCCTTGTCAGTCAACATGTTAATCCGGAATTGATCCTCCAGAAGTTTGACCCCGAATGACCCAGTGGTTCACCCATCGGCCCCCGAAACGTAAAATATTTAACGCAAAATATTTAACGCTGGTTTGTAACGCTCGTTTGGTAAAGAAGGAGTGCTTCAAAGTGATTCAAATTTCGACAAATGTTAGTTGTTAATCCAAACTTGATCCTTCAGATGTTTGACCCAGAATGACCCAGCGGTTCACCCACAGGCCCCCGAAACATTAAATTTTTAACGCTCGTTTGGCCAAATAGTTACCTTTACAGGCCATAACATGTGTACACTGTCAGTCAGATAGAAGTCTCAACTCTCAAGGGAGTAATTCACTGATTTACGATTAAGGCGGGTGAATGCAGAGCGGGAGTGCTCAGCTTGACATCCAGGCAGACGTTTCATGAAACAGTCGTTTTGGTGATTAGAAATCAGCTGTTTTTGTGCAGCAATGCTATGCCATTATATTTTATCGTGTACATTTTCAGTTTTGGAAAATTGTGTTCAAAATCTGACCTTGAACGACAATATCAAGGTCAAAGCACGAGATTAAATTGAAAGTATTTTTCCCATTCTTTTTTAATGTTTTTTGTAATAATATGGCAATAATGATTCAAAAAGAATGCGGACAAAACTTTTAAAGTTGGATTAATGCTTACTAAAAGTTTTCCCGTAAGAATCTAAAAATAACCAGAGCATTTGTTTACGGTAAATCCGCAGAAACACTCGTGTGGGGACCCATTCGTTTTTGCTTGCAAAAACAATCATATGTGTAGATCAAATGATGTATATAGTTAATTGGCAAATAGGATATAGAATATATAAAATGGAAGTATATTTGAAAGCCACCTTTCTAGTTTGTTATTTGGTTTAAATAATTTTATCAGCACATTTAAATTGACACAAAATTTTTGAATTAATATGTAAAATTACAGCAAAAAGTTTCAGCATTTTTAAAAACCTTGCAAACTGTGATTGCTGTTTTATGGAAATATTCATTCACACATTGTTTTTTGTTGCCCAAAATTTAATGCAGAACTATACAACTTCATAGCAACTTGTGCTTTCGTTGCAGAAAGATGAAATTTATTTAAATCTTGTGTTGGATTATGTGCCAGAGACTGTATACAGGGTGGCAAGACACTACACAAAATCCAAGCAGACTATTCCCATTTTATATGTAAAGGTAACATAAATGAATCAAAAATGTTACATAAATTGTGTGGAATAAATTTACAGCTATTGGTATGTAGACTTTACATGTAACGCTTAAGATCAACAGCCTTATATGAACATTGTCTTTGGCTATATCTTTTTTTTAATGAATTACTGAAAAAGAGACTATAAACAACACAACATGGCTTACTTGGAATAAATTATTTTGTGAACCATTGCAGTCTATGTTTTCTTGCAGTTGTACATGTACCAACTTTTCCGAAGCTTGGCTTACATTCATGCTCAAGGTACCTGTCATCGGGACATCAAGCCACAAAACTTACTTCTTGACCCAGAGACTGCTGTGTTAAAGCTCTGTGATTTCGGAAGGTAGGATATGTTAAAAATGCAGAAGATGACATTAAAAGTATGTTGGTAAAGTTTTTTTGTAAACTTTGTATGTAGTGCCAAGCAACTTGTCCGTGGTGAACCAAATGTGTCCTATATATGTTCTCGTTATTATCGGGCACCTGAGTTGATATTTGGAGCTACAGATTATACCTCAAGCATAGGTATGTTGTTCTATTTTATGGTGAACATATTTGTTATGGGTCTTCCCCAAAGGTATTTTTTCTGTCTAATACTGGTTTGTTCCATGCATTTGGTCCAGAAAGAGTGCTCAGATGTTAGTTATTATGGGTCCCCTTCACTGAAAGGGACACATATTGTTTTTGACCGTATTTTTTTTCTTTTTTCTGTCTAATGCTAGTTTGTTAAACGTGTTTGGTCAAGAAAGAGTGTTTCAAATTTATTCAAAATCACACAGATGTTAGTTATTGATCCAAATTTGATCCTCCTGAAGTTTGACCCCGAATGATCCAGCGGTTCCCCACAGGCCCTCCAAACGTATTTTTTAAACGGCTGTACTGACCAAAGTACATGAGCTAGTAGTTTTATGCTTTGTTGTTTGGTGCAATGTAAGGTATTTTAAAGAATTTTGTACCTTAAAAAAAGATTTACCCTTTTTCACCCCTTAAACCCCAAAATATTCGTTTCTGTCTTACGCTGGTTTGTTAAAAGCGTTTGCTCAAGAAACAGCGCTTCAAATTTATTATTTACACAGATGTTAGCTATTGATCAAAATTTGATCGTCCTTAAGATTGACCCTGAACGACCCAGCGGCTCACCCACAAGCCCCCAAAACAAAAATTTTATAAAACAACTGTACCGACTAAAGTACATAATCTTGAGAGTTTCGTGCTTTGTTGGTTGGTGCAATGTAAGGTATTCTAAATACTTTTGTAACTTTTAATTGGATTGACCCATTTTCACCCCTTTAACCTCAAAATAATCGGTTTTAGTTTTTCTGGTCCTTTAGGTCAGAAATGCAGAAGTCAGATAGTAGTCTCAACGCTCAAGGGAGTAATTCACTGGTTTACAAGGAAACCAGAGTGGGAGTCAGCTTGACGCCCGAAAAGACGTTTTAGGAGACAGTCGTTTCGGTTATTAGAAATCAGCTGTTTGGCGCAGTAATGCTATGTCGTTTTATTAAGTTATCAGGCACATTGGCCAAATAGTTACCTTTACAGGCCATAATATGTGTACACTGTCAGTCAGATAGAAGTCTTAACTCTCAAGGGAGTAATTCACTGATTTACGAGACAGTCATTTCGGTGATTAGAAAGCAGCTGTTTTTGTGCAGCAATGCTATGTCGTTATATTTTATTGCATACATTTTCAGTTTTGGAAAATTGTGTTTAAAAACTGACCTTGAACGACAATATCAAGGTCAAAGCACGAAATTAATTGAAGGTTTTTTTCCTGTTCTTTTTTCCTGTTTTTTGTAACTGTATGACAATAATGGTGCAAAAATAATTCAAACTAAACTTTTAAAGTTGGGTTAATGCTTTCTAAAAGTTTTTCCTTAAGAATCTAAAAATAACCAGAACATTTGTTAACAGTAAATCCGCACAAACGCATGTGTGGGGACCCATTCGTTTTTGCTTGCAAAAACAATCATGTGTGTAGATCAAATGATGTGTATAGTAAATCGGTAAATAAGATATAGAAGTATATCAGAAAGCCACCTTTCTAGTTTATCCAAATTTGATCCTCCTGAAATTTAACCCTGAATGACCCAGCAGTTTACCCACAGGCCCCTAAAACACAAAATTTTTAAAACAGCTGTATAGCATGATTATTGAAGCAGAATATTCCAAGGCATGATTTAACTTATAGCTCCAAACTTGATGATGGCTATCTCAGAATTTGCATTATTTACAACTTTGCATGTGTTGGCCCAACAACAGTAGCTATTATGGGACCAATTATGAAACAACTGTAGAAAATATGTATGTGTTTTGAAATTAGCGATAGTGTATGTTCACTGGCAATATTTGCTAAGCCACCCTTATAGTTATTGCTACCTTTTACAGAAGGGGACACATTTTGTTTTTGTATGTTTTTAGTTCTACTAGAAGTGGGTTTGCTTTGTACACAATCAGGTTTTTTTAAGGTTTGGTTTGGGTGACCGCTAAGTAGTTTTAAGAGACCGCAAGTGTTTCATTTAAATACCAAAAAATAGCCATATTTGCTGAAACAAATTATTTATTAGGCTACTGGCAAATTTTGGGAAACCGCTGGAGAAATTTGGGGGACCGAAACGGTCCCCCAAAACACCTCAAAAAAAACACTGTACACAATAACCCAGCTAGCAATCAAGTGTGTCAGTTTTTCCAGTTCAAACATGTTCAAGATGTAAAGAAAACATTGACCAAATGTTTTGTTGGAATTTTTAAATGCATTCCATAGTTTTTACCAGTTTGTTAAGAAGTTATCCCATCATATTAACACTGCTTTCTTTTGCAGACAAATCCAGTAAATTATGGTACCCCTTTCCTGAAAACTTGTAGTTATAGCAAAGTACCGTTAAGAGCGATTCATCATACCTTTGTCACAACATAGCTTCTTTATTTTTGACAAATAAACAATGCTTGGGTTATGTATAAGTTAGGTAAAATGTTGTTTTTGAACAAAGAGGACTGCATGCTACTGAAAACAGTGTAAAAGCAGTTGCTTGACTACTGAACAGCAAAAGGCTACTGTAGGTAAACACTCAACAGCAAACGTTTTGCATAATTTAAGTGACAAACAATTTGTTATATCTGTACTGCAACATGGCTTCTTAATTTGTCAATTTCTGTTATACTATCTTGGTTTTCTATGAAAAGTTTTTACTGTGTTTAAACTGGCCATTGACAGCTATACCAAGTTCAAATCTAGAGATTTAATTCTCAGAGGATAGGCACCTTTCCAGTTTTTTTGTAATGATGTAAAAAAATATGACAAAGCCACTTTTCTAGTTTAACTTACATTTTATGCCTATGCCATTAACCTGTAGTAACACATTACCAGGTATAAAATAAATGTTTAAACCAATAGTGTTGTATTGGCATGTTAATGCCACTCCAATACATAGTGCAGGCCAATGTTGCATGTAACATAAATGCTTTCACAAAAGATATTTTTGTTTAGATATCTGGTCTGCTGGTTGTGTTCTTGCGGAGTTACTTCTGGGCCAACCTATTTTTCCTGGTGATTCTGGTGTGGACCAACTGGTGGAAATAATTAAGGTAGGGTTAGTTGACCTGTCAAAAACTATTTTATGGTTCCTGTTTTCCTGAAAGGGACACATATTGTTTTTGTCCGAATTTTTTTCTGTCTGTCGCTGGTTTGTTCCACACGATTGGTCAAGAAATAGTACTTCAAACTTATTCAAATTTACACACATGTTAGCAGGGTTCCCGCGGGGATGGAAAAGCTGGAAAAGTTATGGAATTAAAATTTGTATTTTTATGGCCTGGAAAAGTTTTGAAAAAGGCCAACTTTTCCAAAAGTCCTTGAAAAAGTATGGAATTTGGCACCTGTTTTACCCTGAAAATGCCAGATAGAGATAGGAATTTCAAATTACGTAACGTTTGTATATTCGTTGCAAGTATGGTAAAATGGCTGCATATACCAAAGCCTCTTTACTAGTTTTACGATGGCAATTGCACGATTTTTTTTCGAATAAGGTTATGGAAATTTGGGGTTTTTTTCTTGAAAAGTTTTGGAGAAGTCATGGAATTTGTAAACGAAAATTGTGCGGGAACCCTGTGTTAGTTAGTTAGTTATCCAAAGTTGATACTCTTAAAGTTTGACCCGAATGACTCAGCAGTTCACCCACAGGCCCCCGAAACATATTTTTTTTCAAATAATAGCTATGCTTACTTAATTACATGATCCAGGAGTTTCATACTTTGTTGGTTGGTGCATTGTGAAGTATTCTAAAGTATTTGGTGACTTTTGCGTAAATTTACTCATTTTCACCCCTAAACCCTGAAATATTTAGGGGCGGGAACTTGGCCGAATGGCCTGGCGCGCCTGACCCATATACAAAACCTGATCGGGATTCGTCCCCGGAAGTATCCTGGGTTCGAATCCCGCGAACGACAAAGGGCAATTTTCAGTTCTCGGACTGCCGCCTGATTGTCGAAAAATACAATAAAAAACAAACAACTGAAATATTCGTTTTCAGCATTACAGGTCAGGAATACAACCTCTACTGGTTAAATGTTTACCAATTGTTTGTAGTGGATTCCATGTTTAGCATTTAAAATTTTGGAGTGATCAGCCCAACGGTTACCTTCACAGCCTCTAATATGTATAAACTGAACAGTCATGCAGTCTGATAAGTTACATGCATTTTATATGAAAACAATACATCATAAAATTACCCAATACAAGTATTGTGCTTAATGTAACTCAAATCAGGACTTGTTGCAATGTTATTGTTTGGTATAGCAAGGTTTGTGGTGGCTTTTGTTAAGCTCTGCCCAAATTAAAGTTTTACACCACCTACCTACCTATTATAAAAGATGTTTTAACTCTGTTTTACTATGTAATGTTCGCAGGTTTTGGGAACACCAACCAGGGATCAAATTAGAGAGATGAATCCAAATTACACAGAATTTAAGTTTCCACAAATTAAGGCTCATCCATGGGCAAAGGTATGATTTGTGTCAGCACCTGTCATTTTTATTACAAAAAGCTAATCTGTGTGTTGTCAACTTCAGGTATTCAGACCTCGAACTCCCCCGGAGGCCATCTCCCTTTGCAGTCGACTTCTTGAATATTCCCCAGAAAGTCGAATATCTCCCTTGGATTCCTGTGCACATAGTTTTTTTGATGAGTTGCGATCTACCAACACCCGACTTCCTGGTGGCCGACAGTTACCCCCTCTTTTTAACTTTACTGATAAAGGTTAGTTAGAATGCTTTGGTCTGTTTGATCCTTTACAACAGGCCTTATACTTTTTGTGTTGTGGTGTTTAGAATTGTCAAGCAAAAGTCCTCTTTACAATATACTTATTCCTTCACATGTTCGAACTATGTCATCATCTGGATCGACAGGTAAAGGACACATTTTGTTTTTACTCTATTTGTTTTCAGATGGCTGTTAGGGGGTTTGTTAACAGCCTTATGACATCACATGCATTACCGTCTGTGATTCAAAACGCCTCTTATGGTCAAATATTTAAACATTGGCTGATTCGGACAAAATTTTACAGGACTGTTGATTGGGTCTTTGTGATTTTATATTTTACTGGTTTGGGTGTAAAACCCCATCAGTATAAAATGGGTGAATTTTATAAGCAACGTTTAAATAAAATGAAACTTGTATAGTTTGTAGAATTTGCCTCATATAGGTGTAAATTGTTGTGTTTTACCCTGTAGTCCTACTATTTACCTTTCCTTCGTTATGGTACCCCTTTCTTTTTTTTTCTTTTTTTCCGTCTAACTCGGATTTGATCCCATGTTTTGGTCAAGAAAGAATGGTTCAAACTTTTTCAAATTTACACACATTATAGATATTGGTCTAAAGATGGTCCATGTGAATTTTGAAAATCCCGTTTCATCCCTCGGTTCTCACACAGCCCCCCAAAACGTGAAATTTTCAAAATGGCTATGCTTGGTACATTGCAGCGTATTTTAAAGTATTTATGGGTCCCCTTCCTTGAAGGGGACACATCTTGATCTCACTCTGTTTTTTTCTTTTTTATTTCTTTTTTCCGCCGAAGTTTGTCCATGCACTTTTGGCATGAAATGTTTGGTGAATTTGGATGAAACTTTCACAGATGGTAGATATAGTAATGCAGATGTGCCATTTGCTTTGTTTGACTTGATAACCCAAGTATTTACCCTGCTAGACCTCAAAGTGTAAAACGTTTTTGTATGTTGCTGCGCACCACAAACGAAAGATTTCTGTGGTGTAATGGTATATTAAAGGCACCAGTACATATGGTACTTGTGTTTGTGCAACATTTGGTGGGTGGTTTTGCACCTGCCAACAGAGGGATAACAGCCTTATGACGTCAGAAGCCTTAACAAATGTTGCTAATAGCACCTCTAGTGGTCAGAATTTTAAACATTGTTGGATTTGGATGAAATTTTACATGACTGTTAATTGGGTCATCGTGGTTTCATATTTTATACTTTTAGATGTTAAACCCCATCAGTTACCCCACTGACCCACTAAAATGGGTGAGTTTTTTAAACAGTGTCAGAATTTAGTGAAATTTGAAAAGCTTGCAGAATTTGTCATTTATAGGTGTCAATTGTTGTGTTTAACCCTGTAACCCCAATATTTACTCCTCTAGCCCCATAAAAAGGGTGAATTTTTAAAACATTGTCCGAATTTGATGAAATTTGGACAGCTTATAGAGTGTGCTATTTATAGTTGTTGTTTGTTATGTTCAACCCTGTTGCCCCAACATTTACGCCACTAGCCCCCTAAAATGGGTCCATTTTGTAAACAATGTCAGGATTCAATGAAATTTACATAGCTTGTAGATTGTGCCATTCATAGGTGTATAATGTTGTGTTTAACCCTGTTGCCCCAACATTTACCCCACTAGCCCCCCAAAATGGTTCAATTTTTTTTCAATTTTTTTTTATTGAAATGAAATTTGGACAGTTTGTAGAGTGTACCATTTATAGGTGTAGAATGTTGTGTTTTACCCTGTAGCTCTATCATTTACTCCACTAGCCCCCTACCATCATGTGAAATTTGCAATTAATAGGAGCCGATTGTTGTGTTTTAGCCTATTTTCTTACTATTTAACACTTTTTTCTCAGATAGTCATAAAATAGAAAAACCTTAATAAATGTATGAATGGAATGAATTTGAATAGTCTGTACTCCATACAGCGTATTTATTTGAGCACAGTACCGATCACTGGTATTGCCCTACAACACCCGACTTTCTCATGGTTATCTCTTGAAATGCATTATTTTCAACTTTGCATGTGTGGGGACCCATGAGGATCTGCCTGCAGAAACAACCAATGTTATAAAAGATGGTGGATGATTTTTTGTTAAGTTGTATATATCCATTTTCACCCCTTTACCCCCAAATATTTGTTTGTTTGTTCACATGTTAATGAGGTCAGAAATACAAGACTTAACCTGCTGAAATTTTAAACAGCTGTGCATAGGGTGCTCCTTGTTGACTGTTAAAAATTTTAGTGCAATCGGCTCAGTAATTACTCTTACAGCCCCAAATATGTTTTTTAATGCTGTCTTTTGTCAAATTTGTGTTCACTCAGTGCACAGCTGACGCAATGGGAGTGATTGACGATAGTGGCGCATGGAAAAAAATGCCTCTTTTTCATGCATGAGCGCAGTCGTCACTTGACCATTTTCTCACTGGTTGGAGTTAAGATATTGCGCTGTAAGCGTTAATGTAGGTCAACTTATTTGTGTTTCAAAACGCAGAGCGACAACACAACACGATTTGTTACACCTGTGTAACGTGACTTCTCAAACTAAAAGCGTTAATAAAAAGCCCAGCTAAGCAATCGTATTGTTGGTATGTAGAAACTTAACGGCGCCAGGGAACGCTTTGTGCGGATTAAAAATCCTAATTCAACATACAAAGGGCTATTAAGGAAAAAAAGTGTTGAAACATTGTTAAAAGTTTCTGGCTGATTTTGTGACTGTTACAAAACAAAAGTTATAAATATTTATTTAATGCGACAAATGTCATCTGTGCAATTCAAATACTTACCTAGCATATGCAGGCTCCATTCATCCTGTTACGAATTCAAAATATATATGTGTGTCTGGACCCATTGGTTTTTGCTTGCAAAAACAATTATGTTATAACGGGCCACAAAAATATTGGTACCATACTAAATGTATCCATCAAACATATATCGATTACAATTATAATGAATCTAATGAATGTGGCGTAAATATGGCACAGTTTCTGTAAAATGGAATATATAGGAAAACCACTATTCCAGTTTAACAATGATTGTGCCCTATTTTTACTGTTACCAAATCGCATATGTACATGTGTGGGGACCCATTAAAATATGCTTGCAGAAACAATTATGTTATAAAGTGCCAGGAAAAAGATAGGGACCCAATGAAATGTAGGTGCCAAATATATATCCATTATAAATATAGTAAGTGGTATATGTGATACATCGTTAAATGTGATGTAGTATATATAAACTGGCAATATATAGGAAAACCACTGTTCTAGTTTTAAAATAGAACCGCGTGGTCCAACTGCAGGCCTGCGGGCCAATTGTGGCCCGCAAGATAATTATGGGTCCCCTTCCCTGAAGGGGAAACATATTGCTTTTTTGCTCAAATTTGTTTTTGTTCTTTTTTTTAAGTTTGTCCAACTCGTTTTTTCATCAAATGTTTGATGGATTTGAATGAAACTTACACAGATGGTAGATTATGTAGATGTGCATCCCACTGTGTTTATGTTGATAACCCCAGTATTTACCCCACTAGCCCCCTAAAATGGTTCCCCCAAAAAAAGTTTGTCTGACTCGTTTTGCCATCAAATGTTTAATGGATTTGGCTGAAACTTACACAGATGGTAGACATAGTTATGTAGATGTGCATCCCACTTTGTTTGTGTTGATAACCCCAGTATTTACGCCGCTAGCCCCTAATTATGGGTCCCCTTCCCTGAAGGGGACACATATTGTTTTTGTCTATATTTTTTTTTCTTTCTAACGCGCATTTGTTCCCACGTTTTGGTCAAGAAAGAATGGTTCAAACTTTTTCAAATTTACACACATTACAGATATTGGTCTAAAGATGGTCCATGTGAATTTTGACCCCGTTTGATCCCTCGGTTCACCCACAGCCCCCCAAAACGTAAAATTTTTAACGCAGATTTGTTCCCATGTTTTGATCAAGAATGAATGGTTCAAACTTTTTCATATTTACACACATTATAGATATTGGTCTAAAGATGGTCCATGTGAATTTTGACCCCATTTGATCCCTCAGTTCACCCACAGCCCCCCAAAGCGTGAATTTTTTAACGCAGATTTGTTCCCATGTTTTGGTCAAACTTTTTCAAATTTACACTTATTATAGATATTGGTCAAAAAATGGTCCATGTGAATTTTGACCCCGTTTGACCCCTCGGTTCACCCACAGCCCCCAAAACGTTAAATTTTTAAAACAGCTATACTTGCTAAAGCAGATGTTTCTGGAGTTTCATACTTTTTGATTGGTACATTGCAGCGTATTTTAAGCTAAAACTATTTTGTAACTTGAAGTTGTATATATCCATTTTCACCCCTTTACCCCCAAATATTTGTTTGTTTGTTCACATGTTATTGAGGCCAGAAATACAAGACTTAACCTGCTGAAATTTTTAACAGCTGTGGATAGGGTGCTCCTTGTTGGCTGGTAAAAATGCAATGCAATCGGCTCAGTAATAGTAAAAATATGTTTTTACATGCTGTCTTCTGTCATATTTGTGCTCGCTCAGTGCACAGCTGACGCAATGGGAGTCATTGACGATAGTGGCACATGGAAAAAATGCCTCTGCTTCACGCATGAACGCAGTCGTCACTTGACCATTTTCTCACTGGTTGGAATTAAGATGATATGGTGTTAGTGATATTGCGCTGTAAACGTTAACGCTGCGGGGTCACAGCAGGGACAGGCTATGCGTATGACGTCATGACCGTATTTGCCTGTCGTTCAGTGCACAGCTGACGCAATGGGAGTGATTGACCATAGTGGCGCATAGAAAAAAATGCCTCTGCTTCACGCATGAACGCAGTCGTTACGTGACCATTTTCTCAGTCAGATAGAAGTCTCAACTCTCAAGGGAGTAATTCACTTGTTTACGATTAAGGCGGGTGAATGCAGCGGGAGTGCTCAGCTTGACGTCCGGACCGACGTTTTATGAGGCAGTCGTGTCGGTGATTAGAAATCAGCTGTTTTTGCACAGCTATGCTATGTCGTTTTATTAAGTTATCAAGCACATTTTAAGTTTTGGAAAATTGTGTTTAAAAACTGACCTTGAACGACAATATCAAGGTCAAAGCATGAGTGGGGACCCATTCGTTTTTGCTTGCAAAAACAATCATATGTGTAGATCAAATGATGTGTATAGTAAATTGGTAAATATCTAATGTGTTTGTGATTTGTGCCCTATTTTTACTGTTACCAAATCGCATATGCATATGTGTGGGGACCCATTAGATTATGCTTGCAGAAACAATTAGGTTATAAAGTGCCAGGAAAAAGATAGGGACCCAATGAAATGTAGGTGCCAAATATATATCCATTATAAATATAGTAAATGGATATGTGATACATCGTTAAATATGATGTAGTATATATAAACTGGCAATATATCCGAAAACCACTATTCTAGTTTTTTTACATAAAGTTGTGCGACTCATTTTGCCATCAAATGTTTAATGGATTTGGATGAAACTTACACAGATGGTAGATATAGTTATGTAGATGTACATCCCACTTTGTTTGTCTTAATAACCCCTGTATTTACCCCGCTAGCCCCCTAAAATGTTTTTTTCCCAAAGTTTGTCCGATTGTTTGCTATCAAATGTTTAATGGTGGCTAATATGGGACCCAATATAAAAACACCATAGGAAACATATTAATGTTTTAAAAAAGGTTGTAGTGTATGTCCAATGACCAAATTTGCTAAGCCACCCTTCTAGTTGTTTTTTTTTAAATTAAACAACATAAAATGCTGTGAAATCTCCCATGGTGTAGTAAAGGGTTCTGCATCAACGAACCGTTCAGGCATTTTTTTGCCAGAGTAGAAACTGAATGTTTTTTTGAAGGCTACTACTTTGTACATAAAACTATAAAAGATAACAATAAAATGATCTATAGATTGAAAACATATAGTCACAAAATTTCAGACTTTTAATGGTCTGCAATAAAATAAAGTTGGACCACACTGAAATAGAACATGAAAAACAAATTAAACAATGTCTGAACTGAATCTGATTGGTATAGTTTGTACTTTACATAGCATGATTATTGAAGCCCAGTCCCGATCACTGTGTTTTACCTTACTACACCAAACTTTTCCATGGTTTTCTCTTGAAATGAATTGTTTGCAACTTTGCATGTGGGGAGCACCCGCAAGTTTCTGCCTGCAACAACACAAGTTTATAAAATACAGTGGCTAATATGGAACCCAACATAAAATAAAGTGTCGGATATATACTAACGTTTCATATTAGATTATAGCAGTGGTACCAAACTTTTTTCTTTTTAGGCGCATTTTAGAAAAAACAAAAATTATTTGGCTTGTGAGACGCGTTTGGTCAAGAAAGAGTGCTTCAAATTTATTCAAATTTGGACAGATGTTAGTTATTAATCCAAATTTGATCCTCCTGAAGTTTGACCCCGAATAACCCAGCGGTTCACCCACAGGCCCCCAAAACGTATTTTGTTTAAAACGGCTGTACTTACTAAAGTACAGCATCTCTGAGTGATATGCTTTGTTGTTTGGTGCAATATAAGGTATTTCAAAGAATTTTGTATCTTTTTTTCGATTCACCCCTTAAACCCCCAAATATTCATTTCTGTCTAACGCTGGTTTGTTAAATGCGTTTGGTCAAGAATAAGTGCTTCAAATTTATTCAAATTTGGACAGATGTTAGTTATTAATCCAAATTTGATCCTCCTGAAGTTTGACCCCAAACGACCCAGCGGTTCACCCACAGGCCCCCAAAACGAAAAAAAATTAAAATGGCTGTACTGACTAAAGTACATAATCTGAAAGTTTCATGCTTTGTTGGTTGGTGCAACCTAAGGTATTCTGAAGAATTTTGTAACTTTTTATTGGATTCACCCATTTTACCCCTTAAACCCCGAAATAATAAGTTTTAGGCCAAAAATACAAGCCCTAATGTGCTGAAATGTTAAACAGTTGTTTGCAGTAGGTTATTCGTTCAGTTTTAAAAATTTGCTTTAATCGGCCAAATAGTTACTTTTACAGCCCATAATCTGTGTACACTGTCAGTCAGATAGAAGTCTCAACTCTCAAGGGAGTAATTCACTTGTTTGCGATTAAGGCGGGTGAATGCAGCGGGAGTGCTCAGCTTGACGTCCGGACGGACGTTTTACGAGACAGTCGTGTTGGTGATTAGAAATCAGCTGTTTTTGCACAGCTATGCTATGTCATTTTATTAAGTTATCAAGCACATTTTCAGTTGTGGAAAATTGTGTTAAAATCTGACCTTGAACGACAATGTCAAGGATAAAGCATGAGATTAAATTAAAAGTATTTTTACCGTTCTTATTTACTGTTTTTTGTAATTATATGACAATAATGATGCAAAATAAATGCGGACAAAACTTTTAAAGTTGGTTAAGTTTTTTCTTAAGAATTTAAAAATAACCAGGACGTTAAATCCGCACAAACGAGCGTGTGGGGACCCATTCGTTTTTTCTTGCAAAAACAATCATATGTGTAGATCAAATGATGTGTATAGTAAATTGGTAAATATCGTATAGAACAGTGTTTTTCAACCTTTTTTGAGCCACGGAACACTTTATACATTAAAATATGTTTGCGGAACACCAAACGAAATTTTGATGCAATGAAACAACTATAGGCTCAGGGTGACACTAACACGCTAAAACGCACATCACGTAATCACTAAAACGGATGAACACGCTCATATAGCGCTATTAAAGTTTGGGGAAGTTTTACGAAATCGTTTCATTGAAACTAGTATTGTACCTAAATACAATATTCGCCTAGCACTGACTGTTCCGTGATTCATCGTTTTCCGCGCAAGCAATTATGCTGAACGTCAGAAAATTGGTTGAATCTCGTGTCGACTGAAACAGCGTTTAAATGTTATATTTATAAGATCACCAAAAGCTGAATTGCACCAACCGTCAGCAATTTACCCATGATTCAGCTATTTCATTATTAGACAACGAGTCTTAATATTACACAACAATAAATCAAGCCAATCACTAGACAGAACATTCCTATCGGGGATGGCGGATAACTATTTTCATAAAAGAAAACCTATTTCCGCCTATTGTATTAAACCAGTGATTTTCGACCGGTGTTTGACATAAAACACTATTCAAACCATAGAAGTCTAAAACATTAGAATCATATATTCAAACAGCAAATTTCTCATGGAACACCTGACGATCTTTCACGGAACACCGGTTGAAAATCACTGGTATAGAATATATAAAATGGAAGTATATCAGAAAGCCACCTTTCTAGTTTTATTATGGGTCCCCTTCCCTGAAGGGAACACATATTGATTTTACTCAAAATGTTTTGGGTTTTTTTCTTTTGTTTTCTTCTTTTTTCTTCTACCCAAAGTTTGTCCGACTCGTTTTTCCATCAAATCCTTGATGGATTTGGATGAAATTTACACAGATGGTAGATGTAGTTATGTAGATGTGCATCCCACTTTGTTTTTGTTGATAACCCCAGTATTTACCCCGCTAGCCCCCTAAAATGGGTATTTTTTCCCCGAAGTTTGTCCGACTCGTTTTTCCATCAAATGTTTGATGAATTTGGCTGAAATTTGCACAGATGGTAGATGTAGTTATGCAGATGTGCATCCCACTTTGTTTTTGTTGATAACCCCAGTATTTACCCCGCTAGCCCCCTAAAATAGGTATTTTCCCCCGAAGTTTGTCCGACTCGTTTTTTATCAAATGTTTGATGGATGTGGCTGAAATTTACACAGATGGTAGATGTAGTTATGTAGATGTGCATCCCACTTTGTTTTTGTTGATAACCCCAGTATTTACCCCGCTAGCCCCCTAAAATGTTTTTTCCCCCGAAGTTTGTCTGACTCGTTTTTCCATCAAATGCTTGATGGATATGGCTGAAACTTATACAGATGGTAGGTGTAGTTATGTAGATGTGCATTCCACTTTGTTTTTGTTGATAACCCCAGTATTTACCCCGCTAGCCCCCTAAAATAGGTATTTTCTCCCGAAGTTTGTCCGACTCGTTTTTCTATCAAATGCTTGATGGATGTGGCTGAAAATTATACAGATGATAGATATAGTTATGTAGATGTGCATCCCACTTTGTTTTCCGGATAACCCTAGTATTTACCCCACTAGCCCCCTAAAAGGGGTGAGTTTGTAAACAATGTCAGAATTGGCTAAAATTTGGATAGCTTGTAAAGTATGCCAATTATCGTTATTGCGCCATCGCACTTCGGGGGTTGTTAACAGCCCTTTGACGTCAGAAACGTTAACGGTTGTTGCTCAAAACACCTCTAGTGGTTGAAATTTTAAACGTTGGCAGATTGGACTGAAATTTTGCAGTACTATTGATTGAGTCATTGTGGTTTCCTACTTTTAAGTTTGTGTGTGTTGAACCTCAATTAGTTACCCTACTAGCCCCCTAAAATGAGTTTTTTAATTTAAATAGTTTTTACTCCATATAGCATATTTAGATATGCACAGTACCGGTGAATCACGGTGTTTGCCTTCACAATACCAAGCTTACTCATTGTTATCTATTGAATTGCATTAATTTCAACTTTGCATGTGTGGGGACCCATGAGTTTTTGCCTGCAGAAACAACCAAGGTTATAAAAGACGATGACTAATATGGGACCCAATACAAAATAAGCATAGGAAATATATTTATGTTTTAAAATAGATCATAGTGTATGTGCAAGGGCAATATGTGCTAAGCCACCCTTCTGGTTTCAGTTTAAAATGGCACAGCAAATTAGCTGACAAATGCACTAACTATAAGGTCATAAAGCCACTATACAGGTCACTCTCATAGTTCTCAAATAGCCTAGTTGAACATCTCAGAAACATGGAGCATGTTGGCCTAGTGGTCTAAGCACCTGGTACTACTACTCTACTTGATCGATTTTAACACCAGTGTGCCGCGGCGCATAGTTTGGGGACCACTGGATTATAGTGTATGTGCAATAGCAAAATATGCTAAGCCACCCTTCTGTTTGTTTGTTGTTGTTTTTTGTCTTTTTTACTGTCTAACACTGGTTTGTTCTATGTGTCTGGTCAAAGTGTGCTGCAAACATATTCAAATTTACACACATGCTAGGTATTTATCCAAATTTAATCCTCCTGAAGTTTGACCCTGTGATTGACCAAAGTGTTCACCCACTGGGCCCCAAACATAAAAATTGTAAAACTGCTATATGTACTATAGTATATATGTAACATGACCTAGTTTGTTGGTTGGTGCATTGTAAAGTACTCTAAAGTATTTTGTAACTTTAGGTTTACCAGTTAAGTTTGTAGAACATGACATTGTGCATACAATTGCTACTTTTATTCCTACAGCCGAACAGTAATTCTTCTAACCACCCAAAATGTATCTCAAATCATAGTGTCTACGTTCAGCACTTGTGTAGCTTGTCCTAATTACGGGTCCCCTTCCCTGAAGGGGACCTATATTGATTTTACTCAAATTGTGTGTGTTTTTTTCTTTTTTTTTCTTTCTTCCCAAAGTTTGTCCGACTCGTTTTTCCATCAAATGTTTGATGGATTTGGGTGAAATTTACACAGATGGTAGATATAGTTATGTAGATGTGCATCCCACTTTGTTTGTCCAGATAACCCTAGTATTTACCCCGCTAGCCCCCTAAAATGGGTGAGTTTGTAAACAGTGTCAGAATTGGCTGAAATTTGGATAGCTTGTATATGCTATATATGGGGGTCGATTGTTGTGTTCAACCCTGTAGCCCTAACATGCCCCCAAAGTGTAAAACGTATTTGTATGTTACTGGGCACCACAAACGAAAGATTTCTGTGGCGCAATAGTGTGACAAGGGCAACCAGTCAGGTGTTACTCATGTTTGTAGGTTGCTTGGTGGACGTTTTTGCGCCATGGCAGTTAGGGGCTTGTTAACAGCCCTATGACGTCAGAAACTTTAATGGTTGTTGCTCAAAACACCTCTAGTAGTCGAAATTTTAAACATTGGCAGATTGGGCTGAAATTTTGCAGTAGTATTGATTGAGTCATTAAGGTTTCATATTTTTTTTAGTTTGTGTGTCATACCCCATTAGTTACCCCACTAGCCCCCTAAAATGGGTGAGTTTATTAAACAGTGTCGGGATTGGATAAAATTTAGGTAGCATGTGGACTATGCTATTTGTAGGTTTCGATTGATGTATTTTACCTTGTAGCCCCAACATTTACTCAACTAGCCCCCTAAAATAAATGAATTTTTAAAAAATGTACTAATTATATGAAATTTGCTAAGTTTCTTGAACATACTAAGTCCTCAAATGTTATGTTTTGCCCTGTAGCACCACAACTTAACCAACTAATCCCTAAAATGGGTGACCCTTTTGACAATGTTCGAATTAAATGAAAATTGGACAGCTTGAATTTGCTATTCATAGGTGTCCATTTTTTGTTTTACCCCATTATGTCACTATTTAATCCTTCTTTTCTTTGAAAAAGAATGTTAAATAGGACATACTTCACACAATATCTGGGGTGAATCTAAATTTATATAGTTTGTACTCTACATAGTATTATTATTTAACACCAGTGCCGATCACTGTGTTTTACCTTACAACAACCGACTTCCTCTTGGTTATCTCTTGAAATTCATTATTTTCAACTTTGCATGTATAGGGACCCATGAGTTTCTACCTGCAGAAACGACTAAAACTAAGGTTATAAAAGACGATGGCTAATATAGGACCCAGTACAAAATAAGCGTAGGAAATATATTAATGTTTTAAAATATGTTATAGTGTAAATGCAACAACAAAATGTGCTAAGCCACCCTTCTAGTTTCAAAAAAGTTTTGTTGGCCGCTTGGATAAGAAGTAGTACACAAGGCAGTGCGCTAGAGACATATAATACATCAATATGTATGCATAATATCTTGATCTGGTCCAAAAATCAACTTTCATTAAGCTTAAGCTTACTGCTATGCCTCACATTTGTGTTATGCTTGCACCTGAGAGTAACTCATTCTTTTTAAAATGTCTTGTAAGTAGCCTGATTATTTTGTGCCAACCAGTATTTGTATATGGTAGGTGATTTTAACATGACCAACTCAGTGGAAAATAGTGGCAGTTCCTCATCTGGTGGTGCAACTACAAACCAACCCTGATCACCTAAACTAATGCTATTTTTTATCTTAGGAAATTCGTGCCAGAATTTCCAAACAATAAATAAATGTGCTAGTTGAAAAATGTTGCTGTGTCATTGTGATACGCTTGACTTGAGAAACTTTATTTGATTGTTTGTGTCAGTATTTGTCCCTTCTTTGAAGCTAACACAATGTCGGTTTTATGTTTTTACCACGTTTTTATGTGAGAACATTCAGATGAACACTATCACACAAAATCTAACCTAGTGGTAAAGATACCATAAGGTAGCAATAAGCTTGTTTAGATTAATGCAAAACAATAGTTGTTCCCTATTGTTGTCACCAATTGATGACAATGTAAATTGTTTTGCTTTGTCTCTAAACCGTTTTTAATGGCTGTTTTATGGCTGTTTTCGGACACTTTTTAAATTTACTATTTTCGTATATTGTATTGCATGCTTGGAGTACCTTGTATTACATTTTGAGGTGTTTCGCATTGCATATACAACAAAATACAAGTGCTGCATGAAATAGTTTTGGTCAAGCAACTGCAAAATGTGCATTTTAAGGATTGCAGAAAGCAGTGTTTGGAAAGCGGCTAAACTCGAACTTATTGTTTGTATGAAATCAATTCAACTCACTATCGAACATACAAAATTATTAATTTACCTAATGTTGTTGTTGTGGAACTTCAATTGCAACTTGAATTCGGCCCGACCAACTTAAGGCAGTTTCAATGCATCACTATTGATAGTTAAAAACTACCAACTTACAGTTTTGCTTGATGTAAAAATTCGGTTCGAATATCATGCCCTAATTGAACCAAGCTTTGAGCGGAAAACCACAATTTTCTTCGATTTTCTCTTTACATGTTTGTAAGATTTCTCGCCTACAGTGGCGCCAAGCTGTGGTGTACAGCTGTCGAAAATATCGTCCTGGGATAATCGGAAGTTAACTGCTAATTATGGGTCCCCTTCCTTGACGGGGACACATATTGTTTTTGTCCGTTTTTTTTTCTTCTTTTTTCTGTCCAACGCTGGTCAAGAAAGAGTGCTACAAATTTATTCAAATTTGGACAGATGTTAGTTGTTAATCGGAATTTGATCCTCCTGAAGTTTGACCCAGCGGTTCACCCACAGGTCCCCAAAACATATTTTTTTTAAACGCTGGTTTGGTCATGAAAGAGTGCTATAAATTTATTCAAATTTACATAGATATTAGCTATTGATCCAAAGTTGACCCAGCGGTTCACTCACAGGCCCCCCAAATGTATTTTTTCAAAAAACGACTGTACTGACCAAAGTACATGATCTACGAGTTTCATGCTTTGTTGGTGGTGCAATGTAAGATATTAATTTTTAAATTATTTAACTTTTTATTGGATTCACCCATTTTGCACCCCTTTAAACCCCGAAATAATCGTTTTTTAGTTTTTCCAGTTTCTTAGGTCAGAAATGCAAGTCCCTTTTTAGGCCTATTATGTGCTAAAATGTAAAATTTTTAAGAAAAAAATGTTTGCGGCGGGTTACTCATTTAGTGTTCAAAATTTGGCTCAATGGCCAAATGGTTACCATTACAGCCAATAACATGTGTACACTGGAAAGCCCTAGGTAGTAATTCACTGGTTTACAACTGCGGCGATTTAATGCATAGCGGGAAATCGCTGCTTGACGCGTGGACAGGCGTTTTACGAGGCAGTCTTTTTGATGATTAGCGGTCATATCATAGAGCACTAATACTAGAGGCGACACTCCTAAATATCGGCAGATCGGTCACGCTTGGATGCTCCGGGTAAGATCGCCGATTTCCAGCAATGTACGCTACAGTTTTAAGGCCAAAAGCTGTAAGTAGTGAGCTTAAAACGACACTCGCGTGTGCCTGATTGTCATTAAACTAACTTGTCAGGGTTATTTATGTCTGTTATATGTATTATAATACCACAATCTGGAAAAAAATATCATGAAGGCAAAGTTGAAGATAGTGCACACTGTTTTTACGTGTAAGGTCTCATCAGTACAGCTGGTTACAAGACACTGGCCATACCGGGTAGCCACTAAAAATGTGACATACGGAAACGTGAGTTCCGCTTACTTCAATATGGATGTACATAAAAATCACTTGGCAGTAACCAAATAATTGTACTTTCCAAGACAAAGTTTTAAATTTGGTAAATTCTGGTCCCAAATTTGTCTCAATTATTTCAAGGCTGATGTTTTCAAAGAACCTTTTCTACTTTTGTAACCCTGTAAGAGGTATGTTGTGGTTATTTATTTTGTTTAGTGCTGTTCTACCATTGTTTTTTTAATTCACTGAATTTTAGTACCTTTCCTTATGACATTTTTTTATCTGAGTTTTTTTGTGATTTAAACCAGTGGTCGGCAACCGCCGGTCCGCGGCCCGGTACCGGTCCGCGAGGAGTTCGTTACCGGGCCGTATACTTTTTTAGGTTAATGCTATACAACATTTTGCCCATGTATCCCGGGGGACAAACTTACTTTGCCGTTTTCATTGCTAAATATTTGTAATTTGTTTTTTGAAGACCGGTCCGCGATAAAATTTCAGTTTCATAAACGGTCCGCAGTGCAAAAAAGGTTGCCGACCCCTGATTTAAACTATGATTGCATAGCTGGAGACAGGCGGCGGTGTAAAGTCCACACGGCATTTACTCCCAAGACTCCAAAAAGAGACACATTTTACTCTAGGACATGCAAAAACTGTATGGTTTTTCAGAATCCTATTAAACCCAAGCAAATTACAAACCCCAACCTATAGCATATAATTACTGTACTACTTTCTTCAAACAACTGACATTTGTTGCCAATGTTATGACATTTACAGTGAAGTTTTTTTTGCAGTGTGCACCAGAACAAATCTATTATATTTCAAGTTGATTGAAGACATTTACTCTTGGCAAACAAGCATGTAAATAAATTCAAGAATGGAAATTTAACTGAAGACTTGAACAAAATGTGTATAGTAAAGGTTTTCAAAGGAGGGATTTCACATTGAACAAGAAGATAGAAAACAAATCATTTCGCTTTTGAAGTGCAGTATTTTTTATTTTACTTGTATACATTGCCACCAAAAATATACACTATTTGGGCACATGTTTTTTTGTTGTTTTAAGACAGTTACATTAAGGTGGCCAATAAGTTTCAAATAAAATAGAGCTTGATGTTGACTTTTTAGACCACTTTTTGTTGAATTAAAAAAATAAAACTCCATTGTGCAAGTAGAAATGTATCCTGAATACCATTTTGGCAAAGAGGTATGATAAAATTTCCTGGGGGACAACTTGGCACAAACCATTTTTTAGGTTGTTATTTGACACAAAACAAATGGGTCCCCATGCACATATGTGTTGCAAATTGTCTGCAGTATAAATGTTGGACAAATTAGTAGAAACAACTTGTTGCATTCCAAGAACTTCACATGCATTTTTTGCGAATTTGCGCATATTTTTTGTACAAAAGTTCTGGTTTGTTGTTTATTAAAGATTGCTGTATAGTTGATTGCATGAATGACCTGCCGGCTGCAGACATCAGTACAAACGTCTGGTACATCTACTGTTACACTTTTAGCTATTTTTGCAGCAGTAGAATAGATATCTTCCACTTCTCGAGGTGATACGGTCTTGGTAGCAGTGAGACAACCTGTACGCTGTTCCTGGACATTCAACACTGGTTGCCTTAAGCATGTTGCTTCTTCTAAATTCATCTTATAGTACTTTTTGCAACGCAAAAAATTAAGTACCGGCTGCTTGGCTTTTCATTTATTAGTACAAACTTGAAAAAAAAGCTAAAACGTCCTATGCTATTAGAAGCAAAAACTAATGAAAATGGTCACGTGGCAACGGAGCATCCAACCGTGACCAATCTGCAGAGGTTGATCAGAAAAAAAGTGCCGCAATTCCTTGTTTGTCTATTTTTTTTGCAAAACTAAAACTGTGTTCCACAGAATGTAGTTGTTAAATATCTTATTGCTTGAAAAAAATAGATATATTTGCTAAACAAGACAAGATATGATTGATTTCACGCTTGAGTGAACAATCAGTTACCTCTCTAGTATTAGTGCTCTATGGTCATATGCAATAATATAGAAGGTAGAGCTACTAACACCATACGTTTCTCCTGATCCAAAAGTGCTTAATTTTCGACAGGTGGCGCAAAGAGCACTTTTTTCATTTAAAACGGTATATCTCAAAAAATGCTAACGGTTAGGGCTATTAGGGTTGGGGTAAGGTGTTAGCACTTAAAATTCAATAAAACTAACCCAAAAAATTAGTTACTAATGTAAAAATTTTATGTAAATATTTCCCAGCCCAACCCATTTATAGCCGCTAAATAAATAATTCAGCTCTTTACGCCACCTATCGAAAATTAAGCACTTTTGGATCAGGAGAAACGTATGGTGTTAGTAGCTCTACCAATATAGAACGCAGGGCAAACAAATGTATATGCCAGGGGTGGCCAGACGTGCATCTTGCTCGAGCCGCATATCACAAAACTTAGTTTTAGCGCATAGACTTCGCATAGCTTTATTTTTTGAACTTTTATTAATAAAATACTCTATTTTAATGTAATTTTTTCCGCTATTTGTTTTATTTTGGCTTTTTTGGTATTGTTTTGCAATTTAATATGAGACCTGAAATTTTGTGGTTAAGTTTTTGTATTTGGGGGAAATTATTTTGCCAGAATAATACTGGTATTAAATTGGTAGGCAGCGCAAAGAGTATAGATTGGTAGGCAGCGCAAGAGTATAGGTTTATAATCTCTTTGGGCAGCGCATGAGTGACGTCAACTTTTTTGGTGCTGTTAAAAACAGGGCTAATGACGTCATAGACACGTAAAATTTGGCCTGACGTCATAGACACTTAAAATTTGGCCTGACGTCATCATATGACCTCAACTGTGTTGTGACGTAATTTGATGATTTTGTGAAGTCATTAACTTATATGCGTATGATCATAGATAACTCGAATTAAGTTATCTATGGTATGATTATGCACTAAATGCAATGATGCATGTCATGTGCCATGTTTTGGCAAGAATAATATTTAAGTAGTATTTTTTGTTGTGAATGTGATACGACTATCACCTTTGGGTGCTATACTTGCGTTTCGAAAATTCCAGAATTGTAAACTTTGCTTGTTGAGAAGAATGCCTGTTTTGTAGTCAGAATTATGACAATGAATGATGAATCAAATATACCGGAAACTATTATAGTAGATGATGATGACAACAGTTTGGATGAAAATAATGCACTTCCTGAAAGGATTTTAAATGTGCCATCTACTTCCAAAATAGTGAAAAAAGTTGCTGGTAATAGACAACAAACCACAAACAAAAAGCAAAAAAAGTGGTTACCCAGGAATGGATGTGAAATACATGATGATATGTTGAACAACCTATCGGATTCAGAAGATGTTGAAATTGTCCATGTTTGGAAGGCTGATGCTCAACAAAAGTGTCCAAATAAGAATAAAAATCAAGTCATTGTGGATCTTACAGAGGGAGAGTCTAGTGATCTAGAGGAAAAAGTGAACAGTAATGTTGTTCTACATTCAAAAGAAACAGAAAAAAATACTGTCCTGAAACATAAATATTTGAAAAATAATACATGCAATGGCCCACAACATCTGATTAATGTTGAAAGAGAAAACAATCAGTGGGAAGTTTGTACTTCATCAGGAAGTTACAGAAGCTCATGCACGAGAGAAACTTTAAGTCAAAAACTTCCGACAAGTTCAAACTCAAATTCTTTAGTACATGCTAGAACTACTGTCAATTCTCGCTTTGTGGAACCTAAAGGAGGCTGCGCATGCCACCAATCCTCACCAATTTCAGTTGATGGTGGGAGCTGTTCTACTCATAGACAGTTTTGCAATTCTGGTTCTGCATATTCATTTAATATGAATCAAGAAGATGAAAGGTTGTCACGTGACTTTCACCAGTGTGTTCAACAAGACAAACAATCTACACCATTAGAAGAGCATCCCCAGACTTTTGCTTCTTTTTACAACCAAATGCCACTCATTAACGCACCATGTAGACATCAGCTGCACAATGAGGAAACATCAGCACCTTGTCGACAAATGTCATTTAGTTCACGCTATCAATCTGATGGATACAGTGGTTTGCATCATCGAAGTGATCAAATTGTAAGTGAATATGACTGTACATAAACAACAAATATTATTGCTGTTTACAAGCTTTGTATAGTAACTGCATAGATGACTAGTCATACGTAAGTACATTTATATTGGCCTGTAAGCACTTATTAATACAAAAGTATGTCCTCAACTTTGCACGAACTGTATTTTGGGGGTCACAAGTGTAGGCTCACTGGAAACATCCACCAAAACTCAGTAAGCTATTTTCTTTTATAATGCACAGAATTTAGTGTGTTGCAAATATCTTTTTCAAGATTTTAGATTTACCTATTTTCACCCCTTAAACCCCAAAATATTCGTTTCTGTGTAACGCTGGTTTGTTAAACGCATTTGGTCAAGAAAGAGTGCTTTAAATTTATTCAAATTTGCACAGATGTTAGTTATTAATCCAGATTTGATCCTTCTGAAGTTTGACCCAAAATGACTCAGCGGTTCACCCACAGGCCCCCAAAACGAATTTTTTTTAAACCGGCTGTACTGACTAAAGTACATAATCTGAGAGTTTCATGCTTTGTTGGTTGGTGCAATGTAAAGTATTTTAAAGAATTTTGTAACTTTTTATTGGATTCACCAATTTTCACCCCTTAAACCCCAAAATAATAAGTTTTAGTTTTAGGCCAGAAATACAAGCCCTAATGTGCTAAAATGTTAAACAATTGTTTGCAGTAGGTTATTAGTTTAGTATTCAAAATTTTGCCTTAATCGGCCAAATAGTTACTTTTACAGTCCATAATATGTGCACACTGTCAGTCAGATAGAAGTCTCAATCTTGAATGCAGGGTAGTTACCTAATCACATATGCACATGTGTGGGGACCCATTAGATCAGTGGTTCTCAAAGTATGGGTCGCGCAGCGTCAAAATATGGGGTTGCGCTATAGTGATTCAATTCTGCCCAAACAAACGAACCATTGCGGCATTAATTAAACACCAACGAATTTACTTTATGCAGTAATAAAGTCACCTTACTCGACCGCGCTGTTAAGTAAAATGAACCAATCATTGCAACATTCAGACAATAGCCTTTCAATTTTACTGTAACGAACATGGCGATTGTTACGTCATAGGAGGGGAAATAATAGGACAAGTTAATCATGCGAAACTGAACGCAGAGATGTAATAGTTAGCGTTTAAGAATGAGTAAGTATTCGTACAAGGAAACATTTTTTAAAATTAGGATTCACTTCTATCATTGATCATGGTGCTGCAAAGCTACAATGTGTTAAGCCTGCAGCCATTTTGACATGGCCAGATTCCAAAGCGGCGACGACGTGGCCTCGAAATTGCAGTCAGTCTCGTCATCGAACAGTCGAATCACAGACCTTTCACTAAATATAAAATATCAAGTGGTCTCCCGATTGAAAAATAGAGCTGTGCATTGAAGATATTATGAAGGAAAATTTTCAGTTTTATCAAAATAAATCATTTGTTTGTAATAAATTGTTTCATAGTACTGTGTACTACAAATGGTTGTCTGTGTCTTTTTCTATTTCATGCATATCAGAAAAATACATTTTTTGATGCTTGAGACTTGGGTCGTCAGATGTTCATAAAACTCAGATTTGGGTCACGGTCAAAAAAGTTTGAGAACCACTGCATTAGATTGTGCTTGCAGAAACAATTCACAGGACAACAAAAAAATATTTTTTTAACAGTGTCTGTAATGTTTTAACTGATTTTGACTAATTCTAGTGCCCTAATTTCAAAAATGCAATCGGTTTATCTGTATCATGTGTAGTTTTGCTGATATGGTACATACACGTTTGAAAAACAATCCATATGTAGTGAAACTGATTTTGAGTATTTTATTTGGAATTAACGTTTTTGCAAGACAAAATTTCGAATTTAATTTTAAATGTAACAGATGGACACCCCTAACGAACAAAATTCAACACATAAAACAAAAAATGGTTTCAAATTTGTAAGTTTTTAGGTATATCGGGTATAGGCCTACATATGTACTTCTGCAACTTTCGGAAATGAATGGCAGCAACATCGTCTCGTGTAATTGACCAACAGTAATTAGTCAGGAATACATTATTCCTCCTTCCCTGATACGTTCCATTTTATTGATATCCTGTTGAAACCTTTTTGCTTAATTCTCATCATTTATATCCCCTACGTTTTAAGGGAAGTGTAGGTTTATACTCATTTTCGTACACAATTTTTCAGACTGCTTAATAACTTAGTAGTAATTTAAGTAATTTAAGTCCCTTTCTATTGTTTTTGTCTATTACTGCAATATTCCAATCAACATTAAGTAAGTGGAGCCCATTGCTTGTCCTGAACCCCCAAAGCCACATCAAAGTGTGCAAGATACGCACATTTGATACAGATCTTTTTTTCTTTTTAGTTGTGTTGTAAGGGTATTCAGCGGTAATGCAGCATAAAACATCTTGGTTATTCATGCAACATCTCATAGATGACCTAGCTACTATTAATGTTAGTTTTACCACCTTGCTTAACTAGTCTGAAAATCACTCCATAAAACATGTATATATAGTTTAAAGTTGCCACTAGCACGCACCAACCATTTTTAGACAGAGCATAAGCACAGAACACATATTCATGCTATAAAACTGACTACACTGTAAGAAATTGATGTGTATAATGTAACAAAACTTTAACAAACACATAAAAGTGTGATTTTAAAGTCATTGAATCAATATAGTCGTAAACCTTGATTTTGTAAATAACTTAAAAAGTTGACCTGATTGAAGAAAACCGCAATGATTTTTGTAATCAGCACCCCAAAATTAGTCAATATCAGTTTTAACATTAAAGACACCAAAAATTTTGTTGACCAGTGAGTGCCAAGAAAAAGATAGGGACCCAATGAAATGTAAGTGCCAAATATTTATCCATTATAAATGTAGTATATGGTATATGTGATACACTGGCAATATATAGGAAAACCACTATTCTAGTTCGTTTTTCCATGCAAAATTTTTAGGTCAAATTGTGTATATATATTAGAGATGTACCGAATATTCGGTTTGCCAAATTTATTTTGCAAATTTTGACATTTTTGCAAAGATTCGGTTTCGGCCGAATAATTTGTTGCGTTTCACACCACTAGTGTAACAAAACAGAATGTGATGTTTCAAATCATTAATTGCAGATTTCATATCAGCAGCGACCTGACTGCATGTATGGATTCCATCATCGGAATCACATGGCTCCACAGCATCACCAACTATTAGTGCAGCAAAACAACATGATGGAAAATAACCGAAGACAATTGCACCAGGTAACTTTTTGTTGCATACTTTTTTTAAAAAACTATGCTGCTTTTTATGGGTCCCCTTCGGTGAAGGGGACACATATTGATTTTACTCAAAATGTTTGTTTTTTTTTCTTTATTTTTCTTCTCCCCAAAGTTTGTCCGACTCGTTTTTCCATCAAATCCTTGATAGATTTGGATGAAATTTACACAGATGGTAGATGTAGATGTGCATCCCACTTTGTTTTTGTTGATAACCCCAGTATTTACCCCGCTAGCCCCCTAAAATGGGTATTTTTCCCCCAAGTTTGTCCAACTCGTTTTTCCATCAAATGTTTGATGGATTTGGCTGAAATTTACACAGGTGGTAGATGTAGTTATGTAGATGTGCATCCCATTTTGTTTTTATTGATAACCCCAGTATTTACCCCGCTAGCCCCCTAAAATGGGTATTTTCCCCCGAAGTTTGTCCGACTCGTTTTTCTATCAAATGTTTGATCGATTCGGCTGAAATTTACACAGATGGTAGATGTAGTTATGTAGATGTGCATCCCACTTTGTTTTTGTTGATAACCCCAGTATTTACCCCGCTAGCCCCCTAAAATGTTTTTTTTTTCCCCGAAGTTTGTCTGACTCATTTTCCCATCAAATGCTTGATGGATGTGGCTGAAACTTATACAGATGGTAGATGTAGTTGTGTAGATGTGCATCCCACTTTGTTTTTGTTGATAACCCCAGTATTTACCCCGCTAGCCCCCTAAAATGGGTATTTTCCCCCGAAGTTTGTCCGACTCATTTTTCTATCAAATGTTTGATGGATTCGGCTGAAATTTACACAGATGGTAGATGTAGTTATGTAGATGTGCATCCCACTTTGTTTTTGTTGATAACCCCAGTATTTACCCCGCTAGCCCCCTAAAATGTTTTTTTCCCCGAAGTTTGTCTGACTCGTTTTTCCATCAAATGCTTGATGGATGTGGCTGAAAATTATACAGATGGTAGATATAGGTATGTAGATGTGCATCCCACTTTGTTTGTCCGGATAACCCTAGTATTTACCCCGCTAGCCCCCTAAAAGGGGTGAGTTTGTAAACAATGTCAGAATTGGCTAAAATTTGGATAACTTGTAAAGTATGCCAATTATCGTTATTGCGCCATTGCAGTTTGGGGGTTGTTAACAGCCCTTTGACGTCAGAAACATTAACGGTTGTTGCTCAAAACACCTCTAGTGGTTGAAATTTTAAACGTTGGCAGATTGGACTGAAATTTTGCAGTACTATTGATTGAGTCATTGTGGTTTCCTACTTTTAAGTTTGTGTGTGTTGAACCTCCATTAGTTATCCTACTAGCCCCCTAAAATGAGTTTTTTAATTTTAATAGTTTTTACTCCATATAGCATATTTAAATATGCACAGTACCAATCACTGTGTTTGTCTTTACAATACCAAACTTACTCATTGTTATCTCTTCAAATGCATTATCTACAACTTTGCATGTGTGGGGACCCATGAGTTTTTGCTTGCAGAAACAACCAAGGTTATAAAAAACGATGGCTAATATGGGACCCAATACAAAATAAGCATAGAAAATATATTTATGTTTTAAAATAGATCATAGTGTATGTGCAAGGGCAATATGTGCTAAGCCACCCTTCTAGTTTAAAACTAATTTGTGAAAAAAATTCATTTTAACAAACTAAAGATGTTGTGTATTTTGCTTGTTATGGATCTCATGAAGGCATCGACTTTTAATCATTTTTTATTGTTTCACAACCCGTGAATTGTTGGCATTCATTACTATTGTGACAATTGTAACGTCTTCAAGAAGCACAGTACGCCAGGCCCATTGAATGTGCTATACCGAATCAGCCGGTCACCAAGCATTCACCACCATATGACAAGGCATAGGCTAGAAAAATCTAGTCTTCAAGAAGCATTAGAATTTAAACAATAAAGGGTGGTAATAAGCACAACAAAGGTATTGACGCTGATGCTGCCCCGACTATTACGTCAACAACCACGTCATAAAAAGTTGAGCGTTTGTAAACTAAATTATGAGAATACAGTTCATAACTTGTAAATGCCTCGAACGCAAGGACAACTACTGTCTAGTTTCAACCGATCAAACAACAACACTTATTGTTACGTCACAAACGTAAGGTTGATACTTTTACAAAAATTAACGTGATATCTTGTCGAAAGTTTCAGGCAGTTTAGGACATCATTTGAAGTACACTAAACTTTAAAATTAATAATGTGTCACAAACAATCCACTGCGTTAAATAGGCTAAACGTTGTAAACACAACAAGCGACATTTAATGGCTAGGCCAGAAGTGTTTGCGCTTTGTTGCGTAAAACAAAGCATTTGTATAATAATTATATATTATAGAGAAAAGAAATGTTTACACATTATAGTATTTTGCGACGTAAGGTGGCGTCCGAGCTACATCTTTATGGGTCCCCTTCCCTGAAGGGGACACATATTGTTTTTGTCCGTATTTTTTTTTCTTTTTTCTGTCTAACGCTGGCTTGCGAGACGCGTTTGGTCAAGAAAGAGTGCTCCAAATTTATTCAAATTTACAGAGATGTTAGTTAATAATCCAAATTTGATGCTCCTGAAGTTTGACCCCGATTGACCCAGCGGTTCACCCATAGGCCCCCAAAACGTAATTTTTTTGAAACGGCTGTACTGACTGAAGTACAGCATCTAGGAGTTTCATGCTTTGTTGTTTGGTGCAATGTAAAGTTTTTTAAAGAATTTTGTATCTTTTTTTCGGATTCACCCATTTTTTACCCTTTAAACCCCGAAATAAACGGTTTTAGTTTTAAGGCAGAAATACATGCCCTATGGTGCAGAAATATTTGTAAAAGTTAACAATTGTTTAAGCAGGATATTCGTTTAGTATTTAAAATTTTGCCAGTTACCTTTACAACCCATAATATGTGTACGCTATCAGTCAGATATAAGTCCCAAGGGAGGAATTCACTGGTTTACAATTAAGGCGGGAGTGCTCAGCTTGACATCTGGACAGACGTTTTACGAGACAGTCGTTTCGGTGATTAGTAATCAGTTTTTTTTTGTGCAGCAAAAATTTTTTTTTGTGCAGCAATATTAAGTTATCACGCACATTTTCAGTTTTGGCGCAGGTTTTACACCTAAGACGTAATTCGAACTCGATAAACGTACTTCGGTTTCGTTTATGTCAGGCAAAACATCGTTGATCAACATAAATATGAAATTTAATAATCTTAACTTTTTCGAACGCCGCGATAAATGATCTTTAAATTCTCATTGTCAGCTTTGCCGTCTCATAACCATGGGTCACTAAAGGTCAACTTGTAGGCATTACAACACCGTTACGAATTTTTCATGATAAATGTTTTTTTAAATGCTCGTTGTCAGGTCGGCCGCCGCATGACCACGGATTACTTAAGGTCAACTAGCAGGTATTACTAACACGAACTTTCTTTCGTCATAACGTAGCGTTTTTTTGCAACAAATTTAGGAATCAACGCTCAAGGCATGTATAAATTAGGTTAAACAGTGTTGTTGAACAGTGCTATTGAAAACGGTGTCAATAGGTCAAACAGTCGTTTCGCGTATGCACCCTGAGAGGTTACTACAGGTCAATGGTTTTGCGAAACAAAGTTAAATAAAAAACAATTTGTTATGTGTACACATGTAGTAAATTGCTTTTTAATTTAAAGTGTCTGTAACACAACTGTTACAGCTTTCTAGAAAAAATTGTGTTTAAAACCCGACCTTGGACAACAATATCGGGGTCAAAGCAAGAGAATCAATTGAAATTATTTGTTTTGTTCTTTTTTTAGTATTTGTATTTATATGACAATAATAGTGCAAAAAGAATACAAACAACAAATTTTTATTGTTGGGTTAATGCTTTCTAAAAATTTGTTCCTAAAAATCTAAAAGTCACCGCAACATTTGTTTACCGTAAATCCGCACAAACACGCATGTGGGGACCCATTAATTTTTGTTTACAAAAACAATCATATGTGTAGATCAAATGATGTGTATAGTAAATTGGTAAATATCGTATAGAATATATAAAATGGAAGTATATCAGAAAGCCACCCTTCTAGTTTATATTTACTTTTCCGCCTTGCCGTAATTTCGGCAAGTGTGTCCCATATTACAATGCGGTGTTACCGCACAAGCATTTGCAACAGTAGCAGAAGGGCCTGGGGTTGGAATTCTGGCGTATAAACTCACATACTGCACGCTTTAACATAGTCTCGCCTTACCCGAGGCAATGAATTTGGTATTTCATGGCGTCATTTTGTGATGTCATATAATATGGCATACCCAGGCAAAATTTAAAGTCGGCACCTATGGCTCCTACTATCTAGCTTACTCAGCAAAACTGCAGCTGCAAGATAAGCCTGACTGTCACATAATCGAAAATCAATGGATGTGCGAAAATAAAACTGGCTACAACTTTTAAAGAACTAAGTGCCTATCTGAAATGGTGATCCACCCTGCACTGTCAAGAATGCACTAAAGTTGGTTACTAGAAGACATAAATTGTGCCAAGCATTGGCAAGTTACCAATTATACGTACCTTAGCGACATAGTTCGATTAACACAATTGAATATTTGTGACAAACAATTATATTTTTGGCAGATCATAAACAATATAGCAATCAACGGTTTTATTCATTTTTGCCACACATTTTTTTTTTGCAAATACAGTTTGGCACCTTAAAGTGCAGTTACCACTGGACAGAAAATTTCATTCATTTGCATTGCATTTAAACCCTTGTTATGTCACAATGGGCGAATAGATAAACCAATACAAAAGGATGAAGATGCACCACTGTTAGATAAGGACACCCTGTTATCACGCAGTGGTAAATGGACCATTTTGGGTGTATTAAATCGCTGTAAAACATTTTAATTATGGGTCCCCTTCCCTGAAGGGGACACATATTGATTTTACTCGAATTGTTTGTTTGTTTTTTCTTTTTTTTCTTCCTTTTTTTTTTCTTCCCAAAGTTTGTCCGACTCGTTTTTCCATCAAATGTTTGATGGATTTGGCTGAAATTTACACAGATGGTAGATGTAGTTATGTAGATGTGCATCCCACTTTCTTTTGTTGATAACCCCAGTATTTACCCCGCTAGCCCCCTAAAATGGGTATTTTTCCCTGGAAGTTTGTCCGACTCATTTTTCCATCAAATGTTTGATGGATTTGGCTGAAATTTACACAGATGGTAGATATAGTTATGTAGATGTGCATACCACTTTGTTTTTGTTGATAACCCCAGTATTTACCCAGCTCACCCCGTAAAATGGGTGTTTTTACCCAAAGTTTGTCCGACTCGTTTTTCCATCAAATGTTTGATGGATTTGGCTGAAATTTACACAGATGGTAGATATATTCATGAAGATGTGCATCCCACTTTGTTTTTGTTGATAACCCCAGTATTTACCCCGCTAGCCCCCTAAAAGGGGTGAGTTTTTAAACAGTGTCAGAATTGGCTGAAATTTGGATTTCTTGTATAGTATGCCATTTATAGGTGTCGATTGTTGTGTTCAACCCTGTAGTCCTAACATTTACCCCACAAGCCCCTATAGTGTAAAACGTATTTGTATGTTACTGGGCACCACAAACGAAAGATTTCTTTGGAGCAATAGTGTTACAAGGCAACCAGTTGTATGTCGCTCGTTGGGTTGCTTGGTGGTCGTTTTTGCGCCATGGCAGTTAGGGGCTTGTTAACAGCCCTATGACGTCAGAAACAGTAACGGTTGTTGCTCAAAACACCTCTAGTGGTCGAAATTTTAAACATTGGCGGATTGGGCTGAAATTTTACAGTAGTATTGATTAAGTCATTGTGGTTTTTATATATCTTTTAGTTTGTGTGTCGAACCCAATTAGTTGCCCTACTAGCCCCCTAAAATGGGTCAGTTTTTTAAAACGTTAAATACGACATACTTCAAACAATATCTGGGGTGAATCTAATTTTATAGTTTGTATTCTACATAGTATTGTTATTTAAGCCCAGTTCCGATCACTGTGTTTTACCTTACAACACCCGACTTTCTCATGGTTATCTCTTGAATTGCATTATTTTCAACTTTGCATGTGTGGGGACCCATGAGTTTTTGCCTGCAGAAACGACTAAAGTTATAAAAGACGATGGCTAATATGGGACCCAATACAAAATAAGCATAGGAAATATATTTATGTTTTAAAATAGGTTATAGTGTATATGCAAGGGCAATATGTGCTAAGCCACCCTTCTAGTTTCATTTTAAAGGGGTGGGGTGTCCGGAACCCCCAAACCTACCTGATTATGCTGGTTGCAGCGATCTATATATTTCATAGTGATGTGTTAAATATTGTACATGTAGTGGTGTAATGATACCCAATAAACATCCAATATACAAAAGGCATTTGAATACAATATGGGTGCAGTCATTTGTCAAACATTGCAATAAAGTGTCAAATTTGTAAATAATTACAATTTGAGAAGTTTCAGTACCAATACAAAACTGCAGAAACAATTGTTTTGTTAAATGCCATAAAAATGTAGGGACCGAATTAAAGTTAGGTAAATAATGCAAATTTAATCTTTTTTATTGCTGTATGTGAATAACCATTAAATAGATTAAATTCCAATTTAACTTAAAGGTTACATTTTAGAGAATGTCTCAATCCTCACTGTTTCTAAGACAACGCCATCATCCATTTCACCGGCACTACAATCACCCTTCAGCCTATACCAACCGTAAGTAATTAACATGTTAATACCTAAAACATAGAAAATGTTTGCACAACACAAAAAATGTTTATTTTGTTTTGGAAGCAAAAAACATGACAATGCTTTACACAAGTACCTCCCAACTCCTGGGTTGTGACCCAAAAGTGGGTTGTCATACAGTTGGGTTTAAGTATTGCTGAGAGTTTGCTTATAATTATGGGTCCCCTTCCCTGAAGGGGACACATATTGTTTTTGTCTGTATTTTTTTTCCGTCTAACGCGGATTTGTTCCCACGTTTTGATCAAGAAAGAATTGTTCAAACTTTTTCAAATTTACACACATTATAGATAATGGTCTAAAGATGGTCCATGTGAATTTTGACCCCGTTTGATCCCTCGGTTCACCCACAGCCCCCCAAAACGTGAAATTTTTAAAACGGCTATACTTGCTGAAGTACTTCATTTAGGAGTTATATGCTTTGTTGTTTGGTGCAATATAACATATTTCAAAGAATTTTATACTTTAAAAAAAGATTTACCCATTTTTACCCCTTAAAAACCAAAATATTCGTTTGTGTCTAACGCTGGTTTGTTAAATGCGATTGGTCAAGAAAGAGTGGTTCAAATTTCTTCAAATTTGCACAGATGTTAGTTATTGGTCCGAATTTGATCCTCCTGAAGTTTGACCCCAAACGACCCAGCGGTTCACTCACAGGCCCCCAAAACGAAAAAAATTAAAAACGGCTGTACTGACCCAAGTACATAATCTGAGGGTTTCATGCTTTGTTGGTTGGTGCAATGTAAGCTATTCTAAAGAATTTTTTTAACTTTTTATTGGATTCACCCATTTTTACCCCTTAAACCCCAAAATAATAAGTTTTAGGCCAGAAATACAAGCCCTAATGTGCTGAAATGTTAAACAATTGTTTGCAGTAGGTTATTCGTTTAATATTTAAAAAAATTGCCTTAATCGGCCAAATATATGTGTACACTGCAGCCCATAATATGTGTACACTGTCAGTCAGATAGAAGTATCAACTCTCAAGGTTCACTTGCTTACGATTAAGGCGGGCGAATACAGCGGGAGTGCTCAGAATTCAAAGCAAGAGATTAAATTGAAAGTATTTTCCTGTTCTTATTTACTGTTTTTTGTAATTATATGACAATAATGATGCAAAAAGAATACGGACAAAACTTGTAAAGTTGGGTTTAAGGGTAAAGTTGGTTAAGTTTTTCCTTTAGAATCTAAAAATAACCAGGATGTTGTTTACCATAAATCCGCACAAACACGCGTGTGGGGACCCATTCGTTTTTGCTTGCAAAAACAATCATATGTGTAGATCAAATGATTTGTATAGTAAATTGGTAAATATCTAACAATGATTGTGCCCTATTTTTACTGTTACCAAATCGCATATGCATATGTGTGGGGACCCATTAGATTATGCTTGCAGAAACAATTATGTTATAAAGTGCCACGACAAAGATAGGGACCCAATGAAATGTAGGTGCCAAATATATATCCATTATAAATATAGTATATGGTATATGTGATACATCGTTAAATATGATGTAGTATATATAAACTGGCAATATATAGGAAAACCACTATTCTAGTTTGCTTATAATTTGTCAAAAAATAAGTCGGTTGAATGCAATTTGGATACAGAAAATTGGTTAATTGGGATAGATTTCGAATTGTCGCTTACCTGTGGTGGAGGAAATAATTCTAGTTAAACAGACTGTTGAATTGAAACGATTATTATGGGTCCCCTTCCCTGAAGGGGACACATGTTGATTTTACTCAAAATGTTTCTTTGTTTTTCTTTTGTTTTCTTCTACCCAAAGTTTGTCCGACTCGTTTGTCCATCAAATCCTTGATGGATTTGGATGAAATTTACGCAGATGGTAGATGTAGTTATGTAGATGTGCATCCCACTTTGTTTTTGTTGATAACCCCAGTATTTACCCCGCTAGCCCCCTAAAATGGGTATTTTTTCCCCGAAGTTTGTCCGACTCGTTTTTCCATCAAATGTTTGATGGATTTGGCTGAAATTTACACAGATGGTAGATATACTCATGTAGATGTGCATCCCACTTTGTTTTTGTTGATAACCCCAGTATTTACCCCGCTAGCCCCCTAAAATGGGTGAGTTTTTAAACAGTGTCAGAATCAGGGAGTCGAACCGCTTGTCATATGGGTTCAGGTTCACTTGGTTTTGTTTTTAAGGGTCCGGGTTCGGTTCAGGTTTTTAAAAATGTATATTTTCGGGTTCGGGTTTTGTTCCGGTTTGGGCAAATTATCCGGTCCGAACCGGTTTGCGGTTTTTAAACCGGTTCACATTTTCATTCGTTTTAATTTATATCTACCCATCATCTACTTGGCCTTATTAAACTCCAAATAAATTTTGACCGTGCACTGTTATTTTTGACACGCCCTATAGGTGTTATCTCGCGTATTCCTCAGTGCGCTGTTTTGAAAAAAATCACAAAATATAAAACAGACTGCATTTTTTACTGGTTCAGTTCCGGTTCGGGTCCAACGCCAAACAAAATATGGGGTTCAACTCCGGTTCGGGTTTTTAGAAAATCGTAATTAGCGGTTCGGGTTCGGTTCGGGTTTAGTGAAATTAACCGCTCAAACCGGTTCGCGGGTTCAGTTCCGGTTCGACTCCCTGGTCAGAATTGGCTGAAATTTGGATTTCTTGTATAGTATGCCATTTATAGGTGTTGATTGTTGTGTTCAACCCTGTAGTCCTAACATTTACCCCACAAGCCCCTAAAGTGTAAAATGTATTTGTATGTTACTGGGCACCACAAACGAAAGATTTCTTTGGCGCAATAGTGTTACGAGGGCAAGCAGTTGTATGTTGCTGCTTGGTGGTCGTTTTTGCGCCATGACAGTTAGGGGCTTGTTAACAGCCCAATGACGTCAGAAACATTAACAGTTGTTGCTCAAAACACCTCTAGTGGTCAAAATTTTAAACATTGGCGGATTGGGCTGAAATTTTGCAGTACTATTGATTGAGTCATTGTGGTTTTTATATATTTTTTAGTTTGTGTGTCGAACCCAATTAGTTACCCTACTAGCCCCCTAAAATGGGTCAGTTTTTTAAAACGTTAAATAGGACATATATACTTCAAACAATATCTGGGGTGAATCTAATTTTATAGTTTGTATTCTACATAGCATTATTATTTAGGCCCAGTTCCGATCACTGTGTTTTACCTTACAACACCCGACTTTCTCATGATTATGTCTTGAATTGCATTATTTTCAACTTTGCATGTGTGGGGACCCATGAGTTTTTGCGTGCAGAAACGACTAAAGTTATAAAAGACGGTGACTAACATGGGACCCAATACAAAATAAGCATAGGAAATATATTTATGTTTTAAAATAGGTTATAGTGTATGTGCAAGGGCAATATATGCTAAGCCACCCTTCTAGTTTAAATAGTTTTTACTCCATATAGCGTATTTACATGTGCACAATACCAATCACTGTGTTTGTCTTCACAATACCAAACTTACTCATTGTTATCTATTGAATTGCATTATTTTCAACTTTGCATGTGTGGGGACCCATGAGTTTTTGCCTGCAGAAACAACCAAGGTCATAAAAAACGATGGCTAATATGGGACCCAATACAAAATAAGCATAGGAAATATATTTATGTTTTAAAATAGATCATAGTGTATGTGCAAGGGCAATATGTGCTAAGCCACCCTTCTAGTTTTGATTGGATTATTCATCCTATTTGAAAGGTTTCTGTGGTGTAATAATAACAACCAGACACATGTTACTTGTGCATGTGCATTGCTTGGTGGACATTTTTGCACATGTCAGAGAGTTGTCAACTGCCCTTACGACATCAGAAGCATTACCGATCATAAAAGCATCAAGCAATAAATGATAAGCTGCAACTGATCATTACTGATTGTTGCTCAAAACACCTCTAGTGGTCAAACTTTAAAGCATTGACCTATTGGGACAGGACTGCTGATTGGGTCATTGTGGTTTGGTATTTTAAAAAGTTCGTATTAGAGCCCCACTAGCTCTCTTAAATGGGTGAGTTTTTTAACAGTGTTGGAATTGAATGAAAGTTGGCCAGCTTGTACAATTTGCCATTTATGGGAGCTGATTTTTGTGTTTACCAGAACATTAAATAGGACAAACTTCAAACAATGTCCAAAGCGATTCGAGATTTGGATATTTTGTACATTTAATACCATGATTATTATACTGTGTTTTACCTTACAACACCACACTTTCTCGTGGTGATCTCTTTGAATGCATTGTTTTTGACTTTGCAGTTTTTGCCTGCAGAAACAACTAAGGTTGTAAAGACAGTGGTTAATATAGGACCCAATAGAAAATAAGTGTAGGGTATATATTAAGGTTTCAAAAAAGGTTGTAGTGTGTATGCAATGATAAAATGTGGTAAGGCACCCTTATAATTATGGGTCCCCTTCCCTGAAGGGGACACATATTGATTTTACTCAAATTGTTTTTTGTTTTTTTTTCTTTGTTTTTCTTCTTTTTTTTTCTTCCCAAAGTTTGTCCGACTCGTTTTTCCATCGCTAGCCCCCTAAAATGGGTGAGTTTTTAAACAGTGTCAGAATTGGCTGAAATTTGGATTTCTTGTATAGTATGCCATTTATAGGTGTCAATTGTTGTGTTCAACCCTGTAGTCCTAACATTTATCCCACAAGGGGACACATATTGATTTTACTCAAATTGTTCGTTGTTTTTTTCTTTTTTTTTTCTTCTCCCCAAAGTTTGTCCGACTCGTTTTTCCATCAAATGTTTGATGGATTTGGCTGAAATTTACACAGATGGTAGATATAGTTATGTAGATGTGCATCCCGCTTTGTTTTTGTTGATAACCCCAGTATTTACCCCACTAGCCCCCTAAAATGGGTTATTTTCTTCCAAAAGTTTGTCCGACTCGTTTGGCCATCAAATGTTTGATGGATTTGGCTGAATTTTACACAGATGGTAGATATGGTTATGTAGATGTGCATCCCACTTTGTTTTTGTTGATAACCCCAGTATTTACCCTGTCAGCCCCCTAAAGTTTTTAAACAGTGTCAGAATTGGCTGAAATTTGGATAGCTTGTAGAGTATGCCATTTATAGGTGTCGATTGTTGTGTTCAACCCTGTAGTCCTAACATTTACCCCCCAAGCCCCCCAAGTGTAAAACGCATTTGTATGTTACTGGGCACCACAAACGAAAGATTTCTGTGGCGCAATAGTATTACAAGGGCAACCAATTGTATGTTACTCATTGGGGCATTGTGGGTTGCTTGATGGACGTTTTTGTGCCATTGCAGTTAGGGGGTTATTAACAGCCCTATGACGTCAGAAACATTAATGGTTGTTGTTCAAAACTCCTCTAGTGGTCGAAATTTTAAACATTGGCGGATTGGGCTGAAATTTTGCAGTAGTATTGATTAAGTCATTGTGGTTTAATATTTTTTAGTTTGTGTGTCAAACCCAATTAGTTACCCTACTAGCCCCCTAAAATGGGTCAGTTTTTTAAAACGTTAAATTGGATATACTTCAAACAATATCTGGGGTGAATCTAATTTTATAGTTTGTACTCTACATAGTATTATTATGGGTCCCCTTCCCTGAAGGGGACACATATTGTTTTTGTCTATATTTTTTTTTTCTTTTTTTCTTTCTAACGCGGATTTGTTCCCACGTTTTGGTCAAGAAAGAATAGTTCAAACTTTTTCAAATTTGCACACATTGCAGATATTGGTCTAAAGATGGTCCATGTGAATTTTGACCCCGTTTGATCCCTCGGTTCACCCACAGCCCCCCAAAACGTGAAATTTTTAACGCGGATTTGTTCCCACGTTTTGATCAAGAAAGAATGGTTCAAACTTTCTCAAATTTACTCTTATTATAGATATTGGTCAAACGATGGTCCATGTGAATTTTGACCCCGTTTGACCCCTCGGTTCACCCACAGCCCCCCAAAACGTGAAATTTTTGAAACGGCTATACTTGCTAAAGCAGATGTTTCTGGAGTTTCATACTTTTTGATTGGTACATTGCAGCGTATTTTAAACTATTTTGAAACTTGAAGTTGTATATATCCATTTTCACCCCTTTACCCCCAAATATTTGTTTGTTTGTTCACATGTTATTGAGGCCAGAAATACAAGGCTTAACCTGCTGAAATTTTTAACAGCTGTGGATAGGGTGCTCCTTGTTGGCTGGTAAAATTTTCAGTGCAATCGGCTCAGTAATAGTAAAAATATGTTTTTACATGCTGTCTTCTGTCATATTTGTGCTCGCTCAGTGCACAGCTGACGCAATGGGAGCATAGGCGTCGATTTAGGGGTGACCGGGGTGACATGTCTCCCCTCCTGAAAAAACAGGGGTGACAACATATGTATTGTCTCCCCTGTTTTTTGTTTGAAATAAAGTATTGCCAGAAAAAACACATACACGCCTATGCCGTAAACCGGCTGTTTGTACGATCGAAGGTCACAATCAATGGCAAACGCAAGTGTCTCGCGGTTTGTTGTGCAACGTAACAATGGTTGCAGTAACAATCGGCATTGTTATGTGATAGTTAATTGTTTTATTCTCAGCACAGGCTGGCCGGCCAATTGGCTGCTTGCTTGTGTTTGAAAATTACTGATGTAAAGAAATATTATATATTATATGTCAACCATCTAATGGCGCCTAAAATGCCTAGATTAATTTCTAACTTGAAGCGCAGATTGAGCTGAACGGTCTGACGATCAGTCTTAGCTGTTTATAACGTCATTATCTATATTGTGACGCTTAGGGTATCTGGTTTTTCGCATTGTTTGCACACAATAGGCATAAAAACGTCTGGCGCATATGGCCCTTAGGCTGGTAATACTTTTTCAGTTACATAAAATGTGTTTAGAGCAGCTTGAAAATTGTAATATTTCACGAAAGAGTTTTTATTTAGGCCACGGCCGCCAGTACATATATTTTAATAAACATGTTCATGCCCGCAGGTTGTGCACCGCTGGACTAGTCAAACTAATGTATAGGCATTTTTGCAGCTAAAACGCAAGCAACCCTCGAAAAATACGTTTTCTGTTTAATGTTGAGTCATTTAAAAATCGTCACACGCAATGTAAATGAACATCTTGAACAACGTATACTTGAATCCTGTCGCAACTTTATTATCTGACTGCGTGGAAGTTATATCTGCAAACTTTATTTCGTTACGTGCAACCGAATATGGGTCATAACTTCGTGCGGTCGCCAGGACAACGGAGCAGTTAACGCAACTGCTTTGTGTTCCTACGATTGTGGGTTTTACCCGCTGATGTATGTTTTTAAAACATGGAAAGGTCTCCCCTAAAATTTTGCAAATAATTAAAAAATCGACGCCTATGAATGGGAGTGATTGACCATAGTGGCGCATAGAAAAAATTCCTCTGCTTCACGCATGAACGCAGTCGTTACGTGACCATTTTCTCAGTCAGATAGAAGTATCAACTCTCAAGGAAGTAATTCACTTGTTTACGATTAAGGCGGGTGAATGCAGCGGGAGTGCTCAGCTTGACGTCCGGACCGACGTTTTATGAGGCAGTCGTGTCGGTGATTAGAAATCAGCTGTTTTTGCGCAGCTATGCTATGTCGTTTTATTAAGTTATCAAGCACATTTTAAGTTTTGGAAAATTGTGTTTAAAAACTGACCTTGAACGACAATATCAAGGTCAAAGCATGAGAATAAATTGAAAGTATTTCCTGTTATTTTTTCCTATTTACTGTTTTTTTGTAATTATATGACAATAATGATGCAAAAACAATACGGACAAAACTTTTTGGGTTAAGGCTAAAGTTGGTTAAGCTTGTCCTTAAGAATCTAAAAATAACCAGGATGTTTGTTTACCATAAATCCGCACAAACGCGCATATGGGGACCCATTCGTTTTTGCTTGCAAAAACAATCATATATGTAGATCAAATGATGTGTATAGTAAATTGGTAAATATCTAACAGTGATTGTGCCCTATTTTTACTGTTACCAAATCGCATATGCATATGTGTGGGGACCCATTAGATTATGCTTGCAGAAACAATTAGGTTATAAAGTGCCAGGAAAAAGATAGGGACCCAATGAAATGTAGGTGCCAAATATATATCCATTATAAATATAGTAAATGGAATATGTGATACATCATTAAATATGATGTAGTATATATAACCCGGCAATATATAGGAAAACCGCTATTCTAGTTATTTAAGCCCAGTGCCGATCACTGTGTTTTACCTTACAACACCCGACTTTCTCATGGTTATCTCTTGAAATGCATTATTTTCAACTTTGCATGTGTGGGGACCCATGAGTTTCTGCCTGCAGAAACGACTAAGGTTATAAAAGACGATGGCTAATATGGGACCCAATACAAAATATGCATAGGAAATATATTAATGTTTTAAAATAGGTTATAGTGTAAATGCAACAACAAAATGTGCTAAGCCACCCTTCTAGTTATATTACTATAAAGATGCAAAAAGAATAAGGACAAAACTTTTAAAGGTGGGTTAATGCTTTCTGAAAGTTTTTCTTTAAGAATCTAAACATAACCAGAACATTTGTTTACCGTAAATCTGCACAAATGCGCATGTGGGGACCCATTCGTTTTTGCTTGCATAAACAGTCATATGTGTAGATCAGTGGTTCCCAACCTTTCGTGGACCATGGCCCCCTTAACGTAACTTTTTGGCCTCGTGGCCCCCTTCAAGTTACCATGTAGGACCTGTGGCCCCCTTAAAATGTAGATAGCAATCTCGCGTTGGAATGAGGTATTGATTTTGGCCATAAACAGGTCTAATAGAGTAAATGAGCGTGATAAACCGCACTGTAAACAAATAGTATGTGAAATAGTCCATTAAACTCGGGTATAAAGTTAAAAGTGAAAATGACTTTTTAGTGGGTGTTTCTTGTAAATCTACGCCCGTGCCCCCCCGGAACACAGCTCATGGGCCCTGGTTGGGAACCACTGGTGTAGATCAAATGATGTATATAGAAAATTGGCAAATAGCACATAGAATATATAAAATGGAAGTATATTGGAAAGCCACCTTTCTAGTTTATGCATAAAAATCAATCAGCACAAGCTAATTGTCAGCTTGCTTCTGTCTACATGAGTCCTTTGTGTCCTATTTTTCAACAGGTAAAATGCTTGGATGTCTAAAAACACTACCCTAGAATTTCACAAACAGTCACAAATTAATATTGGTTCAAAATACCTGACATAAATGGCAAATGATTTTATATTGTACTTTGAAAGCTTGGCAAACTGGCATCCTGATAAAAACAGTTTCGTCTCTATCCAGAAAAGTCACCTTTTCAGTGGGGAATGAAATCCATAATTGTGTACCAACAGATACAGAGCAGGGGTGTTCAAAATTTTTGGGTGGTGCTCCCATGACACTGTTTACAAAACATTGATCTTCTTTTCAGCAAGTGAATTCCGCTCATCAATGGAAAAGGTTTATTTTTTAACCATTTCCTTAATTTGGTTTGGTCTAGTTTGTATGAAACAAAAAACGAAAAAAAAGATGTATATATATATCCTCTGTGAGTCCAGAAGATTCGGTGAAACTGTGTTCATGTGTCATGGACTAATTGCCTTAATGCTGCTGTATACAAATTGTAGTCAAGCAGAGCTCATTAATTGTCCTCGAGATGGATTTTTAAGAGTTTTACACTTTAGATTAATGAACTTCATATATTTTATTGTCAGGGGTTGCACCTTATGTAGATGCAAGTGACTTTTATCAAGCCAGGCATCCGTCAGACATGGCTTTGGACTATAGAGCAAATACAGCATTTCCATTTTCACGAAAGTAAGTTTATACCAGCGGTTCTTAACCTTTTTTGGTCTACGCCCCCCCAAGGTGTTTGTCGGGCACTTCACGCCCCCCTAAAACAGGCAAAAAACGAGTTTTTTCCAACACATGCAGCAATGGAACTACCAGAAGTTGCCGTTGCCAATGTTGTAAACCATGAATCACCTAATTACGACCCGGGGGCGTTAATGATTGTGCAAAACATTCATATAATACATTTCAGTAATAATTTTACCTGGTCTAACAGGATAACAAGGCATGAGTGTCATGCAAAAGCAAAGAATAGTAATTGTGTGCGAACAATTGCTTTTTAAGTTCCTTGTGGTAGAATAAACATGCATTAGTTGGTATTTGACCCTTCTATAATTTTTATTTTTACAATAAAAAATTTTACAATAAAACTGCGGCACAATCTGAATACAAATGAGATCGTGGGAAGACATGAACCATTTGCGGTCTCGTCAAACTCGCCTCGCGTGTGGGAAAAGGCTGCGTCAGGGCTTTTGTAACCCATGCGACTCTCGAGCGTGATTATTAAAATGATCCGGCCCGCAGTTAAAAAAATTGGTGACCCCTGTTCTAAACTGACAAACTAAAAACTTTGGCACGTATGTCATTATTCAAAATTTGTGTTACGCCAGGTATTGCAATATTCATTTCTTTATCAAAAATGTTTGTGCTCGCAAACAATGCACTCCACTTGCAAAATTAATTTTATGGGGAGGTGAGTCCAAAGTTCAATAACTTTTGGCTCACGCCCCCCTTGGAAATGTCTGGCGCCCCCCCTGGTTAAGAACCACTGGTTTATACAGTACTGCACCAAATGAATCATTTTATGGTACGACAAAGATTTTCTAAATCAGTTCGAAAAGATTTGGATATCAAAAATTTTGATCATTTTAAATCTATGCTGTCACTTAAAATGAAATTAACATAGACATTGGTATTAAAGTTTTTCTCTAGCAATATACAAGAGCCCACTAAAAGCAAAATTGTTTTGTAGAACAGGACAAAAAAAATTGATATTGTATTTTTGGAAATAACACACTCAATGATATAATGATAGCTGATTCTTTTGTACTTCTATGACCAAATCTGTAAAACAACTCCTACATGTGGTGTTAGCATTTCATTTTTATTTATAGTGGTTGGAACACCTCCAACTTTCATGAACACAATCAGATGGCGTTCTTCAGTTCCCAACTTTCTAAAACAATGGTAAAACGGCAGTTAATTTATCACTTGTTAACATAAATCTGGGATTAAAAATAAATAAGTGCTGCAAAGCAAATGTAATAAAGTTGGAAAAAGTATTCACGTTTTTTTTAGGTGTCATTAAGAACCTAAAAATAATCGTACTTGTTTATGCCCTATTTAATTCTCATTAACACATGTGTGGGGACCTATTCGTTTTTGTTTGTTGTAAACAAATTGGAAATATATAGGAAAGTCACCTTTTTAGTTTCAAGTGAAAGTGGACATACAGAAACAGAACCTGTTTAACAGTGGGTATGGTTATACAATTCATAGTTATGAATTTCCCTGAAGGGGACCCATATTGATTTTACTCAAATTGTTTTTTTTTATTTCTTTTTTTTTCTCCCCAAAGTTTGTCCGACTCGTTTTTCCATCAAAAGATGGTAGATGTAGATGTGTGTCACGTTCCCGTTTGCACGGTTACGCAAAAGATGGGACTGACTATCGGAAGTTCTTTAACAGCTAACACTCGTGTACTCTGATCGGCAGCAAACCCTTTCCTTTTACATTTATTCACGTTCAACCATACGTACTCAAAACGACAAACAAACAATCCAGCACCACTTCGCAGTTATCACTCAATTCTATCTTATATTCTATATATATGTTAAGTTATATGATTATGGTTAGATAGGGGCGCTTATATATCACGCGTTTACAATTATTGAACGAAAAAAAGGCGTTAATTCGCTGTGAAGATTTCCTTTAGATAAACAATGGTGATTGGCACCTCGTAACAGCGCGAACCGATAAATTGGCACATTAAACACAAACAAAAGAAGTGATGGTGTGAAACGGCCATTCGCAACAAAAGACTTGACCCACACAGTAAACCTCCAGCCGTTTCGGGATAACGTCGCTTGAGAACTGGGTGGCAGGATATTGTCATGGGGCGGTCCAGAATATTTGTGACACAACCCCGTTTTTAAAAGGAGATTTTCCTCGAACATGAAAATCTCGCGCAATCTTTCACAAATGTTCCTGCAACCCGGTGCCAACCGAAGATCTTTGCTTGCCGAAGGTGTTGCTTTTTCCATCCACCGATTTCTTTCGTTGCCTTTTCCCTGCTTACGTCTGCACCGGAACCACGTGTGGAAATCCCCCCGGAAGTGACATGGCTTCGAATCTCGGAAGGATGATTCCGCAAATTCGTCAACTGACTGCATGGGCTGTTTCATCTGACGGCGGGTTGTCACGGACGACAGAACACGGATACATGCGCTTTGTATATTGTACTCACTGGTGGGCGATACAACGAGACTGTCATCAGTTGGTTTCTCGAGAACCTGTTGCAATGAATTAATTGACATCCTCTCATCCAGTGTTTGCACCTCAACACCAGGGAGATTTTGAACCAATTCTTGATCTTGTTCATTGATGGCAGCGTGTGCTATGCCGCTCTGCTTCGTCGCCGTCCTCTGGTTCGAAGAACCCGTCTCGTCTCCCTCCACCGAATGCAACTGCGATTTGACCAGCTCCTGCGATAACTCAGCTTCTTGCTTACTGATTACCGTTTCAACCGTGGTGTTTTGTTCCGTCGCTTGTGTCGCCGAACCTGCTTCTTCTTCGTCACTCATCTCCACTTTCGTTTCAGCGTGACCTTGCGACAAGTCCGTTTGCTCGTCTAGCGATTTGACTTTTTGGTCCACTGATTCGCAGATTTCCGTCCTCCCAACAGAAGTTGTCAACGGCCGTTTATTCATTGGCCCTGGAATGCGCCCTTGCTCATCTTCCACCAGATGGGCACGATCCAGGTCGACATTCTTGTTTGTTTTTTCTCTACGGCGGTTCATAGCTTTCAGCTCAAGCTCTAGCTTCTTCATAGCCAGCTCGTGCTCCATGGCTTGGCTTCGTTGCCGTTCTTCCCTTTCAGTCTCAAGGTTTCTTTGCTCGATCTCACGTTTTTTCTGTTCAGCCTCACGATTAGCCCTTCGCTCTTCACGTTCATTCTCACGGTCCTGTTTCCTCTGCTCATCTACATACTTGCGTAGCTCTTCGTCAACGAGCCCCAATTGCTTCCCTAATTCCACGTACTGCAAACCTGACGCCATTGCCGATCTTACAGGGGTTAGTGTTCAACTTCGCGTTTTTAAGTCAGATCCCGGACGAGCCCCCAGATGTCACGTTCCCGTTTGCACGGTTACGCAAAAGATGGGACTGACTATCGGAAGTTCTTTAACAGCTAACACTCGTGTACTCTGATCGGCAGCAAACCCTTTCCTTTTACATTTATTCACGTTCAACCATACGTACTCAAAACGACAAACAAACAATCCAGCACCACTTCGCAGTTATCACTCAATTCTATCTTATATTCTATATATATGTTAAGTTATATGATTATGGTTAGATAGGGGCGCTTATATATCACGCGTTTACAATTATTGAACGAAAAAAAGGCGTTAATTCGCTGTGAAGATTTCCTTTAGATAAACAATGGTGATTGGCACCTCGTAACAGCGCGAACCGATAAATTGGCACATTAAACACAAACAAAAGAAGTGATGGTGTGAAACGGCCATTCGCAACAAAAGACTTGACCCACACAGTAAACCTCCAGCCGTTTCGGGATAACGTCGCTTGAGAACTGGGTGGCAGGATATTGTCGTGGGGCGGTCCAGAATATTTGTGACAATGTGCATTCCACTTTGTTTTTGTTGATAACCCCAGTATTTACCCCGCTAGCCCCCTAAAATGGGTATTTTTCCCCTGAAGTTTGTCCGACTCGTTTTTCCATCAAATGTTTAATGGATTTGGCTGAAATTTACACAGATGGTAGATGTAGTTATGTAGATGTGCATCCCACTTTGTTTTTGTTGATAACCCCAGTATTTACCCCGCTCGCCCCCTAAAATGGGTGTTTTTACCCCGATGGCAGTTAGGGGCTTGTTAACAGCCCTATGACGTCAGAAACATTAACGGTTGTTGCTCAAAACACCTCTAGTGGTCGAAATTTTAAACATTGGCGGATTGGGCTGAAATTTTGCAGTACTATTGATTAAGTCATTGTGGTTTTTATATATTTTTTAGTTTGTGTGTCGAACCCAATTAGTTGCCCTACTAGCCCCCTAAAATGGGTCAGTTTTTTAAAACGTTAAATACGACATACTTCAAACAATATCTGGGGTGAATCTAATTTTATAGCTTGTATTCTACATAGTATTATTATTTAAGCCCAGTGCCGATCACTGTGTTTTACCTTACAACACCCGACTTTCTCATGGTTATCTCTTGAATTGCATTATTTTCAACTTTGCATGTGTGGGGACCCATGAGTTTCTGCCTGCAGAAACGACTAAAGTTATAAAAGACGATGGCTAATATGGGACCCAATACAAAATAAGCATAGGAAAGAGATTTATGTTTTAAAATAAGTTCTAGTGTATATGCAAGGACAATATGTGCTAAGCCACCCTTCTAGTTTTAAATAAAATTAGCAAAATAAATACAAGCAAAAACAGCAGAGGCAATTGTAAAAAAAAAATTTTTGCATGTAATTTCTGATGGCACAGGTTAATTTAATAAGTCGGTCTATTGTTTGGGTCAATATTGCTAAATATTTATGTTTTATCGCCAAACATGTAAATGCAGCCTGCGTTGGGAGCATCACAAAGTACGATAGAACACAACACATTAGCCTACAAATATCATAAAGAAGGGGAATCACCTCTGTCTGATGAGGATTCAAAAGAAGAGACTGATGAAAGTTTGTATTTTTTATTGTATATTTGTTTTTTGCACATACAAATCTGATGGGTTGAACTAAATTTAAGTTACGATTTCCCTCAAAATGATTTTACAAATTTGCAAGGAAACAGACAGCTTGCAACGGACTCATTGTGGGCATAATGCACTCCAGCTTTGCCCGCTAACAGAAAATAAAAACAAACAAACCACAAAGAATTGCACATAAGTCCATGTCTGATAAAAATCATTGGAAACACAAATCTGGATTCAGCCACTTTGTATTGGTTAACTCAAAATCAACCATAGCAAAAAAACATTTAATTTTGGGACTGTGTTTTAAGGAAATAAAAACACTAAATAAAACATGATTAAATTAGATTAAAATTTATATCTATTGTAAGAATGCTTAATGGTTTATGCCCCATTAAACAGAACTTAAGGGTAAATATAAATTTGCAACATCCTACAAAGCTAATGTCTCGTTATACAGTGAATCCTTGTTATCACTGGTGTATTTTTGTTTCAGGTGCTCATGAAAAGTGCACAATTTGTTTGAGCGAATTTCATGAGTCTGAAGATGTAAGAAGATTGCCATGTTTTCATCTGTTTCATGAGATTTGCATAGACCAATGGCTTCATACAAACATGCAATGTCCAATATGTAGAGTGTCCATTACTTCCCATAAATAAATCTCATATGTACTGTCGAGGTATTGACAAATCTCCGTGGTTTGGCCTACTTTTTTAAAAAAAATGGAGACCCAAATACATTAATTTGAACATTTTAAAACTGGATGTATGCTTTATAACCTGGTTACTGTTATCTGTTATTACATCAATGTATTTCTGCGAGCTGCAAAAATGTATGGGTGGCCATGTAACTGATTACTGGTCCTCTCCCCTGAAGGGGTCAAATCTTGATTTCACTCTTTTTTGGCAAGAAATCTTTGATGGATTTGGATGAAACTTTCGCAGATGGTAAATATAGTCATGTAGATGTGTGATATCTTTCATTTGATTTCATAGCACCAGTATTTCCAGCACTTTTGTACGCTTGTATGCTGCTGGGCACCACAAATGAAAAGTTTCTGTGGTGTAATAGTGCAACAAAGGCTACCTAATACATGGTACTTGTTTTCCTATTCAATCTGCATGAATTGGTGGCTATTTTTTGCAGATGGCAGTTGGGGGTTTGTCAACATCAGGTTGTTCTTCACACAGCATGATTATTTATGCACAGTACCATTTACATTACAACACCATCTTTCTTATGGTTATCTGATTATCTTTGGAAATGGATTATTCACAACTTTGCATGTGTGCGGACCCATGAGTTTAAGCCTGAGGTTGTTGAGGTTGTGAAAATCATTGGCTTATGTGGGACCCAATAAGCATAGAAAATATATTATTGTTTCAAAATAGGTCATAGTGTATGTGCAACGACAAAATGTACCAAGCCACCCTTCTAGTTTTTTAGTGGTATTTTAGCACTGAGCAGTCATATCCACAGTAAGTCCAGTTTTTTTGTGGGAGTTTGTGAAAAACAGAATTCTATCTAAACAATCACTAAGGAGGAAACGGCTACATAACATTGAAACGTCATAGAGCACAAAAAGTGAAATGCACCCAGGGATTGGCAATTTGGGTCATGTAATTTGATTCCATCCTCTAACTACGAAATAAATTTTAATTAGTCAATACGGTGTAGCTGGCTAGCCGCATCACGTTTAGTTTTGTGCTTCATAACGTTTCAAGATTGCCCAGTTGTTTTTTGGTGATTGTTCAGTGTAATTATGCTGTTTGTTCTTTCACCAAGCAAAATAAACTCAACTAAATAGGATTCGTTTTTTATCGTGATTACCAAATGCGAAACTTAATTTGTTGATGCGATTTTGTAAAAAGTTTGTTGCATTGACCATTGTCTAATTTATACAGGCGTAAGCATTCCATTTAATCAGTTGTTAAGATAAAAATCATTTACAGTTTCGTTTGCGAAGTTAAGTTGAGGTTATTTCGCCAGGCGAAACAAATCATAACAGCACAATTGCGCTAATATATTCACCGAGCCGGAAATAGCTGCGCAACGTTGGGACGGTATAAAGCGTGACAAAGGTAGGCAATGGGCACAATTGGTGGATCGATGGCAAAAACGCGCTGCAGCTATAGCTACACCGCTACTATAAGCGTTTACCACCGGTGTTATGGAAATAGGGTGGGGCTCAACAGAAAAAGAAACCCTGTTTGGATAGTGTTAGGCGAAGGATGCAGCACAAACACAAGTCAAAAGCGTGATGCACTGCAATGCACTTGTTTTGCTACTGTTAATTTCAAGTAATAGCCTATTGTTTTCAAGTTCGTTGTTCCGCTTTGCAAAAAGTTTAAAAAAAACCAGTAGGGTTGGTAATTTGGATTTGATTTACCTATTTGTGAAAAATACCGTTCTTAATTGTCAATTCTTATGATCGGTGATATCCGCTGAGTTGAATCCACATCACCAACAAGAGATAAAAATCGAATGAAACCGATAATTCTCGCATAGAGTGACAGCTATTCAAATTTATAAGAAAAACGATGTTAAAGGAACTGTATCAAACATAAATACGATTGATCGCTTGTATAAAAAGGCAAAGGTATATATTCTGTGGAGATCTTCGCTAAGGTCTCAACCCGGAATGTTTCCATGAACTTTATTTCAGCGCAAAAGACTATTCATGCGTCCGCAGCTCAATTCACATAATCACGGCGTTGTCGGTAACAAACGTTCAATCGGAGCAGTCTGCGTCAATGAGGCACATAGACAACTTAAGTTGCCTTGAACCAGTGGTTCTTAACCGGGGTTCGACGAAGGTCTTTTTGAAGTACAATAAAAATACTGGTTTTTGTCAAACTTTAGGGTTTATAGTCGCTAAAAACGGCAATTTGTATTTGCTCAATATCAAAACACTGGAGGATTAAACTTAGGCAGGGATGTTTCAAACTGCTCTAAACTAGGGTTGCCATATTTTACGATACACAATCCCTGACAAAATTTTCCTCAGTTGCGTTAACCCAGTGGTTCTCAAAGTTTTTCATTATGTTTTCTAAACTGTGCCTTTGCCATTATTTCGAGGGCCCGCGGTCTTAAAGCCTGAATGTGTATTTCAGAAAAACGAAAGTTGATTCCAGGATTTTAGCTAGTTATGCAAAATTGCGCATAACAATGATCTAAATCTGACATCGCAGACAAGACAAAAACATTGCAATTGTGCGCGATTTTGTATTTTTGTCAGTTGTCGTGCAATAAAGCTTATTGTTTAGCAATGGAGACGGTCGATCCTCACTTTTACTTTGATTTTAACTTATTCAGTTGCACAAACTGACGCCAAATAAGAATATAGATTTACTTCCACCTTTTTGCGGTCCCCGCAAAATTGCCTCACTGACCCCAGTTTGAGAACCGCTGCGTTATCCTTTTTTGCGATTCATACACTTCTATTACGGAATAAATTTAGAAAATTTAAATGTCACAAGGACGGCGACACGAGAAAACGTTAGATACGATACTCTGATCCATGTCAATTCACTTTTTGCGCGGGCTTCTGTTTAGTTGGCTATATTGGGCTAAGCTCACTACTCTTAGTCTTTGAAACAATAAGCACATATATATCAGCCAACCTTTACCACTCTAAAAGCCATTCGGACCAATTTCACACAAAAAACAACAACACTGGGAGTCACAAAGACCTTTTCAAATTTGAAATAAAATGCCACTGTAAAAACGTTTTTATGTCTCACGACATTCGACTTTTCGTTGTTAGTTAGTTCCTTTCATATTAGGTACACTTGGCAAACCATTTTCGTCCTCAGTGAAAGCAAATAAAACTTTCCAAGTAACTTTGAATGCTGTGTTTTCTTGAAACGCGGATTTTTATTTGTGTATTTAACGCTTGTTGTTAGACAACTAGTAACAAACAGGTATTGTTACTCGCGCACACACACCGAAAAACGAAACAGCAACCTTAATTGTGCGCGCCACCAGTTTACCTCTTTACGTTTCATTGTATAAACGCGGTTGTAGTTAACTACTGGAAACTTTCTCCGTTGGTACATTGGTTTCATAGTATATATATACATATATATATATATATTTTAAGTACATTTTGACATTTCTCCCTGACGCAAATTTAAACACCAAATTCCCTGACATGTCAGGGAAAATCCTGACGTATGGCAACCCTACTCTAAACACTGTTTGTGGTACTAAAAAGAGTATTACCAGCCTAATAGCCATATGTGTCAAACTTTTTGTTCGCCTATTGCAGGGGTGGGCAAACTACGGCCCAAATGTTGGGAAATTTTAAAGAGAAAGTTACAGAGCAACGCTGAATAGTATTATAACCACAGGCGTAGTTTTGAAAAATACCGGGGGTGTTTACGTGAATTGGTCTGCTGTTTCTGCCACGTTATCATGCAAATATTCACTTGAAACAATTTCTTCGTTCGATAAAAGTAAAAGCCATTCACATTTTCAAATACAGCCCACTTTGTACTGTTGACGCCAAAACTTTGGTCACTTTGGATCAAGTTTAGGTCTTTGCAGTACATTGCAAACGGACATTAAACACGGGTTTAGAATCATTAACACAGACCACGACACTTAAGATGGATACTAAAAGCGGCTCGCTTTGTTTAATGTTGGCGCAAGGAATTTATTAACAAAAAAACGTGGTGCAGCCTATGTTGCAACAAATGTGTGTTTATTTTTTTATTTAATTGTAGCGTTTCAACCAATGTTTGTGCAAACAAAGTGACAACAAACGTTATAGCACATAGCTAAAAAAACATAAATAAAAACATAAAATATAACATAAATATACTATGTTAATATTTTGAGCTAAATCAGGGGTGCACAACCTACGGCCGGACGGTCACATGCGGCCGTGACCATGTATGTTAAAATACATGTACTGGCTGCCGTGACGTAACTAAAACTATTTTGCCAAATATTTTGATTTTCAAACTGCTAAAAACAGATTTCGTGGGACTGAAAAAAAGATTACCATCCTAAGAACCACATGCGCCAGGCTTTTTATCCGCTTATTGTCTGCAAACAATGCGAATAAACAGGCACCGAAATCGTCACAATACCAATTATGACGTCATAAACAGTTAGCTCTGTTCAATTAAACTTATGCACCAAGTCAGAAATTATTAATATGAGCATTTTAAGCAACTTTAAATGGTATATACATGATATAAACCTAATTCTTTACACCAGTTATTAAAAAAAACAAGCAAGCAATTGGGGGGCCGTTGGTGAAATACAATGCGGCCCCATAAGATTAAGAACTTTTGAATGCGGCCCTTGCGCTGAAAAGTTTGCCCACCCCTGGCCTATTGTGTGCCAACAATACGAACAAAACAGGTACCACAAGCATCACAATATAGATTATGACATCATAAACACCTGAGACTGATCTCCTTGCTGTGCAACTCAATCTGTGCACCGAGCTAGAAATTAATCTGCGCTTTTTGGGCGCTATTAGATGGTACATACATGATATAAACCAAGTATTTCAAAATAAAAATAAGCAGGTAAATGGCGGCCGTTGGTGAAATAAGAATCTGCGATGCGGCCGTCCTAGCCAAATGGTTGTGCACCCCTGCACTAAGGTTTTATATTCTTTTTTCGACGTAACAAAGAGGATTGTTCGCGTTGTTCGTAAGCAGAAACACAACGAAATTTTGTTGGCAGCAAAAACTTATTACTTCATCTTTTTCATGTTTGTGTACAGCTGCTAAAAATACAACGCTTCATTTTGGTAAACACTAAAAATTGCCGGAATTAAAGGAATCATGAAACAAGTTGCTTGTACTATTATGTCAGCATTTAACAAAATGACAAACAGGAACAGTTGCCACTACGTTTAAACAAATACTAAATATGACCCACCAAACAAAGTGGGTTAAAAACAATGATGTAACTTCGGGGTTCGACCGAAGGCTGAAGAATATCGTAGGGGTTCGGCCGTTATGAAAAGGTTAAGAACCACTGCCTTAAACGTTGATATTCGATCGCCTTTTCAGAAATACGCGAGTGCGAGTGGCTCTTGCAATAAATAACAAGGCACAGACCTTGTGTTGTGACAACATTTTTAAGAGGGTACTTTTTGAAAGTCTTTGCTCTTAGCGCCGGAAAAGCCAAAGTTTGCATTTCATGCAGCTATTCGTGTGTCATTTTTTCTTAATTTCTTAATTGTTTGTCAAGTATTAAATTGGAAAATACTCGTCGGCAAGGATGGCAGTAGGGGAGATTAGAGACCATTGGGTCAAAATTCAGTTTTTCATGACTATTTCTTTGAGTTCGAAAGAAAAATTGCCATTGAACACCTGTACTAATACTACACGTTTTAACACACTTACACAAGGGCATAACTTTCTTATTTGGAAATGCGTTGGCAAGATATTCCGTTTTAAAAATTACAAAAAATATGGCTCAAAGGTCCTTACCCTTGGGGACCATTGAGCCTCGCATAAAGGACCTTTGGGCCAGTATTTTCATGTGGTATTCTGGACCATTAAACCAAGTGTTGTGTTTGAAAGTAGAACAATTTTATTGAAAAAGAAATCTAATATTAATCAAAAGAAAGAAATACAACCAGCATCAATAGCTTTATAGGCCCACAAATACAGTACAAGAAATCACAGTTCACAAGTCATAACTGCTTAAGCCAGTGTCAAATTTTAGAATACTTGAAAGTCGCTTGGTGTTAGCAACGGGCCTCGGGTCTGGAAGAATGCATAAAATGTCTTCATTGCTGACAGAAGCCACTTCTTCATTATCAGGGAAAATGTATCCTTGTTATATGATTTACTAGACTAATATCAGGCTCTATTAATATAACAATTCATTTGTGTAAAGGTTTTTGGCAGTTTAAATATGCAACATAAATACATAGGCCTAACACAAAAGTTCATACTTAAAACCCACAAGCACAACGCATGTATTAACGCTATTAAGGTGTAATGTCAAAGGACCTTTGGGCCATGCCCAATGTCCTTCCTGTGAACAACTGGCTCAATGGTCCTGTATTGCCGCCATTACGAACTTATCTGACCGAACTACGTTACACAGATCAACTTAAGAAATACTAATGTTCATTTAACGCTAGTATTGGACTGTTTCATAAAAACAGATAAAAGCATAAATCGTTTCTTTTAATAACAGAAATATATATTTCGCCTTAATAAATAGGCATCGTCAGTTTCTGCAAAAAAGCAAACATGTAAGGGGCTGTCGGTAAAAGTAGTAAAAAATAAATAAAATAGTTAAAACACTTATAAAATTTTTAAAAATTTAAAACTGTACAAATTAAACAACTGCGAAGCACAGAGGCAAACCACGACTAGCGAGTGGCCACAAGCGACACGAGAAAAGGCAAGAAAAAAGAGACGTGATAAACTGATAAGCCATTACAGAACACGGTGGGAAGTAAATAAACCTCTAGGCGTGAAGAAACAAAACATTAAGGGGTGGAAACACAAAGATGGGATTACCTCACGCGCGGCAGAATCATTTTTTGTATGTTAATTTCGGCCTTGATTTTGTTCAGCCATTTATCTTCAAAAATATCTAAAAGATTGGGTGAAGGCATTTGCACAAACACAACAAAAAAACACAGGTGGATGTGCGGTTTACGCTTTAATATCGCACTATGGTTCTCCGCGTAGTGGCGCAGTAGCGCAGCTCGGTCATTGTTTGCCGAGCAATCGAACGTTTTCCAAGTGGCGCGATGGGTATTCCACCGTGTGGAGAACTTGTTCTTGGTTTGACCAACATATTGCTTGCCACACTTGCGGCAAGTGGCCACATAAATGCCGTAGTTGCGACATGTTAGATTTTGGCAAAGTTGGATACTGCCTGTGGGCGTTTTTAAAACGGTGGTATGGTACACCATAGTTTGGTGACTACCAAAATTACCACATAGTGCGCATTTTCCGCATGGACTTGAAGAGCCTGTGCCGTTGTCTTTGCCTGCCTTACCGATGGACAAAACTTTGAAGTTGGATAGAAAGTGTGCCAGTGTGGGTGGCCTTTTGTATGTAATGGAAGCCAAAGGTTCCATAGCTTTCTCTTTTTGAGTTAATAAAACACAAGCAGGGAATGCCGTAGCCCAAACAATTCGATTTTGAGGTCTATTTTTGTCTTCCGGCCCAAACCTTTCTTTCCAACCCTCTGCGATGTGTAGCATGTCTTCCGTCATTCCTTGATGAAAACCAGAGAGCAAGCACTTCTCCCTGAGTCTGTTAAGACTGTTACGGTAATCTTGGTCTAGTTCGTTTAATCGACGCATGCGAATCGCTTCGCCAAAAACTATCGATTTAAAAACCGACGGCGGGTGGTGGGAATGACCGTTTAGAAAACTACGTCCTTTTGCAGTTGGTTTGATGTAGTCCCTTGTTATGAAACCTTTAGGTGAACTTTTTGTTGTGATGTGGTTTACGTCAAGAAACTCCAAAGCCTTGCCTTCCTCCTCAGTTGACACTGCCCTGAACGTAAGTGTCAGCCCGTAGTTTTCAAAACCCTTTTTAAGTGAAGTTTGTACTTGTTTCGTATTTTCGCTCCCGGATGATATCCATAATATGTCATCTATGTACCTTTTGAAAAGATGAACACCACATATCACATCCCTGAGTGACTGAACGATGTAGTGGACGGCAATGTTTGCAACCGAAACTGAATGGTTGTCGCCTGTGACAATGCCGCTAGTTTGCCTATAGTAAGCATCCTTGAACTCAGTCACTACATTACTCAAGCAGAACATAACAAGTTGAGTGAGTAGATTTCTTCCTTTGACGCTAAAATTGGTATGTGTGCTCAAAGCTGAAGATAACGCTTGCTTTACCAATTCGCGGCGAAGGTTTGGATATAGGGCTGTTACATCTGCGGCAACAAGGTGTAATGGTTGCGTTTCTTTCAAACTTGATTCCCATATTGCAAGGCTTTGTAAGTAGTGTTTAGTGTCTTGGCAGTATTCATGCACTCCAGATTTGCAGTAGTTCACACTTACAGGTTTAAGGAGATATTCTAGAAATGCTGTTACTCTGGAGGTAGTTATTTGCCCTGCCGCTTGTAGGAGCCGAATAGGAATATCTATTGCTCTGATTGTGTGCAGATGTTCTTGCAGTAGCTTATGCGTCTTAAAAAGTGGGTACGCATAAGCTGTGTTGTAAATGGAGAAATATTTGGCGGACGGTCCAGATATATGTCTATAAATTCCATTTTCAAATTTAATTCCAACAGTATGGGCAAGAAAATCTTCATTAATAACCCCAGCAGCGTGTAACTTTTTTAAAAAACACTCACACTTTAACCTTATATCATTAAGATGTTGTTCAATTGTACCTTGACTGATGTCCATTCTTTCAAATTTTCCCAATTCAAGGTTCATGATAAGGTCATAATCCGCGTGGTTAATGACTACAATTTTCCCATCTTTGTCAGCATTGCAAATAACTATTTGTTTGCGTTTCACCAAATTTCTTAACTTGACAAAGCTTTTTCTCATAGCTGGAACCAGGTTGTTCCTGTCACGGTATTGACGCTTTACACATACGCCGAGGTTTCTCATTTTAGCCATCACTCCTTCGGTATAAGCTATTGTTGTATCGTTTAGCTGGTCTCTTGGGGGTCTAGAGAACTTTTGCAACTTTAACTTTGGTGGAAATTTGTTACTTCGATCTTCTTCATTGTTGCAATCTGCGAAAAAATTAGACCACTCAATCCTTCGGATATGGCTCATTGCGTTCAGCCATTCTTGTGATTCAATGTCTTCTGTCCACCTAGGTGTTGGTGCAAAATTTAGTCCTTTCAACAAAAGAATTTTATCGTCCAAGTTCAGATCAAAGCTGGATTTGTTTAGGATCATACAATGCGCTCGATTGGTAATGTCGAGTTGAGTTTTGTGTCTTTTTCGTTTGCGGTACCTAGTTCTATCACGTATGTTTCTTACTCGTTGTCGTTCTGCCGAACTTAATTGTCTTCGCTTCGCCGTCTGTTTTTCCCTTAGCCACATAAACTTTTTCCAGTATTTTTTGTTTTGTAAGTGTCTTTCTTTAGCTAGTTTGTTGGTAAAAGCCGACTGATATTTCTGTCTGATTTTCTTGACATTGCATATCATGGCTTGCAGCTGAACTTTTATTCGACGTTCCTGCTGAATTAGAAGAAGGTCAAAATCCATACCTTTTCTGTGATTTGATGGCAAAAAGTACCTTACCGTAACAGTCTTAACAGACTCAGGGAGAAGTGCTTGCTCTCTGGTTTTCATCAAGGAATGACGGAAGACATGCTACACATCGCAGAGGGTTGGAAAGAAAGGTTTGGGCCGGAAGACAAAAATAGACCTCAAAATCGAATTGTTTGGGCTACGGCATTCCCTGCTTGTGTTTTATTAACTCAAAAAGAGAAAGCTATGGAACCTTTGGCTTCCATTACATACAAAAGGCCACCCACACTGGCACACTTTCTATCCAACTTCAAAGTTTTGTCCATCGGTAAGGCAGGCAAAGACAACGGCACAGGCTCTTCAAGTCCATGCGGAAAATGCGCACTATGTGGTAATTTTGGTAGTCACCAAACTATGGTGTACCATACCACCGTTTTAAAAACGCCCACAGGCAGTATCCAACTTTGCCAAAATCTAACATGTCGCAACTACGGCATTTATGTGGCCACTTGCCGCAAGTGTGGCAAGCAATATGTTGGTCAAACCAAGAACAAGTTCTCCACACGGTGGAATACCCATCGCGCCACTTGGAAAACGTTCGATTGCTCGGCAAACAATGACCGAGCTGCGCTACTGCGCCACTACGCGGAGAACCATAGTGCGATATTAAAGCGTAAACCGCACATCCACCTGTGTTTTTTTGTTGTGTTTGTGCAAATGCCTTCACCCAATCTTTTAGATATTTTTGAAGATAAATGGCTGAACAAAATCAAGGCCGAAATTAACATACAAAAAATGATTCTGCCGCGCGTGAGGTAATCCCATCTTTGTGTTTCCACCCCTTAATGTTTTGTTTCTTCACGCCTAGAGGTTTATTTACTTCCCACCGTGTTCTGTAATGGCTTATCAGTTTATCACGTCTCTTTTTTCTTGCCTTTTCTCGTGTCGCTTGTGGCCACTCGCTAGTCGTGGTTTGCCTCTGTGCTTCGCAGTTGTTTAATTTGTACAGTTTTAAATTTTTAAAAATTTTATAAGTGTTTTAACTATTTTATTTATTTTTTACTACTTTTACCGACAGCCCCTTACATGTTTGCTTTTTTGCAGAAACTGACGATGCCTATTTATTAAGGCGAAATATATATTTCTGTTATTAAAAGAAACGATTTATGCTTTTATCTGTTTTTATGAAACAGTCCAATACTATACTGATCAGAAGCAAGAATCTTTCTTTTATACATTTTATTGTCTGCGGGAGATTCGCTTAATAACAAAACTGTTTCAGCATCTAACGCTACAATTAACTAACTAATATCCTGCAAACTTCGTGTTTTAACTAGCTTTCTCTCATAAAGAAATTACAAAAATGTACAGGAGCAAAATAGTTACTTTCAAGCTGCGAAAACTTAGTTATGCTCACAGTTTCTTCTGTAAGTGACTGACCTTCTTGTTGTTACAGCTTTAAAACTATTGCAACTAGGGATGTTCAAAGTAGAATAATTGGGTATTCTAGAATAATTGATGCGAATCTAGAATATCGAATCCAATTCTTATATTAATTTTGACTGAGCAATCATTAATCTTGACAACAACTAAAGTAGGGCAGTTTAATACATTATAAAACATATTCATTTATAATGTAAAAAAAGAACCAACCAAAACAAAGAAAAACACTGGGAAAAAACTTTGCACAACTGCATTGAAACTAAATGATCCAAAATCCACTTAAGCCAGAAAAATTAGCATAAGGTTAAAACATAACTTTTACAATTTTATTTAGTGATTATTATTATTGCCTTCAGTAGAAGTAATTATGTTGTAAGCATGCTGTGGTAATTTGATTTGTTGATGGTAGAGGACTGACATAGACTCCCTAGTGTACTAATATATAACGTTTGTTAACCGAAAACGACTGCAAAAACAGGCACCCTAGCGAAGTTAAAACATTGGGTGATGTGAAGCTGGGACATTGGGTGATTTTAAATTCAAATTAAACTACCAGCGATTTTGCAACACAAAATGTGAACTTTGCAGCGTGTACTAACTGCATTCTTATGTTTGTATGAGGTTAAAAACTGATGCAAACGTCATATGTTATGGGATTCCATCACTGTTTTTGCGATATTAACAGACAATCCTATGCTTCCAATCGCTGCCTAACGCCATGACCGTTCAATTTTTGTTGTGTCGGAAACAATTAGATGCTGGTAAGACGTTGCAAAAAGTCGCCGGTATGTCATTTAATGGCATAAGCATAATCACGTGATCAGATGCGTAACAAGTGCGCTAATCGTTAATTATGCCTCCAACGCACAACCGTCGTTATGGCGTTGTTATAGCGACTCGTGACTTGGCGTTATAACGTTGTATAGCGCTCACTGATTTGACGGCGACGATACACTTGCGGTCTTTGCAACTGGTACAATGACCGGGCGTCGACGTAAAAGCGCAACACATGTGTTTACATATTTGCCAACGACGAGAGCACACATTTATATCGGTTCCAATTACCCGATATAAACGGCAAAAATGGATTCGAATGTAACTGGATTCGAATCCAAAGGGTTCGTTATTCTACTTTGAACATCCCTAATTGCAACACAAGTACTTTAACGCTTGACTGAGAACTCGTTACAGCGACCAGTTTGAGAGAAACGCATGATGGCCCAAAGGTCCTTCATGCCCAATGGTCCCGCATCTCCCCTACGGTAGATTTTGTCAAAAAGTACGGTACGATACGCAAAGAAAACTGAGGTACGGTACGTGGTACGGTCCTTCACTAGAGCGTACCACCGTACCAAAAGCGTACCGTACCACCGTACGGGTACGCATAATAAATGTTGATTAAACGGTCATTTTTAAATCGTTACCATTTGCAGATAATATAAAAATTGTCTGAAACTTGAATTCAAATTGGTTGTGACATGATTTCATCACAATATCCTTGTACCAAAATAGTGCTCAAAAAAGTTTATGGCGCCACTACTTAATATTTTGAGCTTACGGACTGACCGCTATGCGAAAGGAGGGTTATACACGTACTGTAGGTGTATTATTAAAACGCGCATATAACAAGAACAGAGATTAACTCGGCATTTGTAATTGATTCTCAAGTTAGTTAACAAAGCTAGCTAGTGTTGTTGTCTCTTTCGATGATTTTAAGAAACATGCTGTTGAAAATTACACACTGTCGCTACACGAGCCCATCGTAGAAAACACATCAACCTTTCATTTCGAATAAGCTAGTTGTAGTGGGGCAGCTTGTTTAGAGTTTATACACCTCTCCTTTAAGTGCATGCCATAAAATGTATCCAACCTAATCCCGATTGGTTTATTTGAAGATACGGAACGATTTTGCGTACCGTACCTCAAGTACGGTGGTACGGTACGTTTTGATATTTGACATTTGGTACGGTACGCGCTACGTAACGAGGTGCGTGGTACGGTCAATGTAATACGTACCGTACCACGTACTGCCATCCTTGCTCGTCGGCAGTGTTATATTGAAGCCGCGTAGGCCTATAAATATACTATACACACAAAATCCGTAGAAGTATTACATCATTCGAATTAAATAAAACTTTGATTGGAAATTGTTCAGTTCAGTGTTTACAAAAGTCGCATGGTAAGAATCCTTAATGGAGTAATCATAATCGATGTTACCAATTTAGCTATGATGGGCTTTGGTAATAGATTTTTAAGAGGCAAAATCGCACATATTTTTGAAAAAAAATGCATCAACTTTTAACAGTTAACCTAAAGCTTTATTTTTTCTAAGATTCATATTTTGCTAGGATAGGAACTGCCTTCAGGGGCCGGATAGTAGCCAACGCCGTAGCGGCCGGATCCTCCATCTATTCCATTCTTCAAAATATGAAGATCCTATTTTTGTAAGCACGTTTTGTGTGAATAGATGAAACAACACATTAACAAAATGCTTTACATTTTGCGATGTAATAATTAGGGCGATTATTTTTTGACTTGTCAAAATAAGTCAAAATTTTGTCAAAATTTTTGGAATATGGTCAAAAATTGTTCACAAAGCCAAAATTGTTTACAAAGTTAAAATTGTTTACAAACTGCATTGTCGTGGTGTTGTAGAGGTTGCACTGTCAGTGAACTGTTCATTTTACACATTGTAGCCTACTTTATACTGTTATAATTGGTCCATTGCCTACTTATTGTGAATCATAAACCATCAAGTGAGTGAAATAATTAGGTTGATATGGGGTGATGCTCAACACATCTCAAAACGTGCAAAATCTTAGTGAGTCCCAAGTCATTTTACGGCAGCTGCAGGTTAGGTGCAGCTCTTGCTTCGGTTTTGCTTTAGGTACTTCATGTATCTTTCGTTTAGACAAATGTATTGAATAATTTTCGTTGTGTCTTAGCTGCAGTTTTTTGGCAGTGATTTTTAATTAGCTCATTTCCCTTTTCAAAACAGGCTAGGTCTGTGTTCAGATTTTTGCCCTTCTGTTAGAATTTTGCACATTATTTTGCTCTACAGAGTAGCCTACAGCCATATTTTAACTTTTTGTACAATAATGTGTAATTTAACTACTTGAATTTTTCATAGGTCAAGATTTTGTCAAAAAAGGGTTTTTTAAAGTCAAAATTTGTAGGTCAAAATTTTTCGTTTTTTAGGTCAAAAAATAATCGCCCTAGTAATAATATAAGATAACATTTCAGAGATATTAAAAGTATTTCGATCAGGGGTGACTAACCTATTTCGCATGCGCCAAACGTGTTCTGCACATTAATCTGCTTTCGGTTAACAATACACTTAATTACTCAAAGATGAAATTTCGTACTGCAATCGTGGTTAAATGTTTAATACATGTGTCATATGTTATCGTAAGGTGCCAGGCGTCTCGCCCAGCCAGCAGTATATCACCATAGTTTCTGCCAGTTATTCCACAGTTTTTGCCAGAACTGTATAAAACACAAGTTATCCAAACCATTGTTACGCGATAAATTAAATGAAAATTTTTGTTTCTACCACTATTTGGCCAATCAAATTTGCGTTAAAGCTCTCCAGACTGTAAAAATCAAACATTTTTTTGTTTTTTTTTCCTATACCCGCTGTATAAGTCCGGATGCTACAGTCGAAAATTAAGCTTTTATGTATTTCCCATAGTAAAAAACACATGATCCTATCATTAACTAAACTGCAGAATAAAATGAGCAAAAGAAAGGTAGACTGTGATAGTAAGTGTAAATTAAATGAACAGTGAATTTTTTTTATAGCGGTGGGTTGTGTGAGTTGTTATTTATAGCGGTGTGCGTTGTGTGAAAATAATACGAATAGAAGACATGATCTTAACATACACTATAAAACACAGCATGAGACGAAAACTGAAACTTGTGCTCGGGTCTGATCGATTTACGATGAACTTGCTTTAGCGCTAGCCAAAAAAGGAAAGCTTTTTATGACGGAGAAGAAATTGTTAAGCCTTTTCTTCAGATATTTGCAACTTGCAAGTAGTCCTAGCAAAAGTATGGAAAGGAAAGCAGTTTAAATTTCCCTATCAAATCACACTGTTACGAGACGTATACTGAGGTACTCTCGCATGATGTGAAAAACCTGTGTGAAAAAACTATAAATTTTCAGCATGTTAGCAGCAGTTATGTTACCAGTTGTGAAATGTGCGATTAAAATTAGAGCAAGAGCATCAAAACAGACAAGAAATTCAAAGACTATCGATTTGAAATATGGAGACCTTAATTATGTCCTTCGTTGGGAGGTGCGATGGCTTTCTAAAGGACAGATACTAAACAGGTTTTGGAAACCGAACAACACCGTTTACGAATTTCTGGAAGAAAAAAATTAGCTACATAAAGAAAGAGCTGTTTATGTGACAAAAACCGGCTGATTTGGCATTTTTGTTGATTCAAACAGCCATCTCAATGATCTTAATTTAAACCTGCAAGTCAAGAAACATGACATCAATGCATTCAAGATGAAGTTAAAATTGTTCGTCTTCCAGTTGAATAGAAGGATTTGAATCACTTCTCACACTTTCGACTGACTGATTCAAATACGAAGAATACACTGCTGCTATCAGTCTCACTATATCAACCAGCTTTATCTGATATTTGTTTATAAATATCTTTATCATGTAAAAGTCATTGGGGGATATATAACGGCGCATCAAAAGACGTATGTTAAAATATTGGTACACAGTATTAAAAAGGTTGGCCACCCCTGATCTACATTGTCATGTCAGCAATTGAAACTTTCTCGTGATATTATTTAAGGCAGTGGTGGGCAACCGCCGATCCGCGGCCCTGTGCCGGTCCGCGAAGAGTTCGTTACCAGGCCGTATACTTTTTCAGGTTAAATGCTTCAAAGTTAAATGCTGCATTTCACCCACGTATCCAGGGAATGACAACTAATTTTAGCGCTTTTATTGCTGAATATTTGTAGTTTTTAAAGGCCGGTCCGCGATAAAATTTCAGTTTAAAAACGGTCCGCAGTACACAAAAGGTTGCCGACCCCTGATTTAAGGGTCAACAAGTATATGATTGTTGCTGTAAAATTTCTTTGACAGTTTAAAACTCCTATATCACCACACATCCTGTTGTTTGGTGAAAGTATTCTGCAACACAGCGCATATGCCTACCTGTTATTTAAGACGCATCAAGTACAGCAAGCTTTGCTGCCATCCATCGACGTCACTGACCCAATCTGACTGCTATAGTGCTTCAATCCGGAAACAGGCATTTCTGAAATTTCTATTTCTGCCCATCAGTGTGGAATAATGTCGGTCTTCTGTCGATGAATATTGCCGTGACAGACGAGATTACCCCTTGTAAGTTACAAGTTGTAACTGGACCAGTGGAAAGGGGCGCGAGGCTTCAACTACGTTTGAATCCTCCTTTCTGGTTACAGCAGACGTCACTAAAATGTATGCAAATTTAAGCCGCGATATTTTTAAAGAAAAACTTTGCTGAACGCCGCCACTATAAAATCAAAACTTTTAAGGAACAGCAATATATACTCGTTTATCTATTATGCCTGGCAGCAATAGCTTATTCACTAAGTATCAAGAAGGTGTACTGTTTGAAAATTGTTCTAACTCGGTACCAACGATGTTTTTTTAGCAGCCAGGAGACAACCACTCGGTGTCGGTGGCAAACACAACAGCCCATTACACTATGTAACAAGAAGCGCATGCTATTGGTCAGACGGAACGTTTTCGCGGATACGTTGATGACATTAGTTTGGTTGTCGTATGGGAAGACCCGTACATTGGACGTGGAACGCGCCATATAAAACAGATTCATTCGAAATGACCTGCAGATAACGTCTCGTTTCTTCTGCACAAACGAAGATGGCGCATGTCTTGAATTTCTTTGTATTCTGCACATCATCGACAAAGCTTCGCGGTCCGGATTTTACACACAACTCCAACTATGTAAAACCAACTGCAAAAGGGCGACCATTTCTCAACCGCACGTCTCACCATCCACCTTGAATTTTTGGAGACATCCTAAAAAATGACCTGTAGGTTATAAAGATCGAGCTTATGTGACCTGGACAAAAATGTCGGCGCTCCTGTTTTCCATCCACAGCCATACTTGCTGCTGCAGCCCAAACGAGAGTACGTTTAGCACCAAAACATCGAAATTCAAACACCGAAACAAAAAAAATAAATTGCACAGCCTATTTCCTTTTCGAACATATTGCGGCTGACTGATTGGGGAAAACAACTGAATCCACTAGCGTCTATTGTGTAAAAACGACCCTTCACCAACGGCCCTGCTTTGATATGAGACACAAAAACTTTACGCACGATACAGAAAAATTCATAACCTATGCGGTCACCTCGACAAGGCCTAACATATGGTCTTCCCCGATCACAGCAAAGGTTTACATCAGGGGTCGGCAACCTTTTTTGAGCTGCCGCCTTTTTAGAAATTAAAATTTTATCGCGGACCGGCCTTCATGAAACTACAGATATTTAGCGATGAACGCCTAAACTAGTTTATCATCCCCGGGTTACAAAAATGTTTTAAAGCATTTAACCTGAAAAAGTATACGGCCCGGTAACGAACTCCTTGCGGACCGGCGGTTGCCGACAACTGATTTACATAACCACAAGTTGTTTTCACTATTATCTTTGTAAACATTCCATGCAGTGGTGGGATTCAGCCGGTCCGCACTGGTTTTGAACCGTCTAGCGAAATTGTAACATAACCGGCTAAAAAATATAACTTTTGTGATAGAACCGGCTGACAAAAAAATTTGAATCCCACCACTGATTGCACATTAATTGGTCATTCGTATTTAGCTTCGTAGAAACTGTCAGTGGAAGATCAATTAGTACACAACGTTTAGCCTACTTTTTTTTTAAAAAACACGTCAATACGAAACCATATAGTTGCATTTTTTCCTGAAGACTGCAATAACTAAGTTATATCCAAAACTGCAAAAACAATTAAGTCGTCTGTAACAGCCTAATCAAAAAACATAATTAGCGATGCAGCGCGTTTAATGATCGACAAATTGTGCCGTTCAATGTTTTGCGTTCTGCAACGTTTCAACGTTGCTCATCAATTCCCGGCTAGGTTTTAGTGTAAATCGCTAGAGTTCTTTCGCCAAGTAAAACAAACTCAACTTAACATGTTTTATTACGCTTGAGGTACAGCTATTTTAGTTTTGCGCGCTTATATTTACATGACAAATGCATGATATTTATAGTGAAAATGTGTATTTAAACACAATGGGTTCGACAATTTATCAACAGTTTTTTGGCGACCAATGACGTTTGTCAGCATGTAAAAATCGTAAAAGAAGTTTTGCAACCTTAAAGGGCCCCGGCAGCGGCGATGTGACTTTTTCTACATTTTAGCCATTTAGAATTGCCATAATTCAGGGAATCCGAATCACTAATTTTTTTTTGTCCTATGATTTGTCGTTTTCGAGATATTCAATCAAACAATGAGCTCTCGAGCGACACCTTGGTTTAAAATGTAGCAGCGATTGTTACGTCACCTCGTACCAACTTCTAACAATGGCGTTGGTCAGCTGTTGTTTTTGTTGCTTGTTTTACCTTTGATGCGTACATTTTTTTACTGTTTACAATTGATAAAATTAACGTAGACGCTTAGTTGACAGTTAAGGAATATATAACAACTGTTTTCTTAAAAAGGTAGGTGTTTTGTTGTTAACAAAAGGTATTTTTCACGTAACAGTATTATTGTAGGTGTTCGTGTACTAACTGTGTGGTAATGGAGGAGAGAAAATCATGCGTTTGTTGCCATGAAATTAGTAAGTGCAACAGCAGTTAGCCAAGTTCAACGAATATTCTGAGTCAAATCTGCTTTGTATAAATGCACATCCTGGATTCGAATATATGTCTCAACGTGTATGCATTAGAAGCAGCATATTAACGATTTAAACGTCAATTCGGAAATCATGATGAGGGTAACACCCGTCACGAGTAAGTTTTACTGTACCAACTACTAACATGCAATATGCCACCAGCAACCTCTATGTATTCAGGCTTTACAGATAAACTGCCTACAGAAAATTTGTTGAATGGTGCTGGGGAAGGCTTCAGAGTTACGTTGACTGACAGCCACTTGTCAACTATAAGTTGTGAATTCCCGTGTGACGTTGCTGCACAACAATACATGTGGTTGTATATGCTTTTCACCCAAGGTCCCAACTCTTTGCAATAGGCTTTGTTAGAAAGTGCTGTCAGTTTCTTTTGGATTTCTAAATTCAAAACCATAAACACAAATATACTGGTGTATGCTCATCTTTTATTTTCATCATACTTGTAGCTACATGCCAAACATAATGTTTTGTTTCTGAAGATTCTTCACTAATGTATTTAATGATTTGTGTATGCCTGTCAGTCACAAAGGCTTTAATAAACAATCCTTTGCTTGTGATGCTTTCAATGCATCCCAAGAATCCTTCTTTTTCCATAGCATTGCTGTTTGCCACTTCATTGCCCTAGAAAATATTAGGAAATTACCAACTGAATACCTGAACAAGGTTAATAGCAACAATTTTATTGTTGCAAAGATCCATCATTGTGTATGTACCAAATTTAGCTGAGTGTCCAGGGAAATCTGCAGTTAATTTATTTCTGGTACACCATTTACGACTTCCTGACTTTCCACTTATTTGCAACAGAGAGCAGTACATTTTTGAGCCACAGTCACAAGTGAAACAATTTTTTTTTTCTGGTGGGTACTGTGGCACCTTGACATTTTGGGCAATATTTTAAGAGGTGAAGAAGTTTTCTTTTACACACAATGTATTTTGGTTCATAGCTTAGATTGGGTGGTTCCCTACATGAAAATGTATTGATATTATCACACCTTTTTTTTTCATAACCACACTTTTTTGTTATTACCAAATAAATGGCACGACAATAAACTAAATTAGTATAACATAATGGTAATATTGGAGACTATAATGTTAAATGAGATTATGTCAGAAAAAAATTAACTAAAGCATACCATATGCTGTGTGACTACTTTTCTTGCAGCTGCTCTCATTGCCATTTCTTGCTGAAGAAGAATGTTCTCATAAATCCATGGAATGGCATTTGGCTTTAACACCACAACTTTGCCATACCCCTGTCATACTGCAATTTATTTGTGAAATATTCATCTGTGAAATGTAGGCTACAAAGAACACTGCATTTTGTTGGTCCCTTCCACGTTCTCTTCACGTTAACAAATTTAATCCAAGCTTACCGCAATCGCTTTATACTTGGAAAGCGAAAAAGTGTCATATTGCTGGCCTTTTGATTTCCTCTCGAATAGCAACCATACACAGAACACACTGCAGGCATTTTTGCACACTTGAGTATAAAAATTAAAGCAATTAAACACCAAAATACCTAAACTGACTAACGTAATTGGCGTCGCAAAATGTTATACAACCACCAACAAGCTCCAAACCAAGTTGGTACGAGGTGACGTCACATGACGTTTGAGCTAAGTGACAAAGTATCCGCAAGGTGTCAGTGTTTTTAGATTTAAAACGTAAATATTTAACTAGTAACTTCGATTTTTGTGGTTTTAAATCTGGAATCGTGTTTATAAAAATACGACAAACAACATATTAAAAAATAATTTTCCGGTGCCGGGGCTCTTTAAGAAAAGGGGACAAAAAATTAGTCAATCAGCAAAATTGGGACTAAAAACTAAATGTCCTAATGATTTTTAAGTGTCGGACGCAGCATGTGAAATTAGGCCAATTTATCGTTTTTTGTCTGATTTTTAGGCCACCTGGCAACCAAGTCTACATAAAATACTTTGCTGGCAACCATGAGGACCATGCGGTCTCTCACAAGTTAATTGCCTTTTAATTGATTCGAGCATTGCCAGGACGATATTCCCGCTTTTAGCAAAAGCCTTGTGTATTTTTGAAATGTGGACTCCTCGTATTTGTTAATGTAAGCAGCAACCCAAAGATAGTCTTTGTGCAACCCGAGGAAATATTTTTTACGATGTTCGAACCCAGAAAGCACCCAAGGACGAATCCCGAGGTTTATTACACTTGATTATGGACCAGGCGCGCGGGACCGTTCGGCCAAGCTCCTTCCCATTAAGGCATTAATAAATTATTTAAAAAATGAAAAAACCTTTTAGGACTTTAGCGCCACCACCAATAATGTTGATTGGTGGCGCTGTGGACCATTGTGTGCAACAGTGCAAGTTTGTATGTGTGTGTGCACTGTGCATTGCATGTTTATGTGTGTGTATTTGAATGTACGCGAGGAAGTAGCACCATCCGGTTTGCAGGTGCAGCTGTGTAAAAGTTGATTTGTTTGGTAAAAGAACACATTGCAATTGCATCCTTTACCTTCGTATTGTAAGATGTTGATGAAATACACGACTTGCGAAAGTGCTGGTCGGTGACTGTTACTGCAATGTTGCAAAAGTTGTCTGAACTCGGGTGTGTTGTACTAGTGTAAAAACTAAAAATATGTTTAGTGACATGTAAGTGCAGAACAAATAATTGTTGTTATTTAGTAAGAAGTCTCATTGTCTTATAACAATGCTTTTTTTTGCTTGCTGCCAGCAATAAGCAACAAAGCACAAAGTTAGGAATAAAACTATCCACCTTTAGAACTAGAGAATATAGGGAAAAAGGGGCAAAAAGGACACCTCATTGTTTTCATATTAAAATAAGTGTCAGTACCATTTTGATTCGCGTAACAGCTAAAATTAAACTACTAAACGTTATGTAAAACTTTGGAAACACTGCTGCTCATTCTAGAAGTCTGGAACAGTTAAACTTTAATGATAGCCTAATTTTATTGTTGGATAAAAAGTTTAAAAAATATTTTTACAAGTTTAAACCAATTTCTTTTAAGACAGCTAAATCTTTTAGTGTTGTTAAATCAGCTTATTATAGCTAAATCCAGGAATTTTTTGGGGGGTGCGAAGAATGGTCTGACCTGACAAAGGGGTACGAGCAGCAAAAAAGGTTGGGAACCCCTGGTATAGCACTATGTTATTTCTTGCTTTGTGAATGACCATTGCAGTCATAATAATTGGAGCTAACAAAATTTAAAATTAAATAAAAAAAAATTGTGTAAAATAAAAAATGTCTAAACATAGTCTAGGTTGAAGATACCATAACCATTAAACATCAAACATTTACATCAGCGTGAACATTTACACCTTAATGCACGTTACAACTCACTATATATATATGTTTTACCTTTTAACAAGATTTTATCTAAGAAGCTGTTTGCCCTAAAAACAAAGTTCATTGTATTGTGCTTTTTCTATCATTGTGTGTGAAACTGCATTTAAACCTGCATAAAACATAAGATTTTAGCTAAGCTTACTACAGGTGTGGTGTGCTGAATTTTTTGTTGCACTCAACTCTTTTTGCTTGGAGAGGATATATTAGCTTGTCATGTTTTCATTTTGTGATTAAATTCATATTTAAAAATAACATTAAGAACAAAATATAAATGCTAGTTGCTGAGTTAGGCTATCAATCTGCTTTAGAAGTATCCTGAACAAAATCCTAAATATAAAGATGTTTTGAACTGGACTCTTTTTTATCAACCTCTGGTTAACATGAACAGGTTTTTTTTAAGGTTTGGTTTGGGTGACCGCTAAGTAGTTTTAAAAGACCGCAAGTGTTTCATTTCAATACCAAAAAATAGCCATATTTACTTAAACGAATTATTTATTAGGCTACTGGCAAATTTTGGGAAACCGCTGGAGAAAGACCGAAATGGTCCCCCAAAACACCTTAAAAAAAACACTGAACATGAACACCAACGAGTTGGATGTCAACCAACAATTGTGGCCTCCACTATGTTGCACTCGATAGCGCATCAACATAGCACATCTGTTTTTGCCCTGGTGCCATTGAGTTACAGTGTGTTTTTCACCAAGCAAAATAAACTCAACTAAACACAACAAAATTTGTAAAACAGCATTATCTCAAAATAAAACCACACACCTAAAGCAGCACTTGAAAAATTGAAACCTGACTTATCACTCAAAGCAATAGGCGCTTGCCTGGGACTTATCTGTTATACTTGTTATGTAATGCTGCAAATACTACAAAAGTAGTATTTTGGTCATAGCTCATGTTATATTGATTTTATCAATTTAAGTTCATCGTAGCTTTATTTTCTAAACCCTTTTTCAATAGCTGTGTTTTTTGTTTTTTAAATTTGACATGCTTTTGTATTCATACATGTCTAATGTAAAATACTGAAATATTAAGGATAACTTCCTGAATCAGAGAAATATGAAATTTTTGAGGAAGTACAGCATTTCACTGCTGTACATTGCTTGTTACATATTGCATTCTTAAACAGTTTTAGGTTTAACTAAGACACTTTCTTAAACATTCAAGGGTTGGTAGGTATTTTGAAGTTTTTCTCTGTAATTTTTGTCTAAATGCTTTTAGTACTATGTCAGACAATTGGAGTTAAAGCCGAAAAAAAGGAATATTTGAAGCTTTGTGAGAAAGGTGCCTTTTGACTAGATTACATTAAAAAAGGGTGATGAAATGATCTTTGAATAATAAAAACAAAAATATGCTTTATTTATTAGAAAAGTAATGTAATAAAAAAACTCCAAATGGTAAAAAAGTATTTCCAAGACTTTTGATGTGATTCTGCCAAAAAGCATCAAATGCAATTAATAAAAATATTTTGTCTATTGCTATCTGCTAAACAAATTTCTGGCATTTTATTCTCAGTTGTTTGTTTGCCTGTGGGCTTTTAATCACACTGTATGTATGGGTCTTTATTTATATTACAGTGACGCACACTGATTGTATTAGCACAGGATGCAGTGACGTGACAATTCCTGTGTAGTTTAGCAGTAGTGGGTCATAACATATATGATGGATGCATTGTTGGTGTAAGACTGGAGTGTAGATCACGCAATGTTGCTTTAGATACAGGATAATGCAATTTATTTAAACATCCAGTCAGTTTATAGCTAGCTTTATTAACTTATTTGTTTGTGCTAATTTAAATTTGTTTGTGCAGGTTGTGTTAATTGTCTAATTTTGGTTTTGCAAAATTATGAATACAGCAAACTTGTAGGAAGTTTGAAATCAATGAGGTTGAAACTTATGTGATCAACATGTCAAAAATCAAGAAACTTGTCAGTAAAAACAAAAGAAGATACATAGAAGATGGGTTTGACCTGGACTTAACATGTATCCTTTTTGTTCAAACTGATGATTTTGGTTTAGTGTTTTCAAAATTTAATAGTAGTCACAATCATAGGCACTGCATTAGCAGGGTGGCGCGGCCACATTGTTTTTTTCAAGCATGGTGGCCTCCATAACGGATGTTTGTGGGTCCCCTTCCCTGAAGGGGACACATATATATTGATTTTACTCAAATTGTGTTTTTTTTCTTTTTTTTCTTCCCAAAGTTTGTCCGACTCGTTTTTCCATCAAATGTTTGATGGATTTGGATGAAATTTACACAGATGGTAGATAAAGTTATGTAGATGTGCATCCCACTTTGTTTGTCCAGATAACCCTAGTATTTACCCCGCTAGCCCCCTAAAATGGGTGAGTAACAGTGTCAGAATTGGCTGAAATTTTGATAGCTTGTAGAGTATGCCATTTATAGGTGTCGATTGTTGTGTTCAACCCTGTAGCCCTAACATTTACCCCACAAGCCCCTAAAGTGTAAAACGTATTTGTATGTTACTGGGCACCACAAACAAAAGGTTTCTGTGGCGCAATAGTGTGACAAGGGCAACCAGTTGTATGTTACTCATGTTTGTGGGTTGCTTGGTGGACGATTTTGCGCCATGGCAGTTAGGGGCTTGTTAACAGCCCTATGACGTCAGAAACATTAACGGTTGTTGCTCAAAACACCTCTAGTGGTCAAAATTTTAAACATTGGCAGATTGGGCTGAAATGTTGCAGTACTATTGATTGAGTCATTGGGGTTTCATATTTTTTTAGTTTGTGTGTCGGACCCCATTAGTTACCCCACTAGCCCCCTAAAAAGGGTGAGTTCATAAAACAGTGTCGGGATTGGCTAAAATTTAGGTAGCATGCTATTTGTAGGTTTCGATTGATGTGTTTTACCTTGTAGCCCCAACATTTACTCAACTAGTCCCCTAAAATAAATGAACTTTAATAAAACGTCCTAATAATATAAAATTTGCAAAGTTTCTTGAACATACTAAGTCCTCAAATGTTATGTTTTGCCCTGTAGCACCACAACTTAACCAACTAATCCCCAAAATGGGCGACCCTTTTAACAATGTTCGAATTAAATAAAAATTAAACAGCTTGAATTTGCTATTCATAAGTGTCCATTTTTTGTTTTACCCCATTATGCCACTATTTACTCCGTCTTTTCTTTGAAAAAGAATGTTAAATAGGACATATATACTCCACACAATATCTGGGGTGAATCTAAATTTATATAGTTTGTACATAGTATTAATATTTAAGACCAGTGCCGATCACTGTGTTCTACCTTACAACACTAAACGTTCACATGGTTATCTCTTGAAATGCATTATTTTCAACTTTGCATATGTGGGGACCCATAAGTTTCTGCCTGCAGAAACGACTAAGGTTATAAAAGACGATAGCTAATATGGGACCCAATACAAAATAACCATAGGAAATATATTAATGTTTTACAATAGGTTATAGTCAGGGGCGTATCCAGAAATTTTTAAAGGGGGGGTCCAACAATTTTTTGGGGGAAAATCCCTAATGATGTCATATGTCGTTCAAAACGACGCGTTATGCGGCAAAGCACTTTTTCCAAAATTGGCGGTTTCTCTACCCATCTAATTGACAGGAAGAACAGGTAATTTTAGCAAAAGCTTTGTAGTTTTCTGATTTCGCCGCTGCTATCTAGCTTACTCAGCCAAACTGCAGCTGCAAAATAAGCGTGACTGTCAGGTAATCAAAATCGTTGCTTAAAAAAACAGGGTCCCATTTCTAAAGAACTAAATCTCTTGCTGAAGCGGTAATCCTACTGTTAAGTTGCGCAAAGTCACGAATGCACTAAAGGTGGTAACTGCAGAAGGCATAAATTGTACCTGGCAAATAACAAATTACCCTGATAACGTAACTCGATTTACATCGATCTAATGTTTTTGACAAACTATTACGTGTTTGGCGGATCAAAGCAACACAACATTACACGTTTTTAACACTTTTACATTGTTGAAATGCAAAAACAGTTTAGTATGTTGCACTTAGTGCAGTTACCACTTAGCAAGAAACTGCTACCAGCGTCCTAGCCGGAACGTAACTTTCCGATTGTTAGCGCATAAACCTCCTTATTAAACCCTTGTTACGTCACAATTGGCGATTAGATAACAAGCGAATACAAGAGATTGAAGGCTCGCGTCTTTGAGATCTTTTGAGAATGACTCCCTGTTATCACGCAGTGGTAAACGGAACGATTTTGGCCTATTTAATTTACGAACAACTTTTTGAAAAGGGGGGGGGGTCCAGACCCCCAAAACCCCTTGGCTACGCCACTGGTTATAGTGTAAATGCAACAACATTTTTATGGGTCCCCTTCCCTGAAGGGGACACATCTTGATTTTACTCGATTTGTTTTTGTTTTGTTTTCTTTTTTTTCTTTCCTCCCTGAAGTTTGTGCACCCTCTTTTGCCATGAAATGTTTGATGGATTTGGATGAAACTTTCACAGATGGTAGATATAGTTATGTAGATGTGCCATCTGCTTCGTTTGTCATGACAACCCCAGTATTTACCCCGCTAGCCCCCAAAATGTAAAATGTTGTTGGTGCGCACCACAAACGTTAGTTTTGTGTGATGGTATAAACCAGGGGTGGGGAACCTGCGGCCCGCTTGCATTTTGAAAGTGGCCCGCGTCACAATTTTGTTAAAGTACAGCATAAAACGTAGCAAAAAAAAACAATAATAAAATGTTTATGTACAAACATTTACTTGAAAAGACTTCGACATTTCTATATTTGACGCCAAACTTATTAAAATTGCCACACATTCAACCACTTGCTGTATTTGTGACGTAACAGTCACTCGATTGTCTCTTCTTCCAGTAACAAATCATTTGCCATGCGGTGTTAGTTTTAAATGGAGCTAGGGTGTTCCAGAAAGAATGGACAGATTTTAGTCGAATTAAGTGATGAACCTGTAAGCCTTGTTTGTTGCAAACATGTAGCAGCAAAGAAAAAATCAAATCTGGAGCAATGAAATATAAAATCACTTGTATGCTTAGGGTATTATTACACAGAATTTGAAAGTAAAAAATATTTGGCCCGCCCGAAAATGTTGTGCAATTCATGCGGCCCGCAGTACTAAGTAGGTTCCCCACCCCTGGTATAAACCCAACCAGACATATGTTACTTGTGTTTGTGGGTTGTTTGGTGGATGTTTTTGCAGTAGACAGTTGGAGGGGTGTTAACAGCCTTATTTTTTTTTTTTTTTTTTTTTTTTTATTGCGCATAAACATCACGACAAAAAGACGATTATAACGAGCAAACACATATAGCCATTAGCGCAGGTGGGCATTCCACTTCACTCTATATTTCCACATAGTATCATTTTTTCGAGAAACAAATTTTTCATTGCACTTACAACGTTTCATCTCATAAACAAACATTTCCACCTTTGGCCTCAGTTTTTGAATCTTGCTTTTGTAAATAACAAATCTAGCAATCAAAAGCAAGCAGTTAATCAAGTTCAAAAAACCTTTTTCAAAGCATTCAGTGTGGATTCCAAAGAGTTTTATACAATTGTTAAGGTCGATTCGATTACACATGGCACTGTCAATCCAGGCACTTACGCTTTCCCAGTATACCTGGACATGAATACAATCACAAAATAAATGGTACATGGTTTCTCTGCACACACCACAAAATGTGCACACATCAGCCTCCGCAATCCCAAATCCATAAAGCCTATCGTTTAGAACAATGGCTCTTAAGTTGAATTTAATTTGGAAGGAGCGCAGTCTAGTTTCCATTGTACATTCGTGCAAGTTTTTGTAGATATCTGGCCAGTTTAGGGGCGCCCCTTGTAGAATTAGTTCCCATTTTTGTTGCTGCTTGATCGGTTGCTGTTTATTACCCGAAGCAAAGAACTCGTACGCATTTTTGGCTGTGGATAATTTGTCTTTTATTCCTGTCCGTATTTTGTCCAGGACTGTTTCTCTGTCTGGTTTGTCAGGTGTGTATGCTTCCCAAGCTGTTGGAATTGCCGCAATAAGGCACTGGTAGTTTGCATGGTTTTGATTGTTGTTTATCAATTGGTAATTTTCGCAAACGCTTTTGAAGCTGCGATAGTCTAAATTGTTGTCTATAATTTGTTGGTACTTTAGTATACCAGCGTTTATAAAACTTTCGAAGGCGATGGGTTTTCGTTTGAATAATACTTTGTTGTTTAACCAGATACCGTAGTTATAAACTGTGTTCTGCTTCCAAAATTGGGTTACACATTCCTTCCATAGGTCAATCGATGACCAGAATGTCGAGAGGGGAGTTAGTTTAGTGACCTCTTTGTGCGAGAGTTTTAAATTGGTGGCTGCAATGCAGATCATGGCGTTTAGTGAAGTAATACTAGTTTCAATTGTTTTCCAATAAGAAACATAGTCAGCATCAAACAGTTTCCGTATCCAGGAGAAACGAAGTGATTTTGCATAGGCTTCTAGGTCTATCATTTCCACGCCACCGTCCTCTATTCTACAATACAATATTTTCCTGCCGACTCTCTCCCAGTTGGAGCCCCAAAGAAAAGTAAAAAGTTTTCGTTTAATTTCTTTCAGAAATTTTTGCGGTATACTAATGGGCAAAACGCTCAGTTTGTACAGCAGTTTGGGTATCGCAAGGGTTTTGATAATGATTACTCGTCCTAATAACGAGAGTGATCTTGCTAGCCATGGTTTTGTTACAGCTTCAATTTCCTTTCCTATAGATTCAAAGTTGAGTGAAAACAGATTGGTTTTGTTTCTAATCACTGGAATTTTTACGCCTAGATATTTTATGAACGTATTTGGCCATGAAAGACCTTCCGAAGAAAGGTGGTGATTGGCGTTAGGTTGTCTTTCGCCTATATACATGGCGCATGATTTCGCAAGATTAATGTTACAGCCAGTGTGTTTGCCAAATTCCTTTGCTTCTGCAAAAGCTGCACGAAAGCTTTTTTCTGAACCGTCTAGAAAAAGTAACGAGTCGTCCGCAAAAAGCGAAATTTTAACTTCCTTTGCACCTACGTTAATTCCTTTTACGGCTTTGTTCTGTTTAATAGACAAGGCCAGGAATTCTATGGCTATAACAAACAACGAAGGGGACAGCGGGTCCCCTTGTCGAACGCCTCTTTCTATCCTAAAAGGGGTAGACATGTGGTTGTTATTAATGATCAAGCATTGTGAGTTAACATAGAATGTTTTAATCCATCTGCACATATCTTTTCCAAATCCAAATTTGGAACAAGCTATGTTAACAAAGTTCCAATCCACTGAATCAAATGCTTTACATATATCTAAAAACAGTAGGGCCCCATGCAATCCTTGCTCAGAAATATGATCCCAAATGTTGAAAAGCGTTCTTATATTATCTCCTATGTATCTACCTTTTACAAACCCCGACTGTTCAGGTGCTATAATCGTGGGTAGTACTTTTTTTAAGCGACTGTTGATGGCTTTGGAAGCTATTTTATAATCTGCGTTCAATAGGGTAATAGGACGATAGTTTTCGGCGTATAAAAGGTCTTTTTCTGGTTTGGGGATTAAAGTTACGACCCCCCAAGTCATTTGCCCAGAAAAGGCACCTGTTTCAAACGCATGGTTAAATGCATTAACCAACGGACATTTTATATCTTTCCAAAATACTTTGTAAAACTCCGCCGGAAAGCCGTCTAGTCCCGGGGATTTGTTGTTTTTCATTGTCTTCAATGCTTCATAGCATTGCTCAACAGTCAGTTTCCCTTCACACGCGTTCGCGTTTTCCTTATCTAATCTTGGACACCCTACACTGTTTACGTAGTCGTTCATTTCATCATTTGTAGTGCGGCACGGGTTTTTATTTGCCCTATACAGCGTTTCAAAATGGTCTTTTAGAACTTGTAGAATAGTCTTTTGGTCTGTTTCTATTTTGGAGTTTGAGTTTAATCTAGTAATGGCCTTTTTCTCCATTCTTCGTTTCTCCAGATTTAGGAAGTATGAGTTGTTTTTGCCACCATATTCTGCCCACCGCGCCCTACTTCTTACTATTGCGCTTTTGCTGTATCTTTCAATAATATTGTCGTATTGTTGTTGGGTTATTGCGATTTCGCTCGTCGTGCGTTCGTCATGGGGTTGGGGTGATTTTTGCATTTCTGAAAGTTTATTTTCTAGCTCTGTTTGTTGGGCTTTCAATTTTTTTCCCTTTTCGCAAGCGTATTTGATAATAGATCCCCTCAGGTTGCATTTTAGTGCTTCCCAGAGGACTTGGGGAGATACAGACCCATTATCGTTAGTGTTCATAAATTCGGCGATCCATGTTTTAGTTTTTTTTACAAATTTTGCGTCGTCCAACAAGGACGTGTTCATCTTCCAATACCCTCTTCCCCTAGGTATTTTATCCAGATTAATTACGAGTTTGACGATGGAATGGTCTGATTGTGTGCTTGGTTCTATTTGAATTTGGGTGGTCCTGTTCAGAAGTGTATTTGTGACGAGTATAAAGTCTATGCGACTTGCTGTGTGTGGGTGTTTTTGTGTGCGAGTGTATTGTTTTAGAGTCGGATTTTTGATGCGAAACACGTCGTATAACTCAAATCTTTCCATCGCTTGTAAAATTGTATTTTTCGCGCGGCGGTTGCTATGCGTAGTTTTTCCTCCGGTTTTATCTACTTCATCATTAAGTACGCAGTTGAAGTCCCCGGCTAAAATAAATTCATCTGTTCCACTTTCGGCGCGTTGCTCCTCCAAGCGGCTAAACAGATTGTCGTAAAAATGCGGGCTGTCTTTGTTAGGTCCGTCAACATTACATAGTGTTAAACGCTGGTCAGATATTTCAAGGTCTATGATAACAAAGCGCCCAAGATTGTCAACTATCACTTTGTGTTTTAAGTACGATAGATTCTTGGAGAACAATACCGCCACTCCTTTGCTTTTTGTTGTGCCGTGCGAGGCTATAATTTCCCCACCCCATTCTAATTCCCATTGTTTGAGGCAGGATGCGGATGTGTGCGTTTCTTGTAGACAAATTATATCAATTTTTTTCTGACGCAGAAAATAAAACACACTTCTTCGTTTCTTGGGGTTTTGCAACCCAGCAACGTTGTAAGTTATGATAGAAAGCGGCATTTAAACGCGTTCTACACCTATTTCGATGTCAAATTCATATTCAAAACCGCATTCGCAAAGATAGGGTTTGTTAGGCCCCAAAAGTTGGCAGGTTTTCTTCCCACAGTTACAATTAACAATTGTGTACTTGCAATAGTTGTTTAGACAGTTGGTCGTCATGGTTCGTTTGGGTATTGCGTTAACGGTTTTACACACACAAAACATCGCGTACCTTTCGCATTCCAGACATTCGAAAGTACCTTCGTCGGTTTGATACTCGGGCTGAAACTTGTGACAGCAGGGCATTTTCCTCATAGGTTGATTGCAGATGGTGCAGTTCGTTGTCACCTCCTTATCCGGGACCAGAAATCGGTCCAGTTCGTTGCAGCACGCTGTGGCAATGTTAAACTCCGACGAGCATTTCCAACAAAAGAAACTGGTGTGTTTCTCTGTCACGTATCCATCTTCATCGCATACTGGGCAGGAAATGGGGATTTTTAGCTCGCTAAGGCTGATTGATTTTGCTTGGTGCAGGTTTGGTTCAGTTGGGCTTCTTTCATGGCGTTTTCTCGACGAACCCTGCTTTAGTTCCATAGGGGGCTTGCTAATTTCCTTTGGTTCAGGCAACCTTGTTTCTGTGTTGCTTATCTCAATTTCACCCGTTTTGGTGAAGGTGTCGGCGGCGTCCAAATCTAGCGGTTCCCCAATCGGCTTGTCTGAACTCTTATCTTCTCCAGCGCCCTTGTTGCCACTCTTATCGGTGGCGGGGCAATCAACGCCTTTCGCGGTTACATTTTGGCTTGTTTCCAGTTTCGGGTAGTCTTTTATTCTTTCAGGGCAGTTTTGTTGTTTGTGCCCAGGTTTTGTGCAGTATTTGCACGTTATTTGCTGCCCGTTGTACGTGCAGTAAAATTCATATCCGTTCATCGTAACATAGCTTGGGATTGGGTTTTTCTCCACATCGGCTCTGTCAAGAGTGAGAATTCTCATTCCAGTTAATAGTCCTTTTTTATCTTTCCGGTGTTGGATATTTTTTACATCACCATATCTTTTCTCAAATTCTTTTTTAATTTCCTCGTTAGGAAAGGGTATAGGTACCCAACCCACCGCCACATTTAAGTTGTCGGATTCATACAGTCTTACCGAATATACTTCATCAACTTGTACTAATTTTTCATACAACTCCAGTACAGCTTTTCTTGTGGTACACGTCACGTCCACTAAATTTCCTTTTCGTTCAGATATTCCCACCAGCTTCTTTATTGAAAAGCTTTCTTTTTCTATCATATTGACAACATCTTCTCTTTTGCTTTGACTTCTTGTTTTAAAGCTCATGCAAGTGGGTCTCTTTAAACGTTCCCCACCTCTTTGTTGTATAACTTGCGCAAAACTAGGACCTTTTTCCATTGCTGCTTGCGTCCGCTCGCTACGAGCGCCAACATAGAATGTTAACAGCCTTATGACGTCAGAAGCATTGACGAATGTGGCTAACAACACCTCTAGTGGTCAAAATTTTAAACATTGTCAGAATTGGATAAAATTTTACATGACTGTTAACTGGGTCATTGTGGTTTCATATTTTATACTTTTGGGTGTTGAACCCCATCAGTTACCCCACTAACCCCTAAAGTGGGTGAGTTTTTTAAACGGTGTCGGAATTAGATGAAATTTGGACAGCTTGTAGAATTTGTCATTTATAGGTGTCAATCATTGTGTTTAACCCTGTAGCCCCAATATTTACCCCTCTAGCCCCCTAAAAAGGGTGAATGTTTTAAACATTGTCCGAATTGGATGAAATTTGGACAGCTTATAGAGTGTGCTACTTATAGTAGTTGTTTGTTATCTTCAACTTTGTCACCCCAACATTTACCCCACTAGCCCCCCGAAATGGGTCAATTGTTTAACAATGTCAGAATTGAATGAAATTTGGACAGCTTGTAGAGTGTGCATTTATAGGTGTAGAATGTTGTGTTTTACCCTGTTGCCCCAACATTTACCCCACTAGACCCCCAAAATGGTTCAATTTTTCAAACTATATCTGAATTAAATAAAATTTGGACAGCTTGTACAGTGCACCATTTATAGGTGTTGATTCTTGTGTTCAACCCTGTAGCTGTTACATGACCCTGTATTATTGTGTTATAGGAGCTGATTGTTGTGTTTTAGCTTTTTTTCTCACTATTTAACACTTTTTTTCTCAGATAGACCATAAAATAGAAAACCTTCAAAAATGTATAAATTGACTGAATTTAAATAGTTTGTACTCCATAAAGCATACTTATTTATGCACAGTACAGATCACTGTGTTTTACCTTACAACACCCGACTTTCTCATGGTTATCTCTTGAAATGTATTATTTACAACTTTGCATGTGTGGGGACCCATGAGTTTTTGCTTGCAGAAACAACCAAGGTTATAAAAGACAATGGATGATATGGGACCCAATATAAAATAAGTGTAGAAAATATGTGTTATAGTGTATATGCAAGGGCAATATGTGCTAAGCCACCCTTCTAGTTTTTTATTGCGCCACCTTGCATTTTTGTAAAACTCTGTGTCTATGGTCACAATGCTGAATGTTAAGCTGTAATGTATGTCAAAGTTTCAAATAAGTTTTTCACCTTCACTAACTTTGTTTAAAAAACAGACATTTGTCCCAATGTTTTAGCGATGGGATTTCCTGCGGATAGAGTGGAAGGATTTTATAGAAACAATATTGATGATGTTGTGAGGTTAGCAATGTGTTCTTGTGGAATGAATATGGGTCTTTAGGTTTACCAGCCCTTTGGTTCAGAAATCCAAGCCCTAATTTGCTGAAACTTTAAACAGTTGTTATATTGATTTTATCAATTTAAGTTCACCGTAGCTTTATTATTACCCCAACCACTGCTGTAACTTAGATTTGGTGCTACAACTTTTGTTTGTTTTAGGTTTCTTGAAAGTAAGCATGACAACAACTACAAAGTATACAATTTGTAAGTTATATTGGGTAATTGTGGTTTAATATCTAATTTATTTTGCCTTGTAGCACCAGCAGTTTATTCACTAAATTTGTCAAACCTTAAATCTTGACAGAACATACATTAAATGACTACATACCATTGTTGTGTCATAACTACCCCTCCTTGGTATCATTAGTTACTCTGCTGAAACAGGAAATGTTGTTACCGTATATACTCGCCAATAGGTCACGCCACCGTATAGGTCGCACTGTTAGTTTTGTGTTAAAAAAGTTTAATTTAGAGTTGACTCGCACATAAGTCGCACTAAAAACCGAGGGATTTAAAAGGCCCTTTCCCTAGCTTTTTTGGTTGCAATTGTTTGTTTTTTAGCATTGAACTGCATTGCATTAAAACCGCAAAACCACTGTTTCTCAACAAAGCGGGAAAATCCAACGCACGCTGAGCGGTCACGTGTGCGCTCATGAAACTGTCTGGCATTGGTATGTGCGTACACGAGCGCATGCACCCGTATTTGCACTTATGTCAAGCGGATAGGTCGCACCTATAATTTTTTTTTAAAATATAAGGAAAAAAGTTGCGACCAATCCGCAAGTATATACGGTAATTATGAGATAGAATTGCATTGATAACTGTTTTAATTGCACAGCTTCAGCCCCATATACTAGTAATTACCAAATTTATATTTGAGACACCCTATGCACTATCTGTTAAGTTTTTTTGCAGGTAGCATATTTTTTTTTTAAAAGTTCATCAAAACTTAAAACATAAAGCATTTTTCATGCACTGTTTACAACAATGCAGCCAGTATATATTGCAGCAAACAATAATTCAATTCTATGTTTTTTTTTAAGATGCTCTGAGCGAGTTTATGATACAAAGAAGTTTCATGACCGAGGTATGTAAAGATTTTGTTTTCATTTTTATCCCAATCGGCACAATTGGTTACTGTTACAGTCACATATATATCAGAATTTGTCTGTCACTGGGTCGAAACCTGTAAAAAACAAATAAAACTACACTTTTACCTGCAAGTCAATTGCTACAATTATGTTTCTTAAATGCTATAGTGTCACTTTAAATGAAGTTATAGAGCAGACCGTTACATGTCAACTTTTTGACATGTCTTTTTGTATTCTAAATATATTGTGCTAGTCATTTTTACACACATTAATGGTTACACTACAAGGTTGCAGTGGAAATCATATACGTTTAACATATGGCTTTAGTTTACAACTTTTACAAATGTGATTTGGCTTTAAAATTCAGGGAAAAGTGCTGGTCAAAATTTGCAATTTTGCTAATGATAGTTTAAATCATGGAGGCATATGCGTTTTTGCAAGTTTAAAAACAATACATTTATAGGTTGTTTTAGTCAGTGATTTTGTTTTTATATATCACTTCTTTTTTAGTCACCCCCAAATTCAGGGATCGCCAACCCGCGGATCTGGAACCGCATGTGGCTCTTTGATCCCTCTAATGCAGATTAGTTTTTGTAATTACTAAACATGAAAATTTGCTATTTTAAAGTGCAAACAATATGAGGTGTATTATAAGACTTGTAACGATATACAAGCGTGCATTACAACATTTAAATGCTTATTCGTTTTTAGTTGTCATAAAAAGCAATCTTACTAACACACTAAAGTTGCAAATTAACTTTATTTTTGCAACTTTTGTGTTGTTCACCTACAAGGTGTCCCGCAGAAAAGAAAATTTAGTTTGTTTTTGAGTCGCCTGCTTGAAGATTTTTAAAAACACTACCATAAAACGGTATAAAAGAGGCAAACTGGCAGTGCGCAGGTTAACACACAATATGACTGTTTTTGTCAGCAGTGTGTATATGTGGGCAGCAAAACTTGTTTGTTAATATTTGTGCAACAATAAATAGTAAACAACAAAACAAAAATTAGCAAAAAAAGTTATGTGCAGTGCCTTTTCATTTCAAACGGGCTTAATGACTCATAGTGTGTTTTTATACTATGTGAAACAAGTCCAAATGGCTCTTTGAGTGGTCAAGGTTGGCGACCCCTGCCCAAAATGAATTGACTTTAAACAACACTCAAACCAAAAATTTATAGCATTGTACAACTACAACTATTTTTGCTAAACCAGGGGTTACAAATTTTTGCAATTAGCAAATAATTTTACAGGCTACTTGACAACAGGGAATTTGGTAGTTGCTACTGCTAAACTGTGCATCAATCACAGATTTTGGGCACATTGCACAAAAATACCATTGAAGGAATGTGCAAACCTTTTAACTGCATACAGGCAGTGATTAATATAGCGGAGTACCTTTTCTGCAGTATTGCTGTGTGTCATGAAACCATTTGAACCACTTTTAAGGTAGATTAGCCTTTGAGTCACAATGTAGCATGTTTGACCCACTAAAATGCCCTTCTTTGTAATGTGAGGTCATGCCTGCCATGGCAGGTGAAATACATACCATGACAGGTTTATTAACTATACCAAGGCAGTGGGATAAATTAACAGCTTGCATATTGATCAACTGAAATTGCTAATTGGTTGTAAATACAATAAAGAGGTTTATTTAAAATTGTCAACTTTACAAACTAAATGAACTGTTTTTTAATAGTTGCAACATACCCGTTTGATGACCACAATCCTCCACGATTTGAACTCATCAAACCATTTTGTGAAGATGTTGATCAATGGCTAGGGCAACATAAAGATCATATTGCAGCTATTCATTGCAAAGCTGGAAAGGTACAATGATTTAAACAAGATTATATTGACACAGGGAAAGTGTGAAGAGAAAACAATGTTGTTTTCACTCTGTTTCCCAAACTGTGGGTTGCGACCCAAAGTTGGGTTGCCTGTTTTGTGACAGGAGCATCCCAAGGCTCTAAATTGGTGCCCAATAATAATTTCTAACAACTTGGAGTGATAATGGTTAATTATGGGTCCCCTTTCCTGAAGAGGACGCATCTTGATTTCACTCAGTTTTTTTTCCCCGAGTAAGTTTGTCCATGCACTTTTGGCATGAGATCTTTGGTGGATGTGGATAAAACTTTCACAGATGGTAGATATAGTTATGTAGATCTGTCTCGTTTGACTTGATAACCCCATTTACCCCGCTAGACCCCAAAGTGTAAAACGTTTTTGTATGTTGCGATGCACCACAAGCGAAAGATTTCTCTGGTGGAATAGTATAATAAAGGCAGCAAAACATATGATACTTGTGTTTGTGCAATATTTGGCAGACGTTTTTGCACATACTGGTCATAGGGGCATTTACAGCCTTATGACGTCAGAAGCGTTAACAAATGTTGCTATTAACACCTCTAGTGGTCAAAATTTTAAACAATGTCCGATTTAAATAAAATATTACATGACTGTTTATTGGGTCATTGTGGTAACAGGGTTAAACATAACAATTGACAACTATAAATGGCACACCCAATTAAGGTGTCCAAATTTCATCCAAATCGGACAAATTTTATCCAAATTGTTTAAATAATACACCCGTTTTAGGGGGCATAAATATTGTTTGTTTTTTTAAACAGTGTCGGGAGGTAAATATTGTTTGAATTAAATGAAATTTGGACACCTTGTAGAATTTGTCAAAATAGATCGATTGTTATGTTCAACCCTGTTGCCCCAACATTCACCACGCTAGGCCTCCGAAATAGCTCAATTTTTTGAACAATGTCTGAATTAAATGAAATTTGGACCTTGTAGAGCAGGGGTGGGCAAACTACGGCCTGCGGGCCGCATGCGGCCTGGCAAAGGAGTTCATGCGGCCCGCCAAATGTTAGTGAATTTTAAAGAGAATGTTAGTAACGCTGAATAGTATTATGAGCACAGCCGACGAGTTTTAAAATATACCGGGGTTGCGACTTGCCGATACCTATACCATGTGCAGTATCTGTACCCGGACCATACTTTGGAACTGAACACAGACACTTTTTACGTGCTTTATAGCCGGTTGTGTCTGCCACGTTATTTTGCAAATCGTCACTTGACAAAATTTCTTCGTTCGATAAAGGTAAATAAAAGTAAAAGCGATTTACGTTTTCAAACAGCCCATTTTGCACTGTTGACGCCAAAACTTTGTTCACATTGGATCAAGTTTAGGTCGTTGCAATACTTTGCAAACGGACATTAAACACGGCTTTAGAATCGTTAACACATTAATGTTGGCGCAATAATTTCTTGACAAAAAGACGTGGTGTAGCCTATGTTGCAACAAATGCTTGTTTATTTTGAAACATTTGCAATTGTGGCGTTTCAACCAATATTTGTCCAATAATTTCAGTGACCACAAACGTATTTGCACATAGGTGAAAATATACTCCGTTAATATTTTGGGCAAAATCAGGGGTGCACAACTTGCGGCCGTACGGCTACATGCGGCCGCGGAGACGAGTTTGTGAGGCGGTGACCATGTATGTCAAAAAATACACGTGCTGGCGGCGGTGACGTAACTAAATTTTTCTTTTTATCCTTTTTTATCCTCCTGAGGTTTGACCCTGAATAGCCCAGCGGTTCACCCACAGGCCCCCAAAATGTAAATTTTTAAAACGGCTGTGCTGACGAAAGTACATCATCCAGGAGTTATATGCTTTGTTAGTTGGTGCAATGTAAGTTATGCTAAAGAATTTTGTAACTTTAATAGGATTCACCCATTTTCACCCCTTAAACCCGAAATAATCGGATTTAGTTTTAGGCTTGAAATACAAACTCTAATGTGCTGAAATGTTAAACAATTGTTTGTAGTAGGTTATTATGGGTCCCCTTCCCTGAAAGTTTGTCCGACCCGTTTTTCCATCAAATGTTTGATGGATTTGGATGAAATTTACACAGATGGTAGATATAGGTATGTAGATGTGAATCCCACTTTGTTTTTGTTGATAACCCCCAGTATTTACCCCACTAGCCCCCTAAAATAGGTAATTTTCTGCCTAAAGTTTGTCCGACTCATTTTTCCATCAAATGTTAATGAATTTGGATGAAATTTACACAGATGGTAGAATAGTTATGTAGATGTGCATCCCACTTTGTTTTTGTTGATAACCCCAGTATTTACCCTGCTAGCCCCCTAAAATGGGTTATTTTCTGCCTAAAGTCTGTCCGACTAATTTTTCCATCAAATGTTTAATGGACTTGAATGAAATTTACACAGATGGTAGATATAGGTATGTAGATGTGCATCCCACTTTGTTTTTGTTGATAACCCCCAATATTTACCCTGCTAGCCCCCAAAAATGGGTTATTTTCTGTCTAAAGTTTGTCCGACTCATTTTTCCATCAAATGTTTGATGTATTTGGATGAAATTTACACAGATGGTAGATATAGGTATGTAGATGTGAATCCCACTTTGTTTTTGTTGATAACCCCCAGTATTTACCCCACTAGCCCCCTAAAATAGGTAATTTTCTGCCTAAAGTTTGTCCGACTCATTTTTCCATCAAATGTTAATGGATTTGGATGAAATTTACACAGATGGTAGAATAGTTATGTAGATGTGCATCCCACTTTGTTTTTGTTGATAACCCCAGTATTTACCCTGCTAGCCCCCTAAAATGGGTTATTTTCTGCCTAAAGTCTGTCCGACTAATTTTTCCATCAAATGCTTAATGGACTTGAATGAAATTTACACAGATGGTAGATATAGGTATGTAGATGTGCATCCCACTTTGTTTTTGTTGATAACCCCCAATATTTACCCTGCTAGCCCCCAAAAATGGGTTATTTTCTGTCTAAAGTTTGTCCGACTCATTTTTCCATCAAATGTTTGATGGATTTGGATGAAATTTACACAGGTGGTAGATATAGGTATGTAGATGTGCATCCCACTTTGTTTTTGTTGATAACCCCAGTATTTACCCCGCTAGCCCCCTAAAATGGGTTATTTTCTGCCTAAAGTTTGTCCGACTCATTTTTCCATCAAATTTTTAATGGATTTGGATGAAATTTACACAGCTGGTAGATATAGTTATGCAGATGTGCATCCCACTTTGTTTTTGTTGATAACCCCCAGTATTTACCCCGCTAGCCCCCTAAAATGGGTTATTTTCTGCCTAAAGTTTGTCCAACTGATTTTTCCATCAAATGTTTAATGGACTTGGATGAAATTTGCACAGATGGTAGATTTAGTTATGTGGATGTGCATACCACTTTGTTTTTGTTGATAACCCTAGTATTTACCCCGCTAGCCACCTAAAATGGGTGAGTTTGTAAACAATGTTGGAATTGGCTAAAATTTGGATAGCTTGTAGAGTATGACATTTATAGATGTTGATTGTTGTGTTCAACCCTTCAAAACATTTATCCTGCAAGTCCCCAAAAGTGTAAAACGTATTTGTATGTTACTGGGCACCACAAACGAAAAAATTCTGTGGCGCAATAGTCTTACAAGGGCAACCAGTTGTATGTAACTCATTGGTGGGTTGCTTGTTGGACGTTTTTGCATCATGGCAGTTAGGGGTTTGTTAAACCTATTATGTCAGAAGCATTAACGGTTATTGCTCAAAACACCTCTAGTGGTTTGATTTTTAAACATTAGCAGATTGGGCTGAAATTTTGCAGTACTATTGATTGAGTCATTGAGGTTTCATATTTTTATGGGTCCCCTTTCCTGAAGGGGACACATATCGATTTTACTCAAATTGTTTTTTTTTATTTCTTTTTTTTTATGTTTTTTTATTTCATTTTTTTTTCTCCCCAAAGTTTGTCCGACTCGTTTTTCCATCAAATGTTTGATGGATTTGGATGAAATTTACACAGATGGTAGATGTAGTTATGTAGATGTGCATCCCACTTTGTTTTTGGTGATAACCCCAGTATTTACCCCGCTAGCCCCCTAAAATGGGTATTTTTACCCCGAAGTTTGTCCGACTCGTTTTACCATCAAATGTTGGATGGATTTGGCTGAAATTCACACAGATGGTAGATATAGTTATGTAGATGTGCATCCCACTTTGTTTTGTTGATAACCCCAGTATTTACCCCGCTAGCCCCCTAAAATGGCTGAGTTTTTAAACAGTGTCAGATTTGACTGAAATTTGGATTTCTTGTATAGTATGCCATTTATAGGTGTCGATTGTTGCGTTCAACCCTGTAGTCCTAACATTTACCCCACAAGCCCCTAAAGTGTAAAACGTATTTGTATGTTACTGGTCACTACAAACGAAAGATTTCTTTTGAGCAATAGTGTTACAAGGGCAACCAGTTGTATGTTGCTCGTTGGTGGGTTGCTTGGTGGTCGTTTTTGCGCCATGGCAGTTAGGGGTTGTTAACAGCCCTATGATGTCAGAAACATTAACGGTTGTTGCTCAAAACACCTCTAGTGGTCGAAATTTTAAACATTGGCGGATTGGGCTGAAATTTTGCAGTACTATTGATTAAGTCATTGTGGTTTTTATATATTTTTTAGTTGTGTGTCGAACCCAATTAGTTGCCCTACTAGCCCCCTAAAATGGGTCAGTTTTTTAAAACGTTAAATAGGACATACTTCAAACAATATCTGGGGTGAATCTAATTTTATAGCTTGTATTCTACATAGTATTATTATTTAAGCCCAGTGCCGATCACTGTGTTTTACCTTACAACACCTGACTTTCTCATGGTTATCTCTTGAATTGCTTTATTTTCAACTTTACGTGTGTGGGGACCCATGAGTTTTTGCGTGCAGAAATGACTAAAGTTATAAAAGACGATGGCTAATATGGGACCCAATACAAAATAAGCATAGGAAATATATTTATGTTTTAAAATAGGTTATAGTGTATATGCAAGGGCAATATGTGCTAAGCCACCCTTCTAGTTTTAGTTTAGTGTCAAACCCCATTAGTAACCTTACTAGCCCCCTAAAATGAGTGAGTTTACAAAACAGTGTCAGAATTGTCTGAAATTTGTGTAGCATGTGGGTTCTCTCTTGAAATGCACTATTTTTAACTTTACATGTGTGGGGACCCATGAGTTTCTGCCTGCAGAAACAACTAAGGTTATAAAAGACGATGGCTAATATGGGACCCAATTCAAAATAAGCATAGCGAATATATTTATGTTTTAAAATAGGCTATAGTGTAAATGCAACAACAAAATGTGCTAAGCCACCCTTCTAGTTCATTTAGCATTTAAAATTTTGCCCTATTGGTCACATAGTTACCTTTACAGCCCATAATATGTGCATACTGTCAGTCAGACAGAAGTCACAGGGAGTAATTCACTGGTTTGCGATTAAGACGGTTTAATACACAGCGGTGGGGCTCACATTGATTTCGGACAGACGTTTTACGAGACAGTCTTTTCGGTGATTAGAAATCAGCTGTTTTTGCGCAGCAATGCCATGTTGTTTTATTAAGTTATCGCACATTTTCATTTTAGGCGAAGGTTTCATACCTAAGGCCTAATTTAAACTCGATAAACATGCTTCGGTTTCGTTTGTGTCAGGCAAAGCGTTGTTGATCAACATAAAGCTGAAAAAATAAACTACGGGTTAAAGCAGGGTTAATGCTTTCTAAATAATTTCCTCAAAAGGTAAAAAATAACCGGAACATTTGTTTAGCGTAAATCCGCATACACACACATGTGGGGACCCATTCGTTTTTGCAAGCAAAAACAATCATATGTGTAAATCAAATGATGTGTATAGTACATTAGTAAATAGAATATATATTAAAGGTTGGGAAGCATTGGTCTAGATAACATTTGCATAAGAGACACATGAAGTGTATTAATAAAAGTTCACCGCCAGACTACAGAAATGTGAGAAAAGAACATTTGTGTATTTGCTTTGTTTTATTAAATAACAACAAAGAGAACATACCATTGTGTTGCAATAATATCTGTGTTTGGTGAAGAAGTTACACCAGTTACTCTGCTAGCACACAAAACAAAAATTTAAACAAAGTCAAACTTGGATGCCATTTTAGTGTAACCTCAAGTTGTGGTGTGCCAATTGCTGTGTCTGACCCTACAAGTGAAGGTTATATCCATTAAGTGAGACAACTTCTATTAGGCAGAACTTAAAAAAGTGTCAGAAAATGTGATTTCTGCTATGACCATTAAATATTTCACTTTTTAAAATGTCTTCTGCTGTATTTGCCCATATGTCACATGCATTGCAAAGCTGGTTATATGAATATTTTTTATCTTTTTAAGGTATACAAGCAATACAACATAAATGTCAGGAAAAATACTTGCTGAATCTAACTTTAAATATTTTTGGATTTTCAGGGGAGAACAGGAGTAATGATTTGCTGTTATTTGCTTCATCGGGGTCGGTTTGCCGCTGCCTCTGATGTTTTAAACTTTTATGGACTTGCACGGACAAACAACATGAAGGTAAACATTTATGAAAGAAAAATAATTACTTTACTGGATTTTTCTCCTTGCTACCTGATTCGGTGGTTCAAAACGGGTAGATACTTTTCACATTTGAAGTGATGTTGAGCTGATGTTTTTTTCCAGAAACATACACTGAACACCTGAGTACTTGTGGTAATAATCTGTTATTACTTACAGGGAGTGACAATCCCTTCGCAGCAACGATATGTAAATTATTATGCCCAGCTGCTAACTTCAGGGTTATCATACAAACCAACAACCTTACTACTTCATAGCATAAAGTTTGAAACATTGCCTCTTCAACACAATGCTAGTAAGAATATTTCTACTGTGCTCGGACTGTTTCATGTGTTGTGGCATATTACTCCATTTTTTTCTTATTTAGGTCTTTTTTTTGTTATAAATCAACTCAAGGTGAAGTTATTTACATCGAATCCAGATTTAGTGGAAAAAGTGGGAAATCATCTTATGTTTGATCTTCCCCAAGCATTGCCTCTTTGCGGTGACATTAAAATTGAAGTGTTTAACAAACCTGTTATGAGAAAAGTAAGACATCATACATTTTTGACAAAATTTACAATCTGACTTCTAAACTATGTATTTTAAAATTCAGGAAAAGGTGTTTCATTTTTGGTTTAACACTTTTTTCGTACGGGAAGGAATGTCATCTGTCACAACATTTCCTGGTGCTGGTAGGTTTTACTTCAATTTTGTTCTGTTAATCAGTGGTTTCTCGCATGACACGCAAATTAGTAGGGGTACAAGACTGCTATTTCAGGTGACACATCCTAAAGTTAAGTTACAGAAAGTCAAGTCAAAATTATTGAATTGTAGGGACTTTGAGTTGAAACTTATGCATTTATTGTATCATAATGACTTCTGTTAATGACTCATGTGTGATGCGGTGTGACAATTTAAGGATCATTCAAAGTAGGGCTAAATTATTTGAACAATTCTTTTTCCTGCTCATTTTTGGTTTGTTAAATGTATAAACATATGCTAATGGTTTGGACTGCTGAGGTTGGGATTAGGGTTTTCAATTGATCTGTAGGAATATGAAATCTACTTTTATCTGTCATCTTAGGATATAAATATTATTTTCAGAAAATGACTCCAGGAGTAATTTAGCAACAAATGGAAATGCTCAGCGATATTACCGAGTAAGTTCATTATGGGTCCCCTTCCATAAAGGGGACACATATTGTTTTTGTCCGTTTTTTTTCTTTTTTTTGTCTAACGCTGGTTTGTGAGACGAGTTTGGTCAAGAAAGAGTGCTTCAATTTATTCAAAATTGCACAGATGTTAGTTATTAATCCAGATTTGATCCTTCTAAAGTTTGACCCCAAACGTCTAGCGGTTCACCCACAGGCCCCCAAAACGATTTTTTTTTAATGGCTGTACTGACTAATGTACATAATCTGAGAGTTTCTTGCTTTGTTGGTTGGTGCAATGTACGGTATTCTAAAGAATTTTGTAACTTGTTATTGGATTCACCCATTTTTACCCCTTAAACCCCGAAATAGTTGGTTTTAGTTTTAGTCCAGAAATACAGGCCCTAATGTGCTGTAATTTTAAACAATTGTTTGCAGTAGGCTAAAGGGAACACATATTGTTTTTGTCAATATTTGTTCCCATGTTTTGGTCAAGAAAGAATGGTTCAAACTTTTCCAAATTTACACACATTATAGATATTGGTATAAAGATGGTCCATGTGAATTTTGACCTCGTTTGATCCCTCGGTTCACCCACATCCCCCCCAAAACTTGAGATTTTAAAAACGGCTATACTTGCTGAAGCAAATGATTCTGGAGTTTCATACTTTTTTGATTGGTACATTGCAGCAGATTTTAAAGTATTTTGTAACTTGAAGTTGTGTATATCCATTTTCACCCCTTTACCCCAAAATATTTGTTTGTTTGTTCACATGTTAATGAGGTCAGAAATACAAGACTTAACCTTCTGAAATTTTAAACAGCTGGTAATAGGGTGCTCCTTGTTGGCTGTTAAAAATTTCAGTGCAATCGGCTCAGTAATTATGGGTCTCCTTCCCTGAAGGGGACACATATTGATTTTACTCAAATTGTTTGTTTGTTTTCTTTTTTTTCTTTTTTTCTAGACCCCAAAATGTAAAACGTTTTTGTATGTTGCTGTGCACCACAAACCAAAGATTTGTGTGGTGTAATGGTATAATAAAGGCACCAGTACACGTGGTACTTGTGTTTGTGCATTACTTGGTGGACGTTTTCACACATGCCCAGTCAGAGGGGCACTAACAGCCTGATGACGTCAGAAGCGTTAAGGAACGTTGCTAATAACACCTCTAATGGTCAGAATTTTAAACATTGTTGGATTTGGATAAAATTTTACATGACTGTTAGATGGGTCATCGTGGTTTCATATTTTATACTTTTGAGTGTTAAACCCCATCAGTCACCCCACTGACCCCCTAAAATGGGTGAGTTTTTTAAACGGTGTCGGAATTTAGTGAAATTTAAAAAGCTTGCAGAATTTGTCATTTATAGGTGTCAATTGTTGTGTTTAACCCTGTAACCCCAATATTTACCCCTCTAGCCCCCTAAAAAGGGTGAATTTTTAAAACATTGTCCGAATTTGATAAAATTTGGACAGATTATAGAGTGTGCTATTTATGGTTGTTGTTTGTTATGTTTAACCCTGTCGTCCCAACATTAACCCCACTAGCCCCCCAAAATGGGTCCATTTTGTAAACAATGTCAGAGTTGAATGAAATTTACATAGCTTGTAGAGTGTGCCATTTATAGGTGTAAAACGTTGTATTTAACCCTGTTGCCCCGACATTTACCCCACTAGCCCCCCAAAATGGTTTAATTTTTTAAACAATGTATGAATTATTTGAAACTTGGACAGTTTGTAGATTGTACCATTTGTAGGTGTTGGTTGTTGTGTTAAACTCTGTAGTACCTATTATTTACTCCACTAGACCCCCTACAGTCAAGTGCAATTCACCATTAATAGCAGCTGATTTTTGTGTTTTGGCCTGTTTTGTCACTATTTAACACTTTTTTCTCAGATAGCCATAAAAGAGAAAAACCTTAATCAATGTATGAATGGAATAAATTTAAATAGTTTGTACTCCATATAGCATATTTATTTGTGCACAGTACCGATCACTGTGTTTGACGTTACAATGCCAAACTTTCTCATTGTTATCTCTTGAAATGCATTATTTACAACTTTGCATGTGTGGGGACCCATGAGTTTCTGCTTGCAACTAAGGTTATAAAAGACAGTGACTGATATGGGACCCAATATAAAATAAGTGTCGGATGTAAATATATGTTAAGAAATAGGTCACAGTGTATGTGTAATGGCAATATGTGCTAAGCCACCCTTCTAGTTTTTATATATTGTTTAGTTTGTGTGTCGAACCCCATTAGTTACCCTACTAGCCCCCTAAAATGGGTCAGTTTTTTAAAACGTTAAATAGGACATACTTCAAACAATATCTGGGGTGAATCTAATTTTATAGTTTGTATTCTACATAGTATTATTATTTAAGCCCAGTGCCGATCACTGTGTTTTACATTACAACACTCGACTTTCTCATGGTTATCTCTTGAATTGCATTATTTTCAACTTTACATGTGTGGGGACCCATGAGTTTTTGCCTGCAGAAACGACTAAGGTTATAAAAGAAGATGGCTAATATGGGACCCAATACAAATAAGCATAGGAAATATATTAATGTTTCAAAATAGGTTATAGTGTAAATGCAACAACAAAATGTGCTAAGCCACCCTTCTAGTTACTCTTACAGCCCCAAATATGTTTTTACATGCTGTCTTTTGTCAAATTTGTGCTCGCTCAGTGCACAGCTGGCGCAATGGGAGTGATTGACGATAGTGGCGCATGGAAAAAACGCAGTCGTCACTTGACCATTTTCTCACTGGTTGGAATTAAGATGTTACGATGTTAGTTATATTGCGCTGTAAACATTAATGTAGGTCAACTTATTTGTGTTTCGAAACCCAGAGCGACAACGCAGCACGATTTGTTACACCTGTGTAACGTGACTTCTCAAACTAAAAGCGTTAATAAAACTGTTTCAGAACAGGAACTTATCGGCACCGGGGAACGTTATGTGCAGATTAAAAATCATAGTTCAACAAACAAAGGGCTATTAAGGAAAAAAATGTTGAAAATTTGTTAGAAGTTTAAACAGTTGGACTCATCCTCTCTCCACCTTGTGAAAACAACGTGCAACTCCATGTCGAAAAAAGCCCAATTGGGCATCAAAAGTGCAAACCTGCCCACTGAAAAGCGAATATATCTTGGCCTCGGGCAAAACTGGACATGCTATCAGGCAGTCTTTTTGCACTGTGCAATTTAGATATGTTTGTAGATCATTTAAATCGTTAGTTATGCAATTGTTGTATCACACAGTTTTGCGTCTTATGGCGGTTAACGACAGGCCCCTCCTGTCGCGATCACACCATATCTTTACCTAACAACATTCGCATGCCGCAAGACAATGATCGCTGACAGAAATAAATCCATGAAAAATCGACGCTAACCTCTGTTGTCTGGAGTTTTGCCTTGACCCCAGCCACGGGAAAAAAATGTTGCCCCCATATAACATTTGATGAAATTAGTTGTCGTTGATTTATAAAAATCTCCTACACAAGTTTACTTGAGTAGTTTAAGAAAACCACTATTCCAGTTTTTCCAGTTAACAATGATTGTGCCCTATTTTTACTGTTACCAATTTGCATGTGCATATGTGTGGGGACCCATTAGATTATGCTTTCAGAAACAATTATGTTATAAAGTGCCAGGAAAAAGATAGGGACCCAATGATAAATATAGTAAATGGTATATGTGATACATCGTTAAATATTATGTAGTATATATAAACTGGCAATATATAGGAAAACCACTATTCTAGTAGAGTTAGTATTTAAAATTTTGCCTTAATCGGCCAAATGTTTACCTTTACCGCCCATAATATGTGTACACTGTTGGTCAGATAGAAGTCCCAAGGGATTAGTACTTTACTGGTTTACGATTAAGGCCGTTTAATGCAGAGCAGGAGGGGTCAACTTAACGTACAGCAGACAGTCATTTCGGTGATTAAAAATCAGCTGCTTTTGCGCAGCATTTTCAGTTTAGGCAAAGGTTTCACACCTGAGCTGTAATTTAAACTTCGGTTTCGTATTTGTCACGCACAACGTTGTTGATCAACATAAAGGTGAAAAAAGAAACTTTTTCGAAAGCTGTGATAAAATGTCTTTAAATTCTCATTGTCAGCTTGGCTGCCGCAAAGGTCATTAAACGGCCATTCGGCATCTGTACAGTGAGAGGTTACTACATGTCAATTGTATTCGTTTTGCGAAACAAAGTTAAGTGAAAAACAAATTGTTATGTATACCTTTGTAGCTTCTTAATATATAGTGTCTGTAATACAACTGTTAAGGTTTTTCTCTGGACGACACTATTACGGCCAATGCAAGAGATTATCTTGAAATTATTTTTTTATTATTTTTTATACTGTTTTTTTTGTAAATTGTTTTTGTCTCATTGCTTGAAAAAACAATTTTATGTGTAGATCAAATGATGTGTATGGTAAATTGGTAAATAGAATATATAAAATGGAAGTATATTAGAAAGCCACCTTTTTAGTTTTAATTGTTTTGGACAGCAATATTGAGGTCAAAGCTATAAAAGAGATTAAATTTGCCTAGAAATGGAAGTATTTTCTACCATTCCTTGTTACTACTATTGTAAATATATGACAATGATTCTTTGTAAAGAATATGGATAAACCCTCCTAATCAATTCACGTAAAAACATGTGTGGGGACCCATTCGTTTTTGCTTGCAAAATAAGTCAAATGTGTAGATCAAATGATGTCCTGTTTTTGTCAGAAATACAACCCCTAATGTGCTGAAATTTCAAACACTTGTTTATAGGTGGTTCCTTGTTTGTTGTTCAAAATTTAGTGCAATCGACCCAGGGACTACCATTACAGTCTGAAATATGTGTCAGATTGTTATTGTGCCCTTGCTAAAGACAAGTATGACATATGATGTATGTAGTATATAAATTCCACAAATAAAGAAATGCCACCTTTCTAGTTTTAAATTAATTAGATTACATTTACACAGTGTACACACATGCCCCATCAAAAGGATATGATTGTTCTGACCATCCACAAGCATGAATTGGACCGGGCAAACAAAGATGAGGCTAATCGCCTTTTTTCACCAAACTTTAAGGTCTGTATAAAATCTTGTTCAATAAATAGGTATGTCAAATTTGGTTGGCATTGTGGTAATGTTTCAAATATGTCTGTAAAAAGGGAAAACATAGTCATTTGGCCATGTTTCTGATAACTCCAACCACTATCCTTAAATCCAAGCCCATAAAATTAGTTTAAAAAATCCACTTTTGAATTACCCATTTGTGGATTTCCATTGGGGACTTCCAACCTATGTCATGTGTCTGACAAAACACAGCTGTGAAGTCCTGTTGTAATTTAAAAGCGCATGCATTTGTGGGCAAAAAAGGCAAACCGGTACGAAGTGTAAGAAGTGATGTAAGGTTTTCAAACAATAACCAATAATATAATTTTTAAGAACCAAATGTGTTGACATTATGAAGCACTTTTTATTTGTGATTCGTGGGTTAGCAAACTTTTAAATTCGTGTCCATTAATGTAAGTTTACATAATAATTAGTGATGGGACGATACCAGGTTTTTAAGCCAGTACCGATACCGAGTACGAGTACCACATGTATATACCTTCGATACCGAGTACGATTACCGAGTACTTAAGTGTAGTGTTGTGCTTATGTATATCACTGTCTAATTTATCTGCCATGGTCGGGGTCATACGTGTAGACTATAGAGTTTTAAAAAATACCGGGGATGCGACTTTTGATCACCGACGCCGATACCTGTATCATGTGCAGTATCTGTACCCGTATGGGACCAAACACCGATACCTTCGGGATTTAGCCTATCCCTATATAGTTTCTATCTCATTGTTTGCAAATAGTCACTTGGCACAATTTCTTCGTGTGGTTTGGACGTTTGCTGTGCGTCTAATAACGTCTGATGTAAAGAAAGGACGATTTGCGGAATCAGCAACTTTAACGACGATTTAGTTCTCAAATAATGTGTTACGGCGGGCGATTCACGTTTTAAATATAGCCGACCATGTATTGTATACGCCTAAACTGAGGTCTATTCGGATCAAGTTTAGACCGTTGCAGTGCTTTGCAAACGGACATTACACTCGGCTTTTATATTTATTTTTTTGCAAACGTTAGTCTATATGTCATGTTTGTGTTGCATTAAAATGTCCGCTTATTGCGAAACACCGACGTCTGTTCGATCAATGGCAGGAGTTCAAGCGCATTTGTTTAGCTGGAAACACGTTTTAAAACCGACGTAACTTGAACAAAGATGCGATTTTGGTGTTATACAAAGGTCAAGGGCGGGGGGTACCGCGCACTCTACGCCAGTGGTCGAGGTACAGGCGTGCACGCACACATGCTGACAGCGAAAAAAATATACGTAAACTGGCGGAACTTTTTTCCAATTTTGTGCTGTCCGAAGCAAATATTGGCAAAAAGTTGCCCGTATTCTTACGGTGTAAATCGGCCATCGGTACTCGCACGTTGGTATCGAAAACTGAGACAAAATATTTCGATACCGAGTACGAGTATCGATACCACTGAAATCGTTCGATACCGAGTACCGGGTACTCGTCCCATCACTAATAATAATGTCAATTCACACATAGATTTGCCAAATTTTATCCTTTACTGCTATTTTAGGGTTTTGAGCTAGTGTGTGATTTTAGTTTCTCGTTTTACTAGAAATGCTCTCTACATTTTACTGTAAAAGTGGCGACCTATTTACAATAAAACTTGTTTATTGGTCATAAATATCTGTTTTGATTTGTACACAATAAAACAAATGTTTTACAGGTGATTTTGATATTCAGCCATATGGACTCCTCGTCACTGATTGTAGCCGGAGGCAAACCTATTGAAACCATTTCACAAGGCAACCAAGGTTCCTCAAGCAGTGACCGTGACACAGATGATGGAAGTTTGACTGATACTGATGAAGATGACAAAGACTGGAGTGGAATTGATGAGCACTCATCTTCTGCAGAGGACTTGCCATTAAGCGATAGTTTTCATAAACCATTAGAGTGATGATTGATTAAAGACTTGGTATTCCATGTGCGCAATGTTGACGGGCCATGCACTTAACTTTTTTATTTCAATTGCCCCAACACTGCTGCTGTTCAAACTGTACTTTCATACATCTAATCAGTGTTTATGAAGCATTCAAACTTGTCCACAAATCCATTTGTTGGGTTGGGTTAGAAATTAAAAAATTGCTGCTGAAAGCTTTTGATGATATGCTGCACGTGAGATTTTTAGAGATTAGTAAATAGCACATTTTTTATTTGTTCTGCATATTATCTCACAGGCAAACGCATTTTTAAAAATTACCATTTTGTTTGTCGCTTGTAGCAACCACATAAACCCATCTCATCAAATCCATGTTAGTTGGCCTGTTGTGTTATCGCCTATTTTAGCCTCAGAAAGTGTGGGTTGTTGTGATATGCCTCCTGCATTGCTCACTTGCTGGTTAGTATATAACCATGCCCATATTTCTATTTAAATGCAATGCAGAAATTCGATTCGTTTGCCATGTTTAAATTGTGCACGGTCATTAACCAATTTTCAGCAGATGTGGAGCTATCTGGAAAATGTTTGTTGATTATTGACACAGTTAAATATTATGCTATGCCTTCAAATGTGACTGTGTGCGTGTATGTGTGTTCCCTTGCATTGTGCAATGTAGACTGTGAGTTGTTGACACAAGTTTCTAACTTTGTAAACAGAATTATTGAGGATCCCATTGCTCTGGTGTTTTTTTCTTGCACTGGATCAGCGTAACAATATAATTACAGACCACAGCATCTTTTTGTTAATTATTCTCATTATTATCCACATTGGCTGCAGCATCCAGTTCACTGGGGCTTTTTGGATTTTGTATTAATTTCATTCAAAGTAAAACTCATAAGTGTGCTGTCACATTTTAACTTTGACTCATGTCGGTTTACCAATCATTGTTTTATAACTTGATTCATTTTGTTACTCCAATAAATTATGATCTAACGTTTGACATCTTACCTTTGGTACAGGTTACTTTGAATATGTTCCATAAAAAATAATTGCACAGTACCTCTTTGCTGCACTCTGTGATATTTGTTAAACAGATTTAGCGCCTTAGAATATGCCCTTGTGCTAAAAAATCCCGCACGCCAGCGGCGTGTGTTGTTTAGTTTTTTCCTCTTTAAACAGATTTTAATGGAAAATTTGCCTCAGTTCTCTTTGACCCCAAATTTTGCAAACTAAACAAAATTATGCTGTATTTGTCCCCAAAGCATGTTAAACTTACTTCTGGTAGACACAAAGGCGCATGTGGCTACTAGGCTGGTAATATTCTTTTAAGTTCCATAAAATGTTTTTAGAGCAGTTTGAAACCCCAATTGGGGTCGCGACCCACAGTTTGAGAAGCCCTGGTAGACTAAGGTTATAAGACGTCCAGAATTTCCCGGAGACATTTCCAGATTTTGGCGTAAAATCTGTGTCCGGAATTAATTTGCAAAATCACCCTAACGTCCAAAACCTACAGTGGTTCTCACCATACAATTCCTTTCCCAAAGGAAGGTTTTGATTGCTATCTCTGCTGTTTTTGATGCACAATGCCACATACATTCATATCAATTGACTTTACCGAAATATGCAAAGCTTACGGTCCAGGCTGAGGTTAAAAGAACGAGTTATATACAGGGGCTACACTTAGTTTTGTATGGTTTCAACAAGACACTTTTTTGGATTTGGCGTAGCCTGTAGCAATAAAAGGAAGCTCGAGAAACGATAAAAGGTGTTGGTTAGCCGCATCCGGCCCACGTTCCGTGGTTTCCATATCCTACTATTTCCAGGGTCAATGTGCATTCGTCTTAACTTACAAGCTGGGACGCAATCTTCTGCCTGATGGGGGCAAGTCGCAGGCGAAACGAGGCAAGAGATTGCGGCGCAAAGGAGCGCCGGAAAGGCCGGAACAGTAAGTTTTAAGCAAAATCGAGGTGATAATTATACAACAGAGATTGAAACAAGTGAAGCTAATGTTGCAATACAGTGCTCGGTTGGTTTACATCTTTACCAATAAATTTGCAATTCATAAACCCAAATGTTATTTTTTGGTTCCAATACCTTGATAAATGTATCGGTGCGCTTTTTTTTTCCGGAATTATTCATAATTACAAATACCCCTACCCTAACAACTATTAACTTGAATACAATTCGAATTGCTGTCACTCAAAAATTACCAAAGTATCCATGAATTCGAATAAGGTCATGCAGCATTCGTAAAGTGTGTAAGGACGCGTGTATTCAACAGGTGAAACGTAGGCCTAAACCATCTGAGCGCCAAACACGAATCATGAACGATGCTGGGGTAAAAGTGGCAATGAAACCTCTTTAAACAATTGGGATATTGCTACCAAAACCAAATGATGCTGCGGAGGTTCAGGCGGCTTTAAGGACTGGTAATGCTACTCTCACAATTTAACAACGCAATAGGTTTGCGCTATGAGCCTCGCTAAGTTTATAGTTCAAACTGCTGCCTCAAGATTCTTTTGAGATAAACTCCAGAAAACACCACTTGTATAATCCGTTGATTACATTGTTGGTTTATTTTGGTTATCATCAGCGACAGAAATGCTTCAAGATGTCTTATTCAACTTATTCAAATAGAATCCAATTAACATTAACAGCAATTAATAACGAGTGTTGCAAAGAAAGACAAAGGAAAAGCCGTTTAACCTGTATTAATCTCCATACTAAAACCTAACTAAACATGTATTTATTCTAAGTTTAGTAAATATTAGCGCTGACACTAGCCCTAGTTCGGGGGTGGGGAACCTGCGGCCTAAAGGCCACATGCGGCCTTTTAGAGCATGCGGTGCGGCCTTCAACGCAAAAATACATTTTAAGATCTTGATACTGCATACTGCACCCGTCGAAGAAAAATATACGAAATTGTAGTTTTTGTGGATTTTGTCTTATCTCCCATTACTATTTGATAAGTTCTAGGGCAGCGGTGTTTACTTTCTGTGGGACTACCAAGAGCTCCTGGCTCTACAGCAGTGTTTCATACCGGAACGGAACGAAATCAAATAACGTTATTCGTTCTGAGCAAATTATTTATTTCGTTATTTCGTTCTGGACCGATATTTTCATTTCGTTCCGGTCTGACCGAAATAAATTAATTACGTATTTTTCGGTATTTCGGTCTTAACAAAATAACATTTCTTTGTGGTCTTTACAACTATTAAGCGAAAAAGAAAATAAGTTGCAACAAACAACAATTATTGTCGGTAGTTGTTACGTCACATAACATTTCTCAATGATGGTCAAACGGATGTAAATTGTGGAGTTTCAATTTTTATTGTAGTTCAACGGCGCGAAATTTTCAGCAATTTTTTCATGATAAATGTCCGGAACGAAATACCGGAATAAAAAATAACGGTATTTCGTTCCGTTCCGGTATTTTGAATATTTTTTATTTCGGTATTTCGTTCCGGTATTTAAGCCAAAAATTATTTATTTCGTTCCGGTATAACGTTCCGTTCCGTTCCGGTATGAAACACTGCTCTACAGTCTACAATCTTACTTGCGTTCTAAGCCTTGTCTGTGATGTCACAAGCTGCCCTTAGATCATTGATATGCGTAAACAAGCGCATCTACTCGTGAAATAAATCCTGAATGTTGTAGTGAAGGTGGAAATGTAGTGGGAAGTTTATTTACCTTTATTCAGCTTGGAGCGTAATTCCCACGACTTTGCAAGAGAAAATTACACAACGACCATTCCGCAAATCAAAGAGTTTGAACACCACTGTCCTAGGCCTAGGAAATAGTCTATGCGGCCTACACAAGTGTCGATAAAACGTTGAGTGGCCTTTATGAACAAAAAGGTTCCCCACCCCTGCACCAGGGCTGCCAATGAGAATTTCAACAAAACCCAAGACTCACAGCAAAATAACCCAAGAATTTAAATGAAAACCCAAGAATGCAAAATGTGGTTAGAAATGCAATTAATTAGGAAATTTACTCGTTTCATTGACAAATATTTGACAATTTACAGTCCGGAAATGCAACTTCTTTTGGTAGGAAATGGTCAATGTAAGCAAAGGGAATATTATGTTCAATAAAATATGCAGCAATCGCCAGTTCACTCTTGGCTGTTTGATGATCAGCATCTGTTTTCTTTTTCATAAAATTAGTAATGTCTACAGTATATTTAAAAGCTTTAAAACTTCTTTGATGGTTCGCAGTTTTTATGTTTAACGAACATTGATCTATTTGCATTTTTAAGTGTAACGATTGCTTTCACTGTATACTTATCTAGAAAGAATTAAGGTCTAGAATAGAGAGAAAATAAAAGAGATGATAAAATGGCCCAAACAGTGCAACTACCCGAAAAACTTTTCTCGTTAAAATAGTTCTTACATTTATCTATTTCATCAATAAGACTCAAAACCCAAGAATTGCTATAATTTTCAAAATAAAACCCAAGAACCCAAGACGTTAAGTAAAACCCAAGATCTTGGGGCAAAACCCAAGCTTTGGCAGCCCTGCCCTGCACTAGTTAGTCTATGTTTAATTAACAGATGATCTAATTTGTTTTAATTAGACCTTATGGGTCGCTGGTCGCAAAATCCAGGCGCTTTCGAGTTAAATTAAAACTTTATAATTTCTTAGTTGCTGTTAATATTTCTAATTGAGAGACTTCAAGTTGAATTACAACTTTATAATTTCCTAGCAGCTGTTAATATTTCTAATTCAGAGACTTCAAGTTAAATTACAACTTTATAATTTCCTAGCTGCTGTTAACATTTTTAAATCAGAGACTTCAGGTTAAATTACAACTTTATAATTTCCTAGCTGCCGTTAACATTTCTAACTCTAGAAGCTTTATATTAAATTAGAAAGAAATTATCATATTCTAGTCACTGTTAAAATTTCTAATTCTGAAGCTTTAAATTAAAAAGACTTTATCACTTTCTAAACACTGTTAAAATTTCTAATTCAGAAGCCTTAAATTAAATTAAAAAGACTTTATCCTTTTCTAGATACTGTTAAAAATTTTTATTCCAGAAGCTTTAAATCAGTGGTTCCCAACCTTTCGTGGACCATGGCCTCCTTAAAGTAACTTTTTGGCCTCGTGCCCCCCTTCAACTTACCATGTAGGACCTGTGGCCCCCTTAAAATGTAGATAGCAATCTCGCGTTGGAATGCGGTATTAATTTTGGCCTTAAACAGGGCTAAAAGAGTAAATGAGTGTGATAAACCTCACTATAAACGAATAGTATGTGAAATAGTCGATTAAATTCGGGACAAAAGTTAAAGTGAAAATGACTTTTAGTGGGTCTCTCTTGTAAATCTACGCGCGTGGCCCCTGGTTGGGAACCACTGCTTTACATTATATTAAAAAACTTAGCCTTATCTAAACTAACGCAGGCCTGCTCTCTATTTATTTTCCTTGGTTTCTGTTTAGTTCCTATCTGCCTAAGTGATAACTTACAAAATGGCAATTTTCCCAGCATTCACGGCTTATATAGGCAGGAATTGGGGGAATACCCGAGCGCTCCGAGCAAGAGCGCCCAAGAGCAGTTTGGGGCCATTTTAGAGCTTGGGAAACTTTGATATGTACATTTGTTTGTCCTGCGTTCGATATTATTGTATGTGACCGCTACAATGCCACTATACCACAACACCATACAGCAGGGGTGTCCAACACGTGGCACGCGTTCCAAAACTGGGACGCAGAGCATTTGAAAATGGCACACAAGCTTTTGCAAATTCAGATGGTAAACATTAGGATTTGCCACGCAATTAAATTTGTTTCGATTGATTCTTCTTGGCCTTTATTCTAACTTCAGTAAGGATTATCAAAAGTTACACAACTCACTAATTAAATTGTTCGTTTTTTAACAAAACTTGAGCCCCGTTGCAAACTACTTGTATCTTGTGTCGCATAAACATAACAAAAGGTTTTTGGAGTATCATAAATTGAGCCTGTACCGTTAAGACGTTTAGGAAATGGTTCGGAAAAAGTACCAAACGTTGGCGCGCAGTATATTTTGAAACTAAATTTGGCACGGTGGTGTGTTCGAGTTTGACACCCCTGCCGTACAGGTATTGTTTGCCAGGTGCCTTGTCGTGATTGCGATATGATGTACATTGGCCAAACCAGGCGGAATCCAAATTCACGCCTCAAAGAACAACAAAATGGCATTCAAAAACATGGAAATTAGTAAGTCCGCCTTATGCGAACACGTTTTGAAATGTGATCACCGCATTAATTGGAACAATGCCCAAATTTAAAAACAAGAACCAAATTGGTCGAAAAGGTTGGTCTTTGAAAGTTGCCTCATAAATTCAAATGTTTTAAATCGTAATGATGGCAAAAACCTAAGCCCAGTTTTCCGCGACATTTTGCGTCCGGCTTCCTCGCCAAATATCGGACATTAGTTAGCCTACGGCCTACACTGTCATAATGTGGAACACGCAACTCTTCACGGAAAGCCTTTGTTTTTGTAATTATTTTTCGTTATATCCCGCTGCGCTTGTGCAATTTCGCTTGTGTGTTCGCAATATATCATTGATTGCTCTGAAGAAGCCCATGCCGTTCTGGTGGGCGAAACGTCAGCAAAAATATAAGTTCTTGAAAAAACAACTACTATTTTGTTTAATATTACACCAGTTTCAGCTTCTAGGTCATTGAACTTTAAGTTGGGTGTTAATTTTGTCATCAAAACTGGAGTTTTACTTCAAACTTCTTGGCATTCAAATATTTTGGTACAAATGCCTCCCAGCCAATAAAATAAACATTTTATGACAAAAATCAAATTGCTTTACGCTTGGCTGCGCAAAAAAGTCCCTATTATGTGACGTGTTTCCATATCAACAGTCAACTACACCCAACAGTGAAATCAGAAATAACAGGACAATTTTGGAAGCAAAATTGAAATTAAAATCTTTACATAAACAATGCTATGGCTGACATTTGGCAACATTGAACTAGGGTAGGTTCAATTCTGTTCACACCTTTTTGGTCCTAGTATAAATGAAAACGTTGTAAATTTGACGCGTCCATAAATAAACATTTAAAAAAGAGTCTCAATAAAGAAAAAATCACAATAAAGACTGTGTATTAAGCTGTAATTTTTTATGTCAGATCAAAGCTACTAAAATATTATGACCATTTCTTTTGCAACCTTGTAACAGTTTTTCTGGTTAAAAACCGGAACAACGTCATGGTCATACATAATGATGAACAGAATATTTGGAAGCATTGTTGGTATAATATTGAACATTCCAGCTTAACTCTATTTGTTACATAAGTATCAGTGATTTTTTTTGCTGATTTGTTTACATTGGAGGCGAATCAATTTTATCAAGCCTGTTGATGGAGTAAATAATTAACGTTTTGTTTTGGCTACCTGTTTTCAGTAAATATTTATAGTCTACCTTGTGGTATGGCATTTTTACTTATTCACAGAAAGGCAACTGCCAGTTTCTTTTGGATTGATATTTTTAACTGTGTAGATTAAAAACAGCAAACAGGTTTTCTGTATTTTGTTCGAAAATCTCTGTTTCCAAGCACAAGCTACATTGAAGAATGGTAAGATGAAAAAAAAAAATGATGAATTGTATTAGAGACCTTTGACCCCAACATTTCACACAAAATTTGGACTGTCTAAAGCAGGGTGTGCAACATTTTTCGTTGGAGGCCATGTAACCAATTTTGGACCTCAAGCGAGGGCCACATAACTTTTTTTCAGGTGCACAATAAATTCGAAATTCTTCCAAAAGCATGAATAAATTTATTTTCTACAACATACTAGTGATGGGATGAGTACCCGGTACTCGGTATCGAACAATTTCAGTGGTATTGATACTCGTACTCGGTACCGAAATATTTTGTCTCAGTTTTCGATACCAACGTGCGAGTACCGAAGGCCGACTTACACCGTAAGAATACGGGCAACGTTATGCCAATATTTGCTTCGGACAGCACAAATTTGGAAAAAAAGTTTTCGGCATGTGTGTGTGCATGCCTGTACCCCGATCATGGCAGATAAATTCGCCAGTGATATGCAACTAAGTACAACACTACACTTAAGTACTCGGTAATCGTACCCGGTACTCGGTATCGAAGGTATATACACATGGTACTCGCTTCAAAACCTGGTATCGACCCATCACTACAACATACAGAGTTTCAGCGCAACACTGGCTTTCGAAACAAAATAATTGTTTACTAGGCAAAGGGAATTGTTACGTCACATTCGGTGAAGTAGGCTACTTGCTATAACTGCTGTATTATTCACCGGTTAAAAAACACTGATTTAGCTTATATTTCTTATGTATAATATAGCGACGTAGAAGATTTACCAAAAACTAGTGGAAAATGTTGCTAATTTTTCAGAATATTGCATTTTTTATCTTAATCAGTGTGTTGGTGGGGGGCACACTAAATAGCTTGGCGGGTCAGACTGTGGCCTACAGGCTGTATGTTGCACGCCCCTGGTCTAAAGCATACATTATTTATTTACTGAAAGTTAAGTTAAAAGCATGACTCAAAGATTTTTATATAAAAGTGTTGAGAATTGTGAACCAGCAAAAACAGGTTTTATAGTAACGTGACATTTTATACAACTTTAGAATAACTTTTCTGCAAGAAGAGGGCATTTTGACTGGAATGACCAACAAAATCGCTTGGAATTTATCAGGTGTGTTAGACCATTTTTGCACTAAAGTTTACAGCATATGTAAGTAACGAGTATTTAAATTTAGTCAGGACAAATCAAATGATGTCATTAGCAAAAACAACAAAAGAACCACTTTTGGGCTCAAATATGGGGAAAGGTAATTTTAACTCTGCCAAAGTACCAGTTTTACACAACACAATTGTGTTTTATAATACACAGAACCACAGTTAACAAATCCAACTTGGGGCTACTGAATCCAACAAATGCAACATTTACTCAAAATAAAACGATTCCCAAAGCATCCCCAAAAGTTGGCATTACACGATATAAAGAAAATGCAGTGGTGACTTTACAACATGTGAAAGCTGTGGCTATGGACTTGTTGAGAAATGAAGTAAGAACTGCCAACAACTTTATTTCCTCATCATTCAGGTAAGGGGAATATTTTTCTGTTGTCATAGTATGCCGGGCCCATAGAACAATGATCAATAGTCGAAATGGCAATCCCCTTCTACGAATCTGACATGTGCAGCGTACAAGGCAGGCAAGAGTGCTTGTGATTCGACTAGTGGCAGGTTAACCACTAGGCATGTAGCTCAATTGGTAGAGCATGAGTCCCACAAAGTTTGTTCTTGCCATATGGTAGTGCTTGGGAGACCGGCTTGACTCGGTATAATGCCTTTAATGGGCCTTGGTGTACTATGATTTCTAGATGAGTATGTCATGAATATTGGTCTGCATGGATGGTTCTGGGCTGATCTCAGTACGGATGTATGTTTTTTAGTTTTTTCTGTTATGATCCATTTATGGTGCAAAAATTGTTGTACATTCTGAATTTTGTGCTTTACAAATAAATTAAATTTTGTTTATTCAGCAATTGTTATCATTATACATTAAAATACACAAAATAATGTTTAATTAAAAAAATGTGTGTTGTTAAAGTGTTTTTTTGCAGGCAGCTGCTCCAAACACAGCAGTTTAACAACTTCCTACTGATGTTGTTGAAATATTTTAAATGTTTTTTTGATGAGTTAGAACAGGAAAGGAGACCTCATAAGTCAAGCTATTTACAACCAAGCAAGTAAGTTAAAAAAAGGAAATGGTTCAAATTGGATATCATTATAAATTTAAACAATAATGGGGAGTGTTTTTTTTATCAAATAAATGTTTTCAGAGCAGAAATAAAAGCACTTGCTGAAACAAGAGAAATGCTTGCCATCACAAAAAAACAGCTTGGGCAGGCATACTGTGTATTACTGTTAGGCCTTGGTTTGGAAAAGCAACATCATATGGAATGTGGAAAACAAAGAGTTTCTTCTACACACCGGTAATTGTATTAGTATGAAAGAGTTTGATTTAAGCACTGACAAGTTTTATTTCATGTAAAGAGACAAAAAAATGTTCGAGGACTTGTACAACTTTTGCATTCAATTAATATGGGTAACATTTCGGCGGCATGATTTTGATCAGATCCAAATTGAAGTAGGAAACATGCTGAGGTCACCAGTTTATAATCCAGCTTTGCGACCCAAACAAAGTAGCACAGAAGATACTAGTATTCCTGTACAACAGTACAAACCTGGTAGGGAAAAATAGTCTGCAAGTGTAATGTCTCCCTGTTGTCAAAAAACATCTGAAGGTTAAAAGATGGTTTCCATTTTTTTAGAAATAAATTTTAATATTTTAAATGTACACTCATCTACTAAAAACATGGTTTTTATTTAACAAATGTTTGATATTTTTTTAGGAATTGGCAAATCAAATAAGCCCATTGCTGAAAGAGTGCAAGAACTTTTGTCTGTAAAGTTACCTGAAATTAAGAAAATCACTCCAGCAGAACATAAAAGAAAACATGGAAAACGACCAGCCATGATGAAAGCAATATAGTAAAAAAAATTCTCATATTGTTGTGACATTGGTACACATGTTTTCAAATTTTCTTTTTATCCTGTCAGGTTAAACTTCATAAATTTAGCCTGCTGGGTTTTATATCATAATTTTTTTGTCAAACAGATTTACAAAGTGTTGGTATTATGTTTTGTTGTTAGCCAACGGTCAACTGCATTAGTTTCCTTGCTTCCCCTACCTCTTGAAGAGTCAAAGTATTTGTTTATGCCTTTGTCACTTCAGCAAGTACAAAAACACAACACTGAAAAAATGGAGGAGCCTACTCTGACTTGCTTTGACCTGTTTACCTACACAGATGAAAAGTATGTTTTTCACCAACTTTTGTGTTTTCAAGTGAATCTGCCAAATAACATTCGAATTGAGCTGACGCAAATGGTATACAATAACACTTGCCATTACTAATTCTACTTTTAGGAAATGTGCGTCGCTAATATGTGTTCCGTTAGCTAATGTGGACATTTAGTTTAGCTTTTATTTTCAGTTAATTGGACAGAAACCTATGATTTCTTTTCCACCACTTAACGTTTTGTGTTATTGGACATTTGTTTTGTGAACGTTTTTAGGATTGGAATTATTGGCGACCCCATGGATATGTTCAATCCTGATAACCTCATGCCAAAAAACATGGAAAACGAAGACGACATCGAAACACCTGACGATGGTGAGATACGAGCCTATTATGTTTGCGTGTACATTAGATAAACTTTTATAAATTTTCTTCTTTAGACACCATGATTAACTCCCATGGAAAGAGTTCACAAAATGACAAAATTAATTTACGAAACGTACCTTCGAGAGCAACGACCGAAGAAGGGGACTAAAGTTTTGCAAGATCTTTTCCAAAGCATGGACAAAATAAATTTCTTAAGTTTACGTCTTAATTTTTTTATTATTATTACTTAGATAGGTTTTACACATGGCACTTACAAAATGTAAAATGATAGTCGCATTTGTTGCAAGCGAGGTAATCACTGAAATGGTACAAAAAATTTTCTATTGCAAACGAGATAACCGAATCCGATCCTTGTGTCGGTGAAAAGTAAAAAAAAAACTTTTCAAAGTTTACTTTGATTTACGTGCGTGCTTTGCGGACCGAGGGCGGTACTGAAATTTATTTGAGATTTGCGCCAATTTTCCAAAAGTTAAACAACTTAAGCTCTTTCTCGTTTTTTTATGAGTAACTTTTTGAAAACTAAACCAATAAAAGATTTATTTTATTTTGCCTACTTCCGGACACGACACCTAAACTGTGAATCCCATAAGAAAAGAGGCAATATGCCCAAATTACTGATTTATATCATGCTAAGATAAACATATTCATACTGGGATCAGCCCTGAAGCGTCGAGTCAGACCTGCGATTACGGCATACATATCGATAAATAGTACGACAGGCCTATTAAAGGCGTGTACCGAATCAGCTGGTCTTCCAAGCATTCCCACATGGCAAGGCACAGGCTAGAAAAATCTAACCTGCGGTGGGATTCGAACCCACGACAGGAGTCTCTCCGGGACTCGCGCTCTACCAACTGAGCTACACAGGCTCAGTGGAGAAACCGCCGAAAGTCGAATCACAAGCACAATTGCCTGCCTTGCATGCTGTCAGCTTCGTAGTAGGGGATCACCGGTTCGAACATATTCATACTGGGATCAGCCCTGATGCAGACCAGTGATTACGACATACATATCGATAAATCATAGTCCCCTATACCTAGGCTTGCCATACGTCCCGGTTTAGCCGGGACTGTCCCGGTTTTAAGGGTCTGTCCCGGTGTCCCGCCCGGTTAGCCGATATGTCCCGTTTTTTTAAGTTTATGCAGCCATCCGGTACGTTTAATTGACTCTCACCTGTGTTGCTATTAAAAGTGGATTGTCGTGCTTTGGTTTGTTGTTCACTACATTTATTTTGATGAAAGTGGCATTGTTACATCACTGTATAATTGTGAGTTGATTGTTCCTGCTTTCATTGGATAAGTATAGTTGGCTGCAAGATAGTTTGCTAGATTTGTGAAGCACTTTAAAGTGTGACAATCAGACTGCTAAAATATTTCGAAAATGCCTAAAAGAAAATGTAAATTAACTAGTCAGCTCAAAATAGACTACCCATATATACGAGAGACGCATGATGACAAGGTTCACTGTGATCGTTGTCGGTCTGTTTTTTCAATTTGTCATGGTGGTCGATCAGATATCAAAGAACATTTGGAAACCAAAAGGCACAAAACTTCCATTGAGGCAGCAGTGTCGTCAACTCAACTGACAGCATTTTTCAAAAAGGTCAATTCAAACGAATCTTTAATCTCAGCAGCAAAAGAGGCTACATTTGCGTTTCATACTGCTATTCATGGACAAAGCTTTAAAAGTTGTGACTGTACGTCCAAGTTGATTGCAAAATTGTTTGATCCGAAGTTTTCCCTGGCAAAAACAAAATGTGAATCAGTGGTTGTTAATTGTATTGTGCCGATGTTGAACTACGGCTGGAGTTAGACAAGGCTAATTTTGTCACCGTTACAATCGATGCTTCGAACAGAAAAGAGATCAAACTTGTTCCAGTTGTGGTCAGGCCCCACGAGAGGGGGGTGCAGCCGGTGCGCCGCACCGGGGCCCATGATAGTCTAGGGGGCCCATAATTATTAAGTTGAAGATTACAGGGTGATTAAATGTGTACTTTTAAAATTATTTAGAAACTGAAAAAAGTTGATGCTGATCGCCGAATGTGGAGTTTGATTTGTTTGTAGTGCAACTCTATGCAACAAGTTTTATTATTGTTACGTTGGTGCATGCGCGAATTTTAGCGAGATCTCTTATTGATGTTTCTACTTTATTGTGCCACAGTTGTGTCCGTTGTTTGATAAGAATTATGCACATTTGCGCTGCCTACATAGTGCTGGTGAGCTTTCTGGACGTAGCATTTGTTACACGTATTTGATTTGGTCACAGCTTTGGTAGTAAGCGAGGTACTTTATTGCAGTGGTCGGCAACCGCCGGTCCGCGGCCCGGTACCGGTCCGCGAGGAGTTCGTTACCAGTCCGTATAATTTTTCAGGTTAAATGCTATAAAGCATTTTGCCTATGTATCCCGGGGATGATAAACTAATTTAAGCGTTTTTATTGCTAAATATTTGTAGTTTTTTTAAGACCGGTCCGCGATAAAATTTCACTTTCAAAAACGGTCCGCAGTGCAAAAAAGGTTGCCGACCCCTGCTTTATTGGACCATATTTGTTAACGTACATAAACGATAAAGCGACAGTTATGTGTGTGTGTGTGAAGACGTTTACTTTGCTCTCTGCCTTCGACCCTTCGTATTAACATTTTTAATTGGTCTGTACGTACCTATGCGAAAATGACCGTCAAAGCAGTTATTATTTTAAACAAATTAGCAGTAATGGGGTCTCATGTCCGACTTAAGTCACATTTTTCGAAAGCTTGACTTGACTTGAGTCTTCTCAGCTGTGAAAAGTCTTGGCTTGACTCGGTATACCAACAAAAACAGGAAATCTTTTACCAGATAACCTGTTCAGTTGGCTTTAACCAAACAATAGCAGAACTTTACTGTGCGATTTGTAGGTATTTTTGTTGGTATACCGAGTATATATATTTTATATTTTTGTGGTCATTTCATCCGGCCCTCGACCATATTTTTTGGTTTGCGAAATCGTATTGGTAACTTTGTAACATTCAAAAATTAAACTACTCCCTACGAAAGTTTTCCTGTCGCGATATGTGGAATTGATATTACCTTGTTTCATAAGATTACAACGCCTATGATTGATTCAAAGCCAGTTTGTTACATCACAGACAAGACTACAAGTGCTGATTGTGCGCAAACAATTGCCTTCCTAGGTTACTTGTGACGTAATATACAAGCATTGCTCGTAAGATGAGACTAACTATATCAGGGGACGGCAACCACTGGCACGCGTGTCATGGTTGGCACGCTAGGAGGTATTTTATGGCACGCCAGCCGATTTGTGTGTTTATATTGAAGTAACAATTTAACCTGTTACACTGCTTGTTTATAGTTTTTATCATGCCATGGTCTTAAAATTCAGCCTTTGGCACGCGTCGCCTAAAAGGTTGCCGACCCTTGAGCTTGAACTATACAGTTTAACAGTCGCATTACCAGATTTTGGGATTGTAGAAATACCATGTCTTGGCGCTGAAAAAAGTTTGTGGTGACCCCTGGTTTAAGCGAACACAGTACATGTCAAGACCAATATTTGCTTTTGAGCGTTTACTTTGTTGTACGAACGCTATAGTGCATGCAGTAAAAAGAATTTTAGGTTTTTAAAACTGTAAAGGTTTGACGTTATTGTCCAAGCTGTTTAATGAGTGCGGCTAGCTTGCTTTTGTTTGTTATTTTGGCGAATAAACGTATTAAACGCTTGATCATCAGCACACAAATAGTGTTCAAAGGGGGGCCCAGAAATTGACTTGCACCAGCATATTTTTTCTCTCTCCAGGGCCCTGGTTGTGGTTCGTTACTTTGTGCCCGACTTGGGCGTAAAAGTAAATCTGTTGGAGTTTAAATCACTAGGTGGTGAAACTTCTGAAATACTTAGCAACTACTTAGTGTCCATTCTTGACCAAAATGTGCTAAAAGAAAAACTTGTTGGATTCTGTGCGGACAACTGCAATACTAACTTTGGCGGTGTAAAAAGAAAGGGGAAAAATAACGTTTTCTTCAAAGTAAGGGAAAGCCTGAAAAGAAATATAATAGGCATTGGATGTGCTGCTCACATTGTTCACAACTGCCTCCAACACGCAGTGGATACATTGCCTAAACGAAATTGAATATCAGCGAATCTTGCAACATGGTAACACCAGATTTTTGTCTTTGGTACCAGCTTTGCAAAGAATACTTGATATGTTTGAAGCTCTAAAAAGTTACTTTAACTCCCAGGAAGGCTGCCCAACACTAATCAGAAGATGTTTTGAAGAACCATCGCAAGAGCTTTATTTGAAATTTGTCCACGGCTTACTGAAGTACTTCAACGAAATTATTTTGAAGTTGAAAAGGAAAATGCCAGTGCTGTAGATATGACAAACGTTCTTTCGGAACTAAAATTAAACTTACGTGAAAGGAAGGAGATCAGCTTCATTCCCTACCAGGCACTGTGTCTTTTAGAAAAGTTGGAAAACGCGGGGGAAGTGGATGGAAAAGTATTCCGTAAACAAACAACAGAATTTTATCAAAAATGCCTATCATATCTGGATCTTTACGAGGATGCTTATAAAGATGTGTTACCTCATCTTTGGATTGATCTAAAAGCAGATGAAATATCGTGGCCTAGTGTTCTTTCATCGGCAGAGCACATTAACACCCTGTTTGGGATTCAGGTAATCAACAGCGACTCCCTTTTCGACGAGCATGTGCTAATCAAACGGTATCTGTCTCAACATGATAAAAACGAAAGCTGGAAAAAGAAATGTTGTGAAAAAAAGTGGGTCGAGATGTTTGCCTTCCTTTCGGAAAAACATGTACTCACTCCAAACTTTCGAAAGGTGATGGAATTTGTATTTTGCTTACCAGGGACTTCGGCACCGGTGGAGAGAATTTTTTCCATTATGAAAAATATATGGTCTGACAATAAAAGCAGAATGTAAAAGCCCTTCTGACATGCAAAATTAACACTAATATGTCATGCTGCGATTTTTATGACAAAGTTAAATCGAACAACGAGTTCTTAAAAAAAGTCCGAGGTACAGATATAAATACGACTGGTCCAAAATGTAAATTGATTGCGTGTTTGCTTTTAGTGTTGAGTAATTCGGATATCGTTGTTCGTTTAAGTTAGGTGGTAGAGTAGTGGTTGAAACGCAATAGATTTTAGCTTAATATTCCTCAAATTTATGGGAATGCTAAAAAATGAATAAAATGTAATTTATTTGCTGTGTGATTGTAGCGTTTTGTTTGTGTCTGTAAGGTTTACTCCTTGTGTTTGTGTACGGGGTATTTTTTGGACAGTATCCACCCCAGCCTTCCGCCTGTCAGTAAGTTTCATTTTCAGGATAAAAATCGTATCGTCTGTTTTTGATGTAAAAAATACCGCATGTTTATGTCGTTAAAAATGTTTGTGTTTTCTGCTGCGTTCGCAAATACACAGCCAGATTTTGTTGATTATGATCAGGTCAACCACCTTCAGGCAGATCGTACAGAAGAGGTCGCGACGGCGTTGTCTTATATCAGTAATATCACCAACTATGCTAACCTTTGTTCCCCCAACACAGAAGAAACGGGAAAAAAATTGTTTGAAAGTGTCCCGGTTTAAAGTAAAAAAAATATGGCAAGCCTACCTATACCAGTGTTTCCCAACCTATGGGTCGCGACCCAAAGTTGGGTCGCCTGTTTTTTAAACAAAAACATCTACTATTTGACTTTGTTTCGTAGTGTTATTATTTTATTTCCCAAGACTTTAAATTGTTGCCAAATAATAATTTTGTGACAACATGATGTGATAATGGGTAATTCTGTTTGTGACGTCATAAAATATGTGTTAGATCAGTGTTTCCCAACCTATGGGTCGCGACCCAAAGTTGGGTCGCTTGTTTTTGTGGCAATAAAAGCATCTACTCCTGGACTTCGTTTCGTAGCGTTATTTTATTATTTCCCAAGGCTATAAATTGTTGCCCAATAATAATTTCATGACAATTTGGCGTGGTAGTGGTTAATTCTGATTGTGACGTCATAATGTTTGTGTGAGATCACTGTCAAGCGTTGTCTGGCTGATAATGCTTTGAGCCAGCTCTAAGTTGGTTAAAAATAAACGAATATTATTTGTTTGATTTTTCAAATTGGCGCAGAAATTTTCGAAAAGCTTCCCTGGTTTGCAAACAAAAATCAACCCAAAATAGTAAGAATGTATGTTTGTGGGTCGCAAGAATCCACAAAACCAAATTTTGGGAAGTATTTGGGTCGCGACAAAAAAAGGTTGGGAATCACTGTGTTAGATCACTGTTGAGCGTTGTCTGGCTGATAATGCTTTGAACCAGTTCTCAAGTTCGGGCTAAATGGAAATGTTTGGTCAATAAAACGCTTTGGAGCACAGTAAACCCGGAACAGACAACACAACTACAGGCCGGTTCACACGCTACGTGATTGGTGGAGCTGCGCGAGCCGCAGCACCCTGTCGCCTATTTCGTCCAGCATGTAGCTTTTCCAAGTGCGCATGCGCACAAGTGCAGAACGTCATGAAACATCACGATTCGTCATGAAACCGGAGCTGCAGTTCCACCATAGATAACATATTAATGGCATATTTTTTTTAAATGAAAAAAATGCCGATCAAGGCGGAAATTATACTTGTAAAAATTATACTTAAGAATAAAAAAATAAGTATAATGAAAGTTATCTGTATTGTTGTGGTAGGACCATTAAGTAAAAATATCTAGGGGGTGCTGCAGCTCCGCAGCACCCTAGCACGAGCCGCCCCTGGTACCGTTACTTGTATACTCCATTTGACTTGCTTGAAGCCGAAATTAGAACCGAATCCCAAAACACTTTATCGATTAAAGAAATAAACCTGATTTGCTATTATCAGGGTTCCATCGATATGGACCCCAAACAAAGAACAACAGAAAACCTAAATTTTCATACGAAACGAAACAAACGTTTTTCAAAAATCTTGGGATTTGTATGAACCAGGATATAAAACAAGGACATTTCTTAGAAATAAGGCATTACATTTTTCCAAGACATTGCTCTTCAAAATAAGGACCAATCTTAGAAACAAGGACGATATGGCAACTCTGACTATTACCTACTGTTGCGCTACCTTTTTTCAAAACTACTGGGCGTGATCCTGTGCGCCCAGACAGCGCAGCATGGGTGATCGCTTTATTCCCAAACGGTTCCAAACCCCACTCTTCCTCGCGCCCTTGTACTCCCTAATATACCGTAACTAAAATTACGAACGTTTATTCAGACGGCACACACAGCTGGTGGCACTCGAGAGAGGCTGAGCACAGCAACAAGGCGAGAAAGATAAGAGCGGCTAAAGACGGACACGAATTGGTCAAAAATAAAAGACACAACTACAGTTTAATTTAACTCTTACCGAATTATATAGGACCAGAGTCACAATTTAGTTGGAAGCAAACGTGGATGCAAGTGGATTCACAGTTCTGCGAATTACAGATCAAGTTATAACTCACTGCACAACATCAACAACGAGCTACAAACAATCACGTTCACAGAAAATTTTATACAGTTGCTTACCGGAAAAGAAATGCAAGCGTCTGGCAGTAGTTCAATTCAATATCAACCAGAGTTGCAAGTCGGGTTTATCGGGCCGGGTTCGGGCTTAGGTATTTGTCAGAAAACGGGCTCAAAACGGGCCTGACTTTACGTTCCGTTTCCGCCATTTTTAGTAACAATTCTCTGGCTTTGCCCTAATGCCCACCCTACTATAAAACGTATTGTTTACCCCAGTGTCAACGATTGTTCATTGTGTTTGTTGTCTTCTTACTTTTTTTCTTTCTCATACTTTGTTGCAAGGTTTTCGTGGATAGGCCTGTCAATCAAAATTTCTGGCCCAAACGGGCTTCTCAAAAACGTTTCGGGTTCGGGCCGGGCTTCGGGCTTATACTTTCGGGTTCGGGCCGGGTTCGGGCCGGGTTCGGGCCGGGTTCGGGCTCAGATTTCGGGCCCGCTTGCAACTCTGATATCAACGCTTATTCCTAACCGCTTAAACACAACTTTCAGTCATTCACGTCAACGAGGCAGTCACACTGTCAATCAATAATGTCAGTGAACCTAAACCAATGTTGTGACGTTACTTAACTCGTCTGCGACAGATAGTTCCAAGGATCGACTAAAAACTATTTTTTGACTGGTAGGACTTTCCTGAAACGAAATAACTTGGATTGTCACACTAAGAAATCAAATTAGCGGATTTCTCGTTTAATGATAAAATAATAAAAATCTGTGTTTGTGCAGTAAAAGTACGATCCACCCTTTTCAGGCCCCGGCGAGCTCTCCTTTATTTCTACGCGTCAATCGAAAATAGTGGTCCCCCCACAGGCGCCAGACATTTCAAAAGGGGCCGTGCGTCCAAAGTTAAATAAATTTGTTACGTTCCTCTAAAATTTAATTTGCAAGTGTAGTGCGTTGTTAATTGCGAGCAAACAACAAATGGGATTTAAAAAGAAACGAATATTATGATGCAATACCTTATGAAGTAACATACATTTTAAATAATGAACTAAGTTTTTAGTTTATCAGTTTAGAACAGGGTTCACCAAACTTTTTTCACAGCGGGCCGGATAATTTTAATAATCACGCGCGAGAGCCGCATGACTTTCAAGCTTTGACGCAACCTTTCCTAAACTATTTTGAATTTAGCTATCCGGTTAACCGGATAATAACAAGTCTATTACAACATCATCCAATTATGATTTTGTTTAATTGTCCAGCATATATCAAATTTACTGCTTAAGCAGTGTAGTTCTGAAAAAGCACGATACATCAGTTGTTTCATATTTTGCCCCTACAGTTAATTTTCTGAGCAAAAATAGGCCCAAAACATTGTTATTAAACAAACAAGTCTTTTTCGAATCTCAAAAATTATCCTTCCGAGCGAATCACCTTACAATTACAATGGATGCAATTTCTATTTTATTAGTGTGACTTCAACTTTCTCGTGAATTTTAACATCAGTAGGGAATGTACAACAACACGAATATTCGTATTATTTAGGATAAACCTAAAGTCGTCTGTTGCGTCTGTCACTGCACATTAACTGCGTTTTTTATGATATTATTTTAAAATGCATAAAACGCTTACGCGACACTATTCTTTTGTTATCCGGTTACCCGACACAAAAACACCCGGATATCGGATAACAAAAAATCCTTCGGTTAATCGGTTAACCGGTTATCCGATATCCGTATAATTCAACCCCATTTACGACATAAGCAAGGGAAACTGATGGTAGTTCCATTGCTAAGTGTCCGGTGGTTTTGGTGTGTTGGCCGCGAACACGGAGACCCCAGTAGTGACGAAGGCCCCTGTGAGCACGGATCTTCTTCAAGCGTTTCAAATCCTCTCGGAGCTTGTTATCCAGCTGATTGGACAAAACCTGACTGAACTTTCCATCTCTGGCATCTAGATTTGCATTTGAATATTTCCGACAAGTCCGCATTTTAAATCATACTGCGCAGTTCCAAAACTAACCTGACGCTTCAACAAACTGAAATATTGCCATCGGATGTAAAACTTTGCAGACTACCATATTGCGCTAAACTAAGTCTTTCCTCGCCCAGATTGTTTCATAACCAGATTTTGAGTATGTTGTTATGTCAGAATAGCCATAAATAAACTTTGAATTTAACATCCAATGTTCCGTAGTTAGACTCCCAAATTTACACTTTTACCCGACAAATTGTTATTATTCTCGGGATTGAACTAAACTGTAACAATCACATATATTCGCCGCTATTTCACAGGCATTAAGGCTTTTTGATAGTTCTTGTGTTGTTATTATTTTATTCTCTACAAAGTCAATGTTTCTCAACCGGAAAAAAATAACCTGCTTTGGGGGCAAATCAAAGTAAGCCAAATTATGTTACGTTTTCGAAATAGGAGAAAGGAAACCGTGGTAAAATTTACTCTAAAAAAATCTATCTAGGGCGGTGATTCTTGACCTTTTCATGACGGCCGAACCCCTACGATACTCTTCAGCCTAGGTCGAACCCCAACAAGTAGGTTTCTAACTCATTTTGTGCTTTGGACCTTACGTTTTTGCTGCCAACAAATATTCGTTTTTGCGCCAAGTGTTCTTTGTTACGTCAAATATAACCAAGTTACAACCTTCCTATGTTTTGCCATCTAACCTAAGTATTTGTACTTCAAAAGCATTTTGCTAAAGTATTTGTACTTCAAAAGCATTTCTTCGATCTGCGTTGCCGAACCCCCTAGGGTTCGATCGAACCCGGGTTAAGATCGGCTGGTCTAGGCGTAAATGATGAGGAAAAACTGTTTTTCACCTTTTCAAAAAGCACTAAACAGGCAATGGCCTATGTTTAAATTACGCCAAAGAAAACGTAACTTGTTAATGTTCTATTTCAAGCATATAGCCGTGCTAGTGACAAAGACACGAAGTGGTGACACAACAATAACGTCATTATGACGATAAAGGAAGAGATGCCGGAGACAAACAACACGTTGGTGGGATAAATACTAGTCAAATCTATCCTTGTTTCGGGCGTTGCAGCAGTTTTTTAAAAAATGCTTACGGTTAGGGCTATTTGGTTTGGTCTGAGGTTTCATAATAATAATGACATTAAAATCAACCTAAAAACCTAGTTCGTTATGTTCAAATTTGTCCCCAACCCTACCCCAGTTTCACTGTAAAGTTTAAATAACTGCGCTCTTTACACCATCTACCGGAAATTTGTAAACCTGGCTACTGTGGGTTCTTACCACTGATCTCTATAAGTGGTTCTTACGTAATAAATACCGATAGATGGCACAAAGAGCATTTGTGAATAATTATCCCCAAATTGTGTAAAAATGCTGATGACGGAGAGGGCTGTTAGGGTTGATGTAAGATTTTATAATGATCATAAAACCAACAACTTATAAACTTACTTCGAACGTTGAATTTGAGTTCCTTACCCTATCCAAGTCTCACTGATAATTAGGGTGATTATTTTTTGACTTGTCAAAAAAAGTCAAAAATTTGTCAAAATTTTTAGAATAGGTCAAAAATTGTCAAAATTGTTTACAAAGTTAAAATTGTTTACAAACTGCATTGTCGTGGTGTTGTAGAGGTTGTACTGTTGGTGAACGTTTCATTTTACACCTTGTAGTCTACTTTATGGTAGAGCTACTAACACCATACGTTTCTCCTGATCCAAAAGTGCTTAATTTTCGATAGGTGGCGTAAAGAGCTGAATTATTTATTTAGCGGCTATAAATGGGTTGGGCTGGGAAATATTTACATAAAATTTTTACATTAGTAACTACTTTTTTGGGTTAGTTTTATTGAATTTTAAGTGCTAATACCTTACCCCAACCCTAATAGCCCTAACCGTTAGCATTTTTTGAGATATACCGTTTTAAATGAAAAAAGTGCTCTTTGCGCCACCTGTCGAAAATTAAGCACTTTTGGATCAGGAGAAACGTATGGTGTTAGTAGCTCTACCCTACTTTATACTGTTGTAATTGGCCCATTGTCTACTTGTTGTGAATCATAAACCATCAAGTGTGTGAAATAATTAGGTTGATATGGCGTGATGCTCAATACACATCAAAACGTGCAAAATTTTGGTAGGTCCCAAGTCATTTTACGGCAGCTGCAGGATAGGTGCAGCTCTTGCTTGGGTTTTGCTTTAGATACTTCATGTATCTTTCGTTTAGACAAATGTATTGAATAATTTTTGTTGTGGCTTAGCTGCAGTTTTTGGGCAGTGATTTTTAATTAGCTCATTCCATTTTCAGAATAGGCTTGGTCTGTGTTCAGATTTTTGCCCTTCTGTTAGACTTTGCACATTCTTTCGCTCTAGTTAGATTAGCCCATAGTCTTTACATACCCTAGTCTGAAAGCGCACAGACATTAAAAGTGGGAAGCTACGCCATCTAGCGGTGGTGTGGCACTTTTGCAGGCTACAATGGAATCGGTATTAAGAAAAGACGCTATCGATGCGTTCTGTTCGTTTTTTTTACTTGGTCAGCTTTAACTCATAAAAAACGAAGCAAAGAAGTTTTATTTTAAACTATATGTGATAAATTGTGTGTTTCAAACCGTATATGTCACATAAAACTTATTAATATTAATTAATATTTGACTAAGCAAGTATATCGACCAGGCCCACCTAAGTTTTTTTTTACCTTCCTAAAGGTTCCAACATTAATTGTAACGAAAACGTTATTTAAATCGTACTCCAATATTAAAAGTTTCTTGCAATACACAATTTAAGTTGGTTTGCTGTTAACTAACCTAACAAATATTATCCATTATGAAACAATCGGATTGTCTTTATTATCTATAACAATGAACCACATAAACATTTCAAAGCACTTAATAAAAATCGACAGATTGTAAACAAAACGAAATTTTTCAACTGGAAATGAAAATGAGTAATAATAGAGGCAATTAAGTACTGCTCAATACCAGGCTGTTGCAATTCATCACAAACAAAAAATGTAAACTTGTTTAAAATTCCATATGGCCAAAACAAGGGGAGATATGGTGTTGACACAAATGATTGGGCTACAAATTTTTTAAAGGTTATGTTTTTTTAAAGGTTACAATCAACAACAAAACGAAAATGGATCAGGTTTGGTAGACTACCATCCCAAAATTTACCACAGAAATGCTTCACTAAATCAATTTCTTCCAGAAGAATCATTAGAAAACATGAGTTACCCCTAAAAATAAACATCAACTATGAATCACTTGAGAATTTAAGAGTCAGCCTTTAGAGCTGGTGAAAAAAATCGATTGGGAATTAAAAAAAGGCATAATGAATGATCAATCTATACTGTTTTTTCTGAAGTGGAACCTGTTAAACAACAGTTTTTGTGGAAGTCCGCAGTATCAAAACGTTGTCAATTCAGATCTCCAGTTTCTTTGCTTTATTGAAGGCATTCCTCTTCCAACCAACCATGATTTTTATTTAAATACACTCACAGGTCCAAATGCCATCAATATTCAAGTTTTTTTAAAGTCCCTTGAAACATATTGCTTGTGTCCCGGGTATAAAGAAGTTTCTAAACCTTCAGAGTGGGTTTCAGTTACCAAGTATAAACAAAGTTTTGGTCAATTTCCAGAAGCTGTCAACAGGTAAGGTCATCTACAAAAAATATTTTTACCATTTCCTTCTGTAATACACAAATATTTAAACATTTAACTAATATTCTGACATAGGTTCATGGCACATAACTGCAGTATTGCTGTGAAAAACAAAAGATGTTTAAATTGTTTAAACCTTGAGCTCAATGAGGCAAGGGCCATGGAAAAAATGGAAACATTAAAAAAAACAGTTCAGTCATTAGAAGGAATGCATCGATGTAGTGCAGAAAAACTGAAGATTCCATTTATTAAAAAAATATATATAAAAAAATTGTTGATTCTGTAAAGGCTAATGAGATTTTTTCTTTTGAAAATAAAAAATTGGTATTGCAATGTATAGATATGTACGAATGACAGCATATTTCAACTCTCACAGATGTATTAGAGAATATCAGAAAAAATTACAAAAAACTAAGGATTTCAAAAAGCCAATGAAAACAAAAATAGGTACATGGTAGAAGAGTGTTTTAATGTTGTTTCTTGTCTCTATGTAAGCCTTGCTTTACAATGTGTGTTTGTACATAATTTATTATTAAAACATTTAAAATACTTATTGCAATAACTAGTCATTCTTGTGGAGTTTATGAACAAAATGCATCAAATATCCCCATAGTGCACAGTTAAAAAACAAGTTACTTTCTGACAGTTTAACACAGAAACAAACTTTGTAGTTTCAAATGTGTCTAATATACTTTAATACCATACCAACCTTTTTTACTGAATGGTCCACTATGACTCTCACAGATTAGTTACTTTATTCAAAAAGTAAACGATACATACAACGCGTTATGTTTAGCAAACTAAATTGGCAAAATCTCTCAGAAAGATTGCTAGCTACTGGCGAAGGGAGATTTTCCTAGTCAAATGAAGGTGTTGCACATATTTTCTCAAGCATGTAATGATTAAATAAAATTTTACATTACAATTTTACAGAAAAAAACTAATACAGTAAAAAAATTACCAAATACCACACTTAAAACCCGCTAACCACGCGTTTTCTCAATACCGATTCCATTGTAGCTTGCAAAAGTGCCACACCACCGCTAGATGGCGTAGCTTCCCACTTTTAATGCTGTTTTTGCCATTGCGCTTTCAGACTAGGGTATGTAAAGACTATGATTAGCCTACAGCCATATTTTAACTTTTTGTACAATAATGCGTAATTTAACTACTTGAATTCTTCATAGGTCAAAATTTTGTCAAAAAAAGTTTTTTAAAGTCAAAATTTTCAATTTGTAGGTCAAAATTTTTCGTTTTTTAGGTCAAAAAATAATCGCCCTACTGATAATTTAAATTACTGTTCTCTTATACCCTCTAACGGAAGGTATCAAACTTTATGATTTGAGTTGTTGTTACGTTAGATAGCTCTACCATGGAAGTCTAACGTTTTTTACAAATTTGCGCCGTAGTAATAAATAAAGTAGCTAAGCGAATTGATCCGACTTTTGGCCTTCATGTCGTATAGTGATGATGGGAGTTGAATTGAGGAATTTAGAATTAGCGCAGGAAGTTTTTTTGACACTTAAACAAACAGAAAACACGTATTTGTAACTTATATTGTACTAAAATACTAAACAATACCGAGGACCTTTAATCTGCAGGTACCATTTCGATGATTATTTTATATCAACGGAACGAAAGCAAATACAGCAATAATCCAAGCAAGTATCTTGGATTCAACTCATAATATTGGAATTTTGCTGGTTGATCGTACAATGGCAACATATTGCAGCCGGACAAGAAAATGCGTTTATAATGGCAGTGATAAAGGCAGTTTAAAAAGCAGGAGCAGCGGTGAAAAGGCAGCAATGGCACTGATAAACATGATTAATTTCTGTTCGTCGTCATCATCTTTCTTTAATTCGTGGAGCTCCTCGATCACAAGTCGGAATCGGCTGAGACCAAAAATCGAAAATGAAAAACGAGGTGGACCCAATTTAAATTATTTTATCAAGTCCCCTCGGCATTCAAATAAATTGGCTTTACTGTAGCCTACAATATTTAAAAAAATATCCCCTTTATAAATATTTTTGTTAGAATTGGTAAAAGCAGACTAGAACAATCAGCAGTTGTTAATAGGTTTGTTTTACAAAGTTCTCAATCGCTTTTTGATGAGTTTTGACAAAATTAAAGGCATTTGGTTAAATATGCATGGTTTGAAATGTAGGCCTAGCTGGTAAAAAAGATTCTTTTTGGCTTCTATCTACTTTTTCAGTTCAATTCTTGTCCGAGCTAATTTGACACTTTATCCAGACAAACATTATTGCATCTTGACTCTTAGGGTAAAAGTCCTCAGTTAGATTACCTTCATTGACATTGGTACTCCGTACGAATGGTTTGTTGTGGTCAAACCTACGTCATTCGGGGCCTCGATTCCATTTCGTCTCATTCGCATCAGGGCCTTTAAACAAACAAAACTTAATCACATGCTGGTAAGTACCGACAAGCGTGATTGAGTTGCTTTGTATTTAAACTTTGCTCTGTACAAAAATTACATGGATGCTTTGACACACAATATTTTCTTGAAAAGTCCCAACAAAATGTTCCAGACCCGCGTAAACACAGATTTTTCTTGCGTTTCCAACTTTTTCAAAACTTTCTCACAGCTAATTGCAATCATAATTTAATCTCGCTACTTTCATCCGTTGGTTTTTCATAATAGTCAACATCCATAAACTATCAAACGAAAAAAAACTCAAAACATTCCAAAAACAAAAACAAACATAACTACCTTATATTCTGATATTCTCAGTTTTTTCCCATTAACAATGCAAGTTCTTTTGGGACGTGGTTTGTATTTGTAGTCGGGGTATTTTTCCAAATGGAGCTTGCTCAGTCTTGCTTGTTCTTCATAATATGGCTGTTTTTCTACAGTTGACATTTCCTTCCATTTTGCCCCTAAATTAAAGCACAGTCGTACCGCTGCTGTTTTTGTGTGACCAATAAAAAAGTGTAACGTCAAACCTAAAATTTTGCTGATATTTGAATTGTGCATGTCAGGAAATGCTTGCAATATCTTTCTTCTTTCGTCTTTAGCCCAGACCATAAAGGCATTCATTGGACGCTTTATATGGCCTCGATTGCTCTTTGTCATGTCTAAACACGCTATAGGCTATATCTTCCATTGTCAACATTAAAAACTGTTTACACGCAACCAGTTATTTACATGTAACCATTTAAGGTGAATCAATTGATAAATTTGCACATATAATTTTGCTACCTTGAGGATTTTTTCCACTGTAACCACAAATCCCATCTGATTGTTCAATAAAACCTCCACTACGTGATTGCAAAACCTGCATTTGAACAATATTGTTGTAGATTTGCAACACAAAACTTAACCTACTCATACAATTTGAACTGTTACCTCCTGTGAAGATAGCCCATCTGTTTTGTGAATTTTAGATGTAGTTCTTAAGCCTGAGAAAAGTAAGTTATTATAAATAAAATAATGCTCATAGGCTACATATCATGTCGGACTAAAAAACTAATTTCACCTAAAATTCCACGATGCCCAGTCAAACCGCCATAATTTTCTACCTATCTGTATTTTTAAACCCAAGAAGTTTAATCAGTACAAACACCATTATTCAAAAAAATTTCACCGTTTTCACGCATAGTTGACCAGCCTGAAAAGCCAAATATTTTTTTAAAACTGGGAATGCAACGTTTTTAAAAGAACGCGAAAAGTTTGTTCTTCGTCAGAAAAACGTTCACGGCTATGCTTGATCTATCGATTCCAATTTCGATTTATCCGATTCTATGCATGTTTGGATTGGGTTTGTTGTGTGATTGTTGCAAATCCAAAAATACTCGACTTTAAGAAAATTAAAATAGTTTTTATGATACATTACCTGTCGTATTTGTTTTAATTCAATACCTGCGGAAATTATGTTATTTGTGAAGTGAGTAGATGGAGTTGGTGTAGATTTCCTTGTCAAATTCATTGGAACATCCTGAACAAAATGTTTGAGTAAAATATACGAAACAAGTAATAAAGCAGATCATTTTTACGATTGTTTCATAACATAACAATGGCTTGTACTTTGCTTGCGAATGCATATCTGTCTATCGTCACTATAAGTGAACAAACGTCACAAACGAATGTCCCACTTTAGCTCACGATATCCTTGCGATAAGCACAGTGACATTGTTTGGAACAGTTGATTTCGTGATCCAAAAAGACAAGCACGTAGACAAGTGTCAAACATTATGGTAGAACATACGCTTCAACTTTTTGAGACATGTTTTCAATGAATGCTCTGTTACTGCGTTCCTATTATGTGTAAATGCAACTGTCGGTAGATAAGTGAAGTTGTGCCGTTGTATTGACCTATTTGTTATAGAGGTAAAGTGGAATGAATTAAAATGTATTGACATGTCGAGACACGAGTGCGCGCTTCCGACCATTTACAAGCAGCAATATTTGCTGACGTGATTTATACATTACTGCAACAAGATACGAAACACATAGTTGGGAAACAATAACATCACATCAAAGACGTCTGAACATGTATAGCCATAGAAAGCAAGTCTTGTTTCCTGTACAGCCCGACTTACAATTTGCCAACATGAATGGAGAAAAAGGAACTGTTGGGATTGTATGGCATTTTATTTTGGAACAAGTGTTGAAATGTTCCCGCATTCAATGGTTAATCGAAATGTATTGAAGCCTAAAAGCTGGCATCGAATGTTTAAAGCAGATAACATATGGCAAGTTGCGACTGCCGTTACCTAACAGTTTGCTAAGGTAAATCCTCATGAGGAATTAAGATGTACGTCGAGTGATTATTGGCGTGCAAATGTCACAACAACTGCTTGTCATACCTCTTGAGATGAACAAACGCCGTCATTGTTTAAAGCCTCATGTCTATTCGGAGAATAATAATTGCTTTTCATGATCTTTCTCTTTGGGGATTTGGCAGTAGAAGCGTGCACGCGGTGTGTAAGACCTGAACAAATTATCACTGAAATTATTAAGGCAAAACTTATTAATGACATATCGATGCTACCTGTTTGTAAAGACGGTATTTCAGCAATTGATGGCACTGGAAAGGGAAGCCAATCACCTTCAATTGTTTGTGTGTCAATCAGCAGATTCCTTGAAGATGTTGATGTTGAGAATGTTGACTACAAAAATCGCATGATAGGTTAAAAATAGCTCTCTACATAAAATAAACTACAGATGTCAGAACACCTGTATTGTTGAAGGTTTGCGACTTTGACTGAGCGTCCCCACGCACGAATCTGTGAACATAAATTTTTGTAAACCAAGTTTTATTTGCAATCACGCAGTTAGTATGTGTGAAACACAGCTTTAAATATTTTACCTTGTTTTAGCCAAATTAAATAAAACGGAAAACGAAGCGATGTTGTAATGAAACAGACAGGTTTACCTTGAGACATTATTCGATGTTCCCCATTTTCCAGAGCCATGGTACCATGATTTAAACCGTGATTGATCGTATTTCCTTGTTGCAATTCTCCAGCAATTATCTGCAATATTAAGGCAATTTACTTTTGAAGCAAACGTATGCACCAATTAACATAGAAGGCTATTTTACAATTATCGGACATTATTATTACGATAAACATAACAAACTTGTCAACTCAAAATACTGGTGCCAACCTGAAATTGTTTTTGCAGCATTGCCATTTTCCAATCGTGATCGCTTGTTTGTTGTCGAATAATCTGCATACACGAAACTGCATGTTAGTTAACAGAGCCAATTACGTTAAATTTAAAAACATTTCCCGAAAAAAGTGACAATGAAAAGTGTGCAAAATGTTTACCTGTCTTTGTTCACCACTCGATGTCCTACGATTGTCATACACACGTGGAAAATCATTGTTTTGGCAGTTCTACAAGGACAACAAAATAACTTTCAACTTACCTTTAAATACTAAGAATAAATGTGACAACCTAGATTGATCGTTATACCTTGGCACACAATAGTTGCGATCTCAAAGAACTTAGTTGATCTATCATGTGTGTCAACCTTCTCTCTTTTTCCACAACAAATGATTGTAAATCTTTTTGAAAATAATTATCAAATTAAACACAGTCACTTGTAAACAGTTTTGTTTACAAACCTTCCACTGACAACTCGCCCATGTCTTCTGTTGTCCGAAAATCTCGAAACGGCCACTGCTGTGGAATTTCACTAAAATATGCGTTCAAGTTTAGCATTATTATTAAAAATAACGGACGTTATTCGTACTGTACTACTTACAAATATTTATTACGTTCATTTGCGACGGACATACACTGACTTTGTGTGGACGAACCTAAAATATAATAAGTTTGATTCGAATATAACGATGAAGAAATGGCAAAGTGTATGTATTAAGAATTTGAGTTTTTAGAGTCTAATTTAAAATATTTTAGCTTGCGAATAATAGCTTACCTTGAGTATGTTTTGGACTGCAAACACTGCGTTCCGTCAATGCGAATTCCATCTGTTTTCGCTGTATTACTATTACAACAACACAACCATTACCTTCACTAACATTTCTGATAAAACAAACAATTAAAAGTATGCCACCATTAAGAAAAACGAGACACAACATTTATTTTGATGTCGATAAAACCTCACCCATTCACGGCATGCGCAAACGAGTGACTAATCAACTACGGCAACAAAGTGAATCTGGAAGGAAAGAAGGCATTAACCTATGTTCACACAAAGGCGCCTTTATAACTGGTCCGATTAAAACTCTTGTACATTGGTATTGTTCATTCGACTACCATCATCACAAACCCTGTCAAATAATCGCTGCAGGTATTAACTTACCGATCGAAACGCCATTATACGGTGTCCTGTGACCCGTTCTTTGTCTGACAAGAACAATGCGCTGGGCCAAAAGACTGTCGCAAAGGTGACTTAATGTTTGTTGTAGCTGCTAATTGACGTTACCATTAAAATCGAAGAGTAAATGAGACTAAACAATCAACAAGTCAAGGAATTCGTCTTATATTGCAAATTTTAACAGGTTCTATTGAAGTTTTCGCAAATCGTAAATTGTGACAATCCCGCTAATAGCTGGCTAAGTCTAACTCAGAAATCAGCTATCACATGAACATTGCACCAACAACCAGATTTAAAATTCGTTGGAAGTAAGTGAAGCGGAAAAACAATGGCCATGAATAAAACAGCGGGAAACACAATGCGGGAAACAATGTATCGCGCACAGGATATATGGGTGTGGCAACAGGCTACGACTAAAAGAATGAACAATTGAGGGCCTTAGCGCTGCAGCCATGTGTTTTCGTGCTTACAAAGCATGGAGACGTTGTTACTTACTTCGTTAAACGTCCAATGTTAGTCCCATGAAATAAATTTGTGTTAAAGATTGAAATAAATTTATCTTGTTTTTTCATTACCTTACTACATTTTTAAATGTGACGTACTCAAGTTGTCCTATGACGTTAGAAGTAAAAAAAATAATGACATTTCTAAAGAAAATCTATCGATATTCACATTGCGCATGTAATAATGTACTTTTAACACAAAATGAAAGTAATTGTCAGCCATTGCCACATCATTCATCTTTTACTTGTCGCTCTACTAGTAGTCACGGTGGTGTACAACTACAAACAGACAGAGTTTACATCTTGTCCTATGCTTATCGCCGACTTTTCAAAATTTAAGAGAAATTAAGTAAGTTTTGTGAACACGGATATTGGATAACTTCGGATAAAAAGTAGGCCTACATATATGTGTATAGTATTTTATTCGCTCGTCGTGACAAATCTGTTCGACAAAACTATAATTTCTTTGTTAATTATGACAAATTTCCATTTTTGGTCCCATAAGTCGGTGTAAACCAACTTTTAGGCTATAGGCTTAAAGTCACAACTTAGCTTCCCGTTTCCCCTACCCATTTTTTGTAGCTACACCGCTGCTCATCAAACCGCTTGTCATATGGGTTCAAGTTCGGTTTGGGTTCGCTTCGTTTTGTTTTTACGGGTTCGGGTTCGGGTTCGGTTCAGGTTTTTAAAAATGTATATTTTCGGGTTCAGGTTTTGTTCCAGTTTGGGCAAATTGTCCGGTCCGAACCGGTTTGCGGTTTTTAAACCGGTTCAAATTTTCATTCGTATCAATTTTTTTTCATTCGTACCATCATCTACCTGGCGTTTTCAAACTCCCAAGAATTTTTACCGTGCACTGTTAGTTTTGATACGCCCTATAAGTGTTATCTCGCGTATTCTTCAGTGCGCTGTTTTGAAAATAAAATCACAAAATATAAAACAGACTGCGTTTTTTTACTGGTTCGGGTCCAATGCCAAAAAAATATGGGGTTTAACTCCGGTTCCGGTGTTTAGGAAATCGTAATTAGCGGTTCGGGTTTAATGAAATTAACTGCTCAAACCGGTTAGCCTCCCTGCTTAGATCTCAATTTCCGTTTGAAGAAGTAAACGATAGCAATATATAAATAAAAGTAAGCTTATATTTTTAAAGAAAACGAAACAACAGCACCGCTTTGGAACTCCGCTCCATCTAAAAGTAATCCCACAATTAATCTATTCGATTTAGAGCTGCAAGACAGGCCGGTCCTGACAAAGCCACATTTATGTCTTAGTTAGATTTACCTTGGTAAAGCCTAATTCGGGGTTCATTTCTACAAAATTACAACTTCATTTTCATAAAAAAAGGTTTGTTATGAACGTCAGAATTGTTACAATAACGCAATAAGGCTACTAAAGCATTGTAACAAGACTGTAACTTTGTTTGAATGAGAATGTCAATTCAAATTGTTTAAGAACGTCTGGGATTATTTATTACTTTTTTGGTTCATTTTTATTGCTCATATTACAGCTTTGCTGAAGCTATGTCGCTTAATTAAGCGTGGCAGACCAAAAAACAACACAAAATTTCCGGTTGCACACATCGGTTCGTTGTTCAAAAGCTGTGTTCAGAATACTGTATTTTGACTTCCAATTCTTCGAACCACAATCACCATCACAAAGAGGGTGTACCTTTGGCCACAAGACACACATAATATGCAAACAAAAAGTGCTGATAATTTGGACAAAATAACCAGAGCAAAAGGGCTATATTTACAGATAAATAAACAAAATATGATTGTAAAAATATAAACAGTCCTCTACAGATTGGACCGGAGACACTGAATATTGCGCAATACAAGCACTGGTTGTGAAACACGTATTTGTCGATTTGAACTTCAAATTGATAAAATGAATGACAACACAATCCACTTCATCAAGATTTGCGAACCCATCTCATTGTGACACCAGTGTCTGTTCGAATTCTTATGGAAGCTGCTTCAGCATACTTAACCTGGTCAAAAAACATTGTAAGTGTGATATTAATGCCCAACAAAGCAGTCAACCTACTGTATCCTTTACACTCATCATTAAATTTTGAGCATTGTGAACAATCATTTCAGTAGCTTGCTCAGCAGCGGCTTCCTCCTCTTTTGACATATTTTCAAAATCACCCAAAGAAGCAGCTTTGACAGTTGACAATATCCTCAGTTGTGTACTTATAGTCGGAATTCTGTCCAAAGTCTACAGATAATGTATTCATTACAAAATATCCAATGTAACCCAAAAACAATTTAAAATTTGCCTTTTTCATGTCATTTCGGATTCTACGGTCTGTGCATTTGTCTGCAACTTCGTTTGCCAGCCTTGTCACATCACCAGATGCTTTTGCGATTTCCTTTGCACAACTGTGGATAACAAAAGTTATTTAACTGATCCCTATTAACATTCTTGTCTTGGCAATAAAGACCTACCTAATCAAATCACTCTTCTTTCCACCTTCACCTTTAACAAGTCGGGACATTTTGGCCATAAGCAGTGCCATGCGCTTGGCAGCAGAGATTATATCATTTCCCTAAAATCACATACACCCAGTTCAGCAAATATGTACTACATAGCCTGATTGTGAACAAAACTTGATAAACATACATGCCTTTAAAACAAAACAGTTGATTCAAATAATCACGCAAACTTTAATTTTGAACTGTGCAGAAGCACCTTGCTTTCCCATTTTCTTGCTTCCTCATGTAATTCTCTTGCTGCTTGCATCATAGCAGGATTCGATGCTTCATTAGAATGATCATCTTCAGGAAACTCCTCTTCTTCTGGAAGTGGAGGTCTTTCAGGGGGATTGATTTGCTCGGGCAGTGGAGGAACTGGTGGTGGTTCCTTTTAAACATGTTATGAAGACTACATATCTGGTTTAATATGAACTTAATCTACTTCAAAAACAAAAATATCTACTTGTTTCATCACATTTAAAACAATCATCCAACATAAATTTACCTGAATTGTCATCTGTTGAACCTGTTCAGCAACTTTCTTAGCTTCCATGGTCTTTCGAAGGCAAGTTACAGCATCAATAAGGTTTTCATTTTTATCTGTAAAAATTAATCCTTGTTCTGTTTGATTAAATAAAACTGGGAAACACTGCAAAAATACTGCTGCAAACAACAATTTTACAAACGCTGTTTCTTATTAAATACTGTTTCACAAAGAATTGGTTTGAACAAACCTTTTCTATGCGACCATGAATGCCCCTTAGTATTACTCTACATACTACATGCATATAAATTTTTCATCCAAGTTATCTAACTAAAATAGTGGTTTTCCTATATATTGCCAGTTTATATATACTACATCATATTTAACGATATATCACATATACCATTTACTATATTTATAATGGATATATATTTGGCACCTACATTTCATTGGATCCCTATCTTTTTCCTGACACTTTATGACATAATTGTTTCTGCAAGCATAATCTAATGGGTCCCCACACATATGCATATGCGTTTTGGTAACAGTAAAAATAGGGCACAATCATTGTTAGATATTTACCAATTTACTATACACATCATTTGATCTACACATATGATTGTTTTTGCAAGCAAAACCGAATGGGCCCCCACACACACGTTTGTGCGGATTTATGGTAAACAAACATCCTGGGTATTTTTTTTGGGAAAAAAAGATTCTTAAGGAAAAACTTCCAACTTTAGCCTTAACCCAACTTTTGTCTGTATTCTTTTTGCATCATTATTGTCATATAATTACAAAAAAAACAGTGAATAAGAACAGGAAAAATACTTTCAATTTAATCTCACTTTGATATTGTCGTTCAAGGTCAGTTTTTAAACACTATTTTCCAAAACTGAAAATGTGCTTGATAACTTAATAAAATGACATAGCATAGCTGCGCAAAAACAGATGATTTCTAATCACCAACACGACTGTCTCGTAAAACGTACATTCAGACGTCAAGCTGAGCACTCCCGCTGCATTCACCTGCCGTAAACAAGTGAATTACTACCTTGAGAGTTGAAACTTCTATCTGACTGACAGTGTACACATATTATGGGCTGTAAAAGTAACTATTTGGCCGATTAAGGCAAATTATGAAATACGAAATGAATAGCCTACTGCAAACAATTGTTTAACATTTCAGCACATTAGGGCTTGTATTTCTGGCCTATAACTTATTATTTTGGGGTTTAAGGGGTAAAAATGGGTGAATCCAATAAAACGTTACAAAATTCTTTCCTCAGACCCTCAGATTATGTACTTGGGTCAGTACAGCCGTTTTAATTTTTTTTCATTTTGGGGACCAGTGGGTGAACCACTCGGTCGTTTGGGGTCAAACTTCAGGAGGATCAAATTCTGAACAATAACTAACATCTGTGCAAATTTGAACAAATTTAAAGCACTCTTTCTTGATCAAATGCATTTAACAAACCAGCGTTAGACAGAAACGAATATTTTGGGGTTTAAGGGGTGAAAATGGGTAAATCTTTTTTTAAGGTACAAAATTCTTTGAAATACCTTATATTGCACCAAACTACAAAGCATATAACTCCAAAATGAAGTACTTTAGCAAGTATAGCCATTTAAAAAAATTCACGTTTTGGGGGGCTGTGGGTGAACCGAGGGATCAAACCGGGTCATAAAATCACATAGACCATCTGTAGACCAATATCTATAATGTGTGAAAATTTGAAAAAGTTTGAACCATTCTTTCTTGACCAAAACGTGGAAACAAATCTGCATTAGATGGAAAAAAAAATATAGACAAAAAACAAATTATGATTTTTAATCCGCACATACCGTTCCCTGGCGCCGTTAAGTTTCTACATACCAACAATACGATTGCTTAGCTGGGCTTTTTATGTCCAAAACCTGTTCTGAAACAGTTTTATTAACGCTTTCAGTTTGAGAAGTCACGTTGCACAGGTGTAACAAATCGTGCTGCGATGTCGCTCTGCGTTTTGAAACACGAATAAGTTGACCTACATTAACGCTTACAGCACAATATAACTAACATCGTAACATCTTAATTCCAACCAGTAAGAAAATCGTCAAGTGACGACTGCGTTCATGCATGAAGCAGAGGCATTTTTTCCATGTGCCACTATCGTCAATCACTTCCATTGTGTCAGCTGTGCACTGAGCGAGCACAAATTTGACAAAATACAGCATGTAAAAACATATTTGGGGATGTAAGAGTAATAACTGAGCCGATTGCACTGAAATTTTTAACAGCCAACAAGGAGCACCCTATCCACAGCTGTTTAAGATTTCAGCAGGTTAAGTCTTGTATTTCTGACCTAACTAGAAGGGTGGCTTAGCACATATTGCCCTTGCATATACACTATAACCTATTTTAAAACATTGATATATTTCCTATGCTTATTTTATATTGGGTCCCATACCATCCACTATCTTTTATAACCTTAGTTGTTTCTGCAAGCAGAAGCTCATGGGTCCCCACACATGCAAAGTTGTAGATAATGCATTTCAAGAGATAACCATGTGAAAGTTTGGTGTTGTAAGGTAAACGCAGTGATCGGCACTGGGCTTAAATAATAATACTATGTAAAAACATAACATTTGAGTATGTTTAATAAACTTTGCAAAATTTCATATAATTAGAATGTTTTTTAAAAGTTCATTTATTTTAGGGGGCTAGTTGAGTAAATGTTGGGGCTAAAGGTAAAACACATCAACTGAAACCTACAAATAGCATAGTCCACATACTACCCCAAATTTTATCCAATCCCGACACTGTTTAAAAAACTGACCCATTGTAGGGGACTAGTGGGGTAACTAATGGGGTCAGACACTCAAACTAAAAAAATATGAAATCTCAATGACTCAATCAATAGTACTGCAAAATTTCAGCCCAATCAGCCAATGTTTAAAATTTCGACCACTAGAGGTGTTTTGAGCGACAACCGTTAATGTTTCAGATTTCATAGGGCTGTTAACAACCCCTTAACTAACGTTCACCAAGCAATCCACAAAGTCATAAAAGAGTAACATACAACTGCTTGCCCTTGTAACACTGTTGAGCAACAGAAATCTTTCGTTTGTGGTGCCCAGTAACATACAAATACGTTTTACACTTTAGGGGCTTGTGGGGTAAATGATGGGGCTACATGGTTGAACACACCGATCGACATCTATAAATGGCATACTCTACAAGCTATCCAAATTTCAGCCAATTCTGACACTGTTTAAAAACTCACCCATTTTAGGGGGCTAGCGGGGTAAATACTGGGGTTATCAACAAAAACGAAGTGGGAAGCACATCTACATAACTACATCTACCATCTGTGTAAATTTCATCCAAATCCATCAAGGATTTGATAGAAAAACGAGTCTGACAAACTTCGGGGGAAAATACCCATTTTAGGGGGCTAGCGGGGTAAATACTGGGGTTATTAACAAAAACAAAGTGGGATGCACATCTACATAACTACATCTACCATCTGTGTAAATTTCATGCAAATCCATCAAGGATTTGATGGAAAAACGAGTCGGACAAACTTTGGGGAGAAGAAAAAAGAAGAAAAAAAAAGAAAACAAAAGAAAAAAAACAAAAACAAATTGAGTAAAATCAATATGTGTCCCCTTCAGGGAAGGGGACCCATAATTAACATGTGAACAAACAAACAAATGTTTGGGGGTAAAGGGGTGAAAATGGATATATACAACTCAAGTTACAAAATACAGTACTTTAAAATACGCTGCAATGTACCAATCAAAAAGAGTATGAAACTTCAGAATCATCTGCTTTAGCAAGTATAGCCGTTTTAAAAATTTCACATTTTGGGGGTTGTGGGTGAACCGAGGAATCAAACGGGGTCGGGGTCTTTAGACCAATATCTATAATGTGTGTAAATTTGAAAAAGTTTGAACCATTCTTTCTTGACCAAAACATGGGAACAAATCCGCGTTAGACGGGAAAAAAAAGAAAAAAAAAATAGACAAAAACAATATGTGTCCCCTTCAGGAAAGGGTACCCATAATAATCATGTGTCTAACAATGTCTTACCGACAACGTTATTTTGAGCATTGGTGGAGTGATGATCCAACGCATAATCACGGGTTGCCTGAACAACTGGATTGATGGTTGAGCTTATCTTGTTTAGATTTCCATTGACCTAAACAAAAGTGTCCACATTTTTGTGTTGGTTTTTCAGTTGAATAGTAACCAGTGGTGGGATTCAGTCGGTTCGCACCGGTATTATAGAACCGTCTCACAAAATTTTATGAGATCAGCGAACCTGTTAGCATTACTGGTTACTGTCAATGGACTTTTTGTAACAGAACCGGCTGAAAAATATGACTTTTGTGACAGAACTGGCCGACAAAACATTTGAATCCCACCACTGATAGTAACATTTGAAAATCTATAACTGAGACCATAAGGCAACCTGTTTTAAACACATTTGTAACGATATTCTGTAGATCAGGGATTGGTAGAGTAAACTAATTATACTCAAAGTTCTCTGTATATATTTTAGGGTTTCTGACATAATTTTTTTTCAAAAAACGCAGGTTGGGAACCACTACAATAAATTTAAGATGCATTTATCGTTTTATTGCCTGGCCCTCACCATCATTATAAATGTAAATCGTGTGGCCCATTGAGATAATCAGTTGCACACCCACGGGCTAGATACTGGATTGGTTCAATTATACACTGACAAGTTAATGTTTTATACACTATTAAATGTGAGGGGTCATAATTTTTTTTAATTGGAGGAGGTATAAAATCAGCACTGTTGTAGAAAAGTGTGATTATAAAAACAAAAAATCTTAACCTCTTCCTTGTATGGTGTATCTTCAGTATTTTCCACCTCTCTTTTACCAGCCATCAAAAGGCGATGTGCTCGTCTTGCAATGTTTCCTTATAAATTTATTTTAGGTGATTTTAGGTGTTGCATAAATCATGGACCATTGCACAAAAGCTAAATCTACAAACTTATTGATTAATACAAAAAGCCTAATCTGCCTACCGGCTGCAGGTAGAGCTTTTAATGGTTCATTGTTTCTCATTGCATCAACACATATTTGATGTTCTCTTCGAATTCCATCTTCTGTAGCTTTGACAAAATTGGACACATCCACAGAATTGTCAACTTTTTCAGTCAAATCATCAACTGTTTCAATCCATTCCTCTGTAATATTTTTTTGAAACGTTTATGTGACCATAACCTTAACTCAATAGACAATGAGCTTCCCAGATTCTCTTGACAAATATTTTTTTGTCTTATTTATCTTCAATTAACACAAAACAAGCAGTAAAATGTAACCAACAAAATTCTATTTATTTGCTTACCACATAGCAGGGCTGTGAAGGCCACAAAAACTTGCTAACTTTACGCCAAAACTTAGTTCACCTCTTAATGCTTTGAAGTGTTCCTCTGCTTGTTTGTTTTCTGGATGTTCCAACACAATGCTCCCAGCATGTATGACCTTGACACAAAGTAAAATGTATATTTGGTTTACTTAATGTTGATACTTAATGTCAAAAATTGAACTTGTGTTTTTTCATAACTATCTTCTATTGTGAATTGTAAAATAACTCTTTTGTGTAAGTCCACAACCAATATAAACTGATATTACTCTGATTACTTCTTTATTTAATTCAAAAAAAGCAAAATTGCAAAATTTTTGAATTGGTGAAGGCCTTGTATACATATGTTATGTTACAGAACAGGATCATTGAGAAATGAATAAAAAAAATGTTCAATATGTGGTTTGTTCTAACTTCTAACATATGCTAGTTTGCAAACTTTTAAAGTTAATCACAAAACATACCTGGGGAGTAAGATTGTTTAGCTTTTTGGTGACCACTTTTACAGCATCTAGTTTATCTTGTGCACCAAGGCTACTTGCTGACACTGCTTGCTTGGCCAAGTCAGCTAGTCGGCTTGCTTGGTTGCTCAATGCCAGTGCTCTTGCATCGAAGTTCTCTTCCCTAAAAAGAAATCCAAAACAATGTAAACAGCCTTTGGTCAGGTAATGTAAAACGTTTTCAATTTATTATTTTTTTAATTTATTTCTTACACAAAGTAGTGTTTGTGGCCCAAAAAGCTATTGCGGTTGCAAATGGGGTGCATTAAATACCTTGCCAAGTTCAAGACAAATATAAATATAAAGACAATTATAAATATGTTTTCTGCTAATGTACCTGTTTGGAGAGTCCTTTGGTGCCTGAGCAGCAGCAACAAACTGTTTTAAAACTGTAGTTGTGTCAGCAAATTCATCTGCAACTTCATTCACCAACACATTCTTAATAAGATCCTTAAGTTCTCCAAGCTCTGTCTTCAACTTCTGAGCAAGTTGCTTCGCCTTGTGTGCAAAATCCATTATTAATATGTATGGATGCAATAGTCAACTAGAAGGGTGGCTTAGCACATATTGCCCTTGCATATACACAGGGTTGCCATACCGTCCTTATTTCTAAGATTTGTCCTTATTTTCAAGGGCTATGTCTTAGAAAAGTTCATTGTCCTTATTTCTAAGAAATGTCCTTATTTTTGACTTGAGTCCTTCTTTTGTCTTATTTTCAACAATTACTGGTCAAATCCCTGCTACAAGTAAAAGTAAACCTAGATCTGAGCTGTTGCGAGATGCACGAAGTATTTTTTACGAACAAGGAGTGGCTGGAACAGATCGTTTCTGCCAAAATATTGCATATGATATGTCACGGCGTTTGTTCAAAAACGTTTGTTTTATTTCGCATACAAATTTAATTTTTCGGTTGTCCTTATTTTTGGTTTCAAGTCGATGGCAACCCTGCATATACACTATAACCTATTTTAAAACATAAATATATTTCCTATGCTTATTTTGTATTGGGTCCCATATTAGCCATCGTCTTTTATAACCTTAGTCGTTTCTGCAGGCAAAAACTCATGGGTCCCCACACATGCAAAGTTGAAAATAATGCAATTCAAGAGATAACCATGAGAAAGTCGGGTGTTGTAAGGTAAAACACAGTGATCAGCACTGGGCTTAAATAATAATACTATGTAGAATACAAACTATAAAATTATATTCATCCCAGATATTGTTTGAAGTGTGTCATATTTAACGTTTTAAAAAACTGACCCATGTTAGGGGGCTAGTAGGGCAACTAATTGGGTTCGACACACAAACTAAAAAATATATAAAAACCACCATGACTCAATCAATAGTACTGCAAAATTTCAGCCCAATCCGCCAATGTTAAAAATTTCGACCACTAGAGGTGTTTTGAGCAACAACCGTTAATGTTTCTGATGTCATAGGGCTGTTAACAAGCCCCTAACTGCCATGGCGCAAAAACGACCACCAAGCAACCCACCAACGAGCAACATACAACTGGTTGCCCTTGTAACACTGTTGCTCCAAAGAAATCTTTCGTTTGTGGTGTCCAGTAACATACAAATACGTTTTACACTTTAGGGGCTTGTGGGGTAAATGTTAGGACTACAGGGTTGAACACAACAATCGACACCTATAAATTGCATATTTTACAAGAAATCCAAATTTCAGCCAATTCTGACACTGTTTAAAAAACTCACTCATTTTAGGGGGCTAGCGGGGTAAATACTGGGGTTATCACCAAAAACAAAGTGGGATGCACATATACATGAATATATCTACCATCTATGTAAATTTTAGCCAAATCCATCAAACATTTGATGGAAAAACGAGTCGGACAAACTTTGGGAAAAACAAACAAAGAAAAACAAACAAACAATTCGAGTAAAATCAATATGTGTCCCCTTCAGGGAAGTATATATATCCTATTAAAAAATTATATATCCTATTAAATTTATTTTATACATCATTTGATCTACACATATGATTGTTTTTACAAACAAAAACAAATGGGTCCCCACACATGTGTTTGTGCGGATTTACAGCAAACAAATGTTAAAGTTATTTTACATTCTTAAGGAAAAATTATTAGAAAGCATTAACCTAATTTAAAAAAGTCTTGTCCATATTCTTTTTGCATCATTATTGTCATATAATTATAAAAACAGTAAAACAGAACGAAAAAAATACTTTAAATTTAATCTCTTGCTTTGACCTTGATATTGTCACTCAAGGTCAGTTTTAAACACAAATTTTCTTAGAAAGCCTAAACAGTTGTATTGCAGACACTATAAAAAAGCCAAAGGTACAAAGGTAAACATAACAAACTGTTTTTCACTTAAATTTGTTTCGCAAAATGACTACCACTGCCCTGTAGTAGCCTGTCACTGTGCTGACACCGAATGACCGTTTAATGACCTTTTGGCACTGTTTTCAATAGCATGCAGTCATTAATGTTCAACAATGCCGTTTTGCCTAATTTATACATGACTTAAGTATTGATTCTTGAATTGGTTTGTCGAAAATAATGCAGCCACGTTATGACAAAAATTGATCTTAACTGTGTTTGTAATACCTACAAGTTGGCCTTTAGTGACCTGTGGTCTGACGAGAAATTAAAGACCATTCATTACGGCTTTCAAAAACGAGTTTAAATCAAGTCTTAGGTGTGAAACCTTTGCCAAAACTGAAAATGTGCATGATAACTTAATAAAATGACATGGCATTGCGGCACAAATACAACTGATTTCTAATCACCGAAACGACTGTCTCGTAAAACGTCTGTCCATATGTCAAGCTGAGCTCTCCCGCTCTGCCCTTAATCATAAACCAGTGAGTTAATCCTTTGAGACTTCTATCTGACTGACAGTGTACACATATTATAGGCTGTAATCTGTAAAGGTAAACGTTTGGCCGATTGAGGCAAAATTTTACATGCTAAACGAGTAACCAACTACAAACAATTGTTTACAATTTCAGCACATTAGGGCTTGTATTTCTGGCCTAAAACTAAAACCGATATTTCAAGGTTTAAGCGGTGAAAATGGCTGAATCCAATGAAAAGTTAGAAAATTCTGAAGAATACCTTACATTGCACCAACCAACAAAGCATGAAACTCCTATTTGGATTAATAGCTATCATATGTGCAAATTTGAATATTTTTAAAGCACTCTTTCTTGACCAAAGATGAGGAACAAACCAGCGTTAAAAAGAAAAAAATTTGGACAAAAACAATATGTGTCCCTTTCAGGGAAGGGGACCCATAGTGAGTACCTCTGGAGAGTCCCCTAAGCCACGTTGAACAAGATCATCAATTTGACGTAACAAATCCTCGCAGGTAGCAGCACTCTTATAAAGCGCTTTAGACAGCTGAGGGTCATTTACTTCAGCAGCCAATTTTCTTGCATCATTAATAATGCTATGGACAGATGACATTCCATTTTCAGCATCCTCAGTATTTAGATTATCCAGCCATTTTAGAGCCTTAATAAAATAAAATAACTTAAATACTGCAAATGGTGTAACATGTTATAGCAGTGAAGATACCCCATCCATTTTTTCCTCCAATGTTGATGGTATCCCAATTTCAGAAACAGCATTTAATACTTTTGAATTTATCAATGCAACTTTTTCTGTTGCTTGCTTTGCAACTTGTCTTGCTTCCAGCAAGTGACCAAGATCCCTGATAAAAAAATTATGATAAAATACAACACATAAAAACCACAATAAAATCAAAAAGTTTAACCAAGAAAGCACATTTTAGCTGTTGGTAAAGATAAAAGAAAACATTTTGGGCTTAAGGAGGGAAAACGGTGAATCTAAAAGTTACAAAATCTTAAAAGTACTTTACAATGCTCCAAGCAGCAAAGCATAAAACTCTTGGATCATGTAGTTTGGTAACTGTTTTTTAAATTGTAGGTTTGGGGTCCTGTGGGTAAACCACTGGGTTGAGGGTCAACTTTGGATAACTAAATAACATGTGTGTAAATTTAAATGCTTGGAACAAACCAGCATTACACAGAAACAAATACAGGCCAACTTAGCACATATTACACTATGGGCATGGCTCATTTAAAAACATTTATATTTTCCCTACACATAATGTCCAAAATTTTGATTACATTGTTTGTTAGTTTCCAACACATGTAAAGTTGTAAATAAGACATTTTATGAGATATCTGTAATGAATTTTGGTGCTGTGAGTTTAAAGGGGGTGATTAAAAATTGTGCCATATGAGGTACAAACTATCAAAATCCCATTCAATCTGGCCTTCGTTTGTAAAATTTATTTAAGGGTTTAGTTAAGTAAGTGGTGGGGCTACAGGGTAAAACTTAACAATCAACACCTCAAAATGACAGATGCTACAAACTGTCCAAATCCATCCAATTCAGACATTTTTTTTAATATTTTGTAATAGCAAAACTGCACTTATGATCTAATACAGGGGTGGGGAACCTACTTAGTACTGCGGGCCGCATGAATTGCACAACATTTTCGGGCAGGCCAAATATTTATTTATTTTCAAATTCATTGTAAAAATACCCAAAGCACACAAGCGGTTTTATATTTCATCGCTCCAAATTTGATTTTTTCTTTGCTGCTACATGTTTGTAACAAACAAGGATCGCATGCTAATCGCTCTAAAATCAAAAATAAAACTAACAACACATGGCAAATGATTTGTTGTTGCAAGGAGAGGTAATCCAGTAACTAGAGATGTACCGAATATTCGGTTTGCCGAATTTATTCAGCCGAATCGGCCGTTTTTTCAAAGATTCAGTTGCGGCCGAATATTTTGTTGCGATTCGGCCGAAACTGAATCTTTTACGAACACACATTTATAGCGTTAAACATGACTTTTCTGCTTTGTACCAACGAAAATCGCTGTAATTATCATATGTTTTACCACATTATCGTTTTTACCACTCCAGACGAAAAATCCGTAATTCATTGGCAGGTTAGCAATCATGCTTGAAGCAATGTTAAAACCCACAGAACTAAAATAAGTACGAAACACAACCATTCTGCACTAATTGCCTGGTACATAAACTTATGTTTTCATGTCAAACGCGTTGAATGCGACTTTGCGTGACATCATAAAAGATTCGGTTGATTTCGACTGAATTTATACGAATTTAGTCCCCCTTGATCTAATAGTTTCTTACTTGTTGCGGTAGTCATCCATTTTGTTCATCAAGGCATCAAGCTCATCACACAATTGATTCAATTCTTGTGCAGTTTTTGATCCATTTGGTTTAGCAGAAAGCAGTTTTGCTGCTTTGCGGGTCGCACTGATTATGTCTCTAGCAGCTTCAGAACCAGTTCCTGCACCAGGCTTGGCTTTCACATCAGCCAGCCACTCCTATAGGGTTGACTGTTTAGCCCACAAACCATTTGAACTTACTGCTACATAACTAAAGATTAGTCCTACAATTTTCTGAAAATGATTTAAATAACACAAGGTAATCACTATTCTACATAAACCAGTTCTAGATTGTGTTTCTGGTTGATATTTTATTCATCCTACTAGTTGCTACTATTTACCTTAGCAACAGGTGTTTTGTTAACAATCGTATCACAGGCTGCAGATAATTCATTTGCATTTTGTAAAGCTTGATCAACATCCTTGATCAAATTATCCAAAGCATTCTGAATCTGTGCAGCAATTCTTCGTGCCTCTGCTGTATTTCCCTTCCCCCTTTATCAATTTAAAACATAAAATTTATAAACATAACTAGAATAGTGATTTTCCTATATATTACCAGTTTATATATACTACATCATATTTAACGATGCATCACATATACCATTTATTATATTTATAATGGATATATATTTGGCACCTACATTTCATTGGGTCCCTATCTTTTTCCTGGCACTTTATAACATAATTGTTTCTGCAAGCATAATCTAATGGGTCCCCACACATATACATATGCGATTTGGTAACAGTACAAATATGGCACAATCATTGTTAAACTGGAATAAAATTATGATTTTTAATCCGCACATAGCATTCCCTGGCGCTGTTAAGTTTCTACATACCAACAATGCGAATGCTTAGGGCTTTTTATGTCCAAAACCTGTTCTGAAACAGTTTTATTAACGCTTTCAGTTTGAGAAGTCATGTTACACAGGTGTAACAAATCGTGCTGCGCTGTCGCTCTGTGTTTCGAAACACGAATAAGTTGACCTACATTAACGTTTACAGCGCAATATAACTAACATCGTAACATCTTAATTCCAACCAGTAAGAAAATCGTCAAGTGATGACTGCGTTCATGCGTGAAGCAGAGGCATTTTTTCCATGCGTCACTATCGTCAATCACTCCCATTGCGTCAGCTGTGCACTGAGCGACCACAAATTTGACAAAAGACAGCATGTAAAAACATATTTGGGGCTGTAAGAGCAATTACTGAGCTGATTGCACTGAAATTTTTAACAGTCAACAAGGATCACCCTATCCACAGCTGTTTAAAATTTCAGCAGGTTAAGTCTTGTATTTCTGACCTCATTAACATGTAAACAAACGAACAAATATTTGGGGGTAAAGGGGTGAAAATGGATATATACAAATTCAAGTTACAAAATACTTTAAAATACGCTGCAATGCACCAATCAAAAAAGTATGAAACTCCAGAATCATCTGCTTTAGCAAGTATAGCCGTTTTAAAAATTTCACGTTTTGGGGGGCTGTGGGTGAACCAAGGGATCAAACAGGGTCCAAATTCACCAATATCTATAATGTGTGTAAATTTGAAAAAGTTTAAACCATTCTTTCTTGATCAAAACGTTGGAACAAATCCGTGTTAGACGGAAAAACAAAAAAAATTTAAACAAAAACAATATGTTCAGGGAAAAGGGACCCATAACTAGAAAAAAATTGACAACATACTGTTTTCTTAGTTCTGCAAGCCTATTGGCCATTCTGTCAATGTCGTTACATTGTGACAGGATCTTTTGTCCCAAGGCATCACCAGACTGATTGCCGATTTCTCGAGCATTGTCCAGCAGTTCGCGAAGTGCAATTTCTCCAGGTGTACCTATCAGGAATAACAATGTAATGATTAAAAAAAAAAAAAAAAAAAACTTTTTTAAAATAGAAAACAAAATGTGGCTCTGAACTGTAGATGATCCAGCACTGGAAAATATGGGAGACAGTGGATAATTTAGACCAGGGGTGGGGAACCTGCGGCCCGCTTGCCTATTTAATATGGCCCAGTCACAATGTACAGATATGACTTTGACATTATTGGTGATTTATTTTCAATATCTCCCCATTCAACATTATGACATCCAACTTCCATAAAAGTGCCACACATTCAACCACTTGCTATACAGATGAATCCGTTTAATTGCATCATCAATTTGCCAAGGACATTTGATGCGATTAACTGAAATATGCGATAATTCGGTTGCTATGTAAACAGTACACGCCGTTAACATAAGTGCTTATTTTCACTTCCCCAGCTAAAACAAAGTTGCAGTGACGCTCAACTAAGGCTACGGAGCAGTATTTTCTCTCTTTTGTTGCCAAGAATAGAAAGAAGAACTCTTATGTCAAAAATAGATTATCCCACACAGCGCAGAACATTTCTAACTGTCCTTGGTATGGTGCAATCGCCCCAGTGTGATGAAAATCTGTTTTCCAGATCTATTTAAAAAGGTGTGTTACATCGCATCGTAGCCAGAGGCATATCCTGAAATTTTGAAAAGGCCCAATATTTTTATTTGGGAACTTCCCAAACGACAGTCTATGAGGTGTAACCATGCCCAAACCTGAAAGTACAAGACCGAAACCTGGTCAAACTTACAACATTGGCATATTCTACATCATAAGAGCGCTAAGACCGGCTGCAGCAGTTTCTATTATACCCCGTTATCCATTTGACAAAAAGAATAATTAACTGCTTTTAGCTTGACTGTCACATGATTAACTTACGATCGTTGCTTCAAAATTGAAACCAGCAACAACTACTACAGGAATTAATGCCTTTCTGAATCGGTGATCCATCCTCTAAGTTGCACAAGGTCACGAATAGAAGACATTAAATTAATCTCCTAATGACTTTTCAAAAAGGGGAATATTTGCATGTAATTTGTTCAAGAGCACCTACACTTGTGCAGCTATTTTGGGATTAGCAGTTTAACGCATTAGTCATCTCAAAAACTTAATGAGTAGTTAGGTTTTTTTTTACATTAATTGGCAGTCCAAGTGAATTTAAATTTTAAACTGTTGTTTCTGGGCAGGCAATTAGACATGTACAACATTCAAACGGATGGTCCAGTTAAGGTCATGCACAGATCAGTTGATTTTACTATCATATCGTCGCACATTTGAAAAACTCAGTCTGTGCAACTTTTACAAAGAGATCACCAATCCGGTTAATCGCATATTTTGTTAAAAAATGATGCGCTTATCTGCTTTATGCGATAAACCGGTATGCGATTAACCGGACAATTTTCTTAACAAACGATGGGGTTTGGGATTTTTAATTGTGGTGCAATTAAACGGATTATGCAATTAACCGGATTCAACAAAGATAATGTGTTTATGTTCTCACAAATTTTAGAGCTGTGGCGACAATCCATTTATTGATTTATATGCAGAAAGCATAGTTCACAAGCCGCACAAAAGCTACCGTTCCAGGGTTTAGACCAGGGGTGTCAAACTCGCGGCCCACAAACGCTCAACAACAATTGTATTATTTTGTCAGATATTTGTGCGACCGTGAACATGTCCATTAAAATATATGTACTGGCGGCCGTGACGCAATTAAAACTCTTGCCAAATATTTCGATTTTTAAACTGCTCTAAACAGTAACCATATGCGTCAGACTATTTATACGCCTATTGTGTGCAAACAATGCGAAAAAACGGGTTCCACAAGCGTCACAATATAGATTAATGGCGTAATAAACAATTAAAACTGATCTTCACACTGTGCAGCTCACTCTGTGCATCAAGTTGGAAATTATTCTGGGCCTTTGGGGCGTCAATAGTTGGTATATATGTGATATAAACCTATTTCTTTACATCTGTAATTATAAAATAAAAACCAGCAGGTAATTGGCGACTGTTGGTGAAATAAGGATCTGCGATGTGGCTGTAGTTGCAAAAAGGTTGTTTAAGTGTATAAAACTAGATTAAAAATCACATGCAGCCCTAGGCATAATTTTCAAACTGCAATGTGGCCCCCGAACCCCACGAGATTGACACCCCTGGTTTAGACCTCCATGACATTTTCGAGAACTGTGTTATATTTAAAAATTCTAGTTTGTTGTAAAGGGCAATCCTTTGCCATAAAGGTTTGAAGTTGAGCCGGGCCAAACAAACCAGAAGTGACAATCAATCATTCAAACAAAACAAGTCTTTAATTGCCCAAAGAAAGGAGTCCCCCGGACATGCCCTGGAATATGTCAGAAAACATGGCTTTGTTTGTAATTTGTTTGCGGCATAGTTTGTTATGTAGGATGACTTGCTAGGTTGTACATATATTGGTTGTAGTATAAAATATTCATAGAATTTAAAAGTTGATAATTTTAGTGATGTGCAAAGTAGTAAACATTAAACCTGCTAATGCATTTCCATCATCCAACCAACTTTTTGCTGACTGCATTTTCTTCGCCATAGCATCTCGAAGTTTATGTAAAGCTAAAATGGTTGTTGGATCATATTGTAACTCTTGATCAGTAGAGACCAGTTGTAATAATCTAAAAAAAACAATATCACAATTTGATTTAAGTTTGTTTTTTAAGCCTGCCATAGTTGAAATATCAACAGAAATATTTTTTACTTGTTTCGTCAAAGTAGTAATAGCGTTGTGTGGTTTATTTTTTGTGTGTTTTAGAGTGGTTTGTTCCAACTGATTTGTTAAATATTTAAAAAGCAGACAGTTTCACAGGTACAGGCTGGGTTTTAGGACTATTAGATCACAACAAACTGAAAACAAGCAATGTACCAGTTTCAATTATACCAAAAGTTAATGTAAGTGAGCTCCCAAATCGGTGAAAAAACATTATGAGAACTGCATCAACTACCAGCAATGGCCCATGTGCAAGGGCTTTTCCGACGCTTGCCTTATATAGACCTAAAGTTTACCTGATAATTTCTGTTATTCCACTGGATATGTTGTTGACATAAAATTTTCTGTTGTTTACAGCAGCTTCTTTTGCTCTGCCGCCATCCTTAAGGGTACTAACAAAAGCCTTCATACCTACACACATATATAAAAAAGTTTGCCAAATGTGGGGTAAAAAAATGCACTCACAGCAAAAAAAAAATTATTCTGTATCAGCATTAACCCAAAAAACAAGGTTCTCAAAGGGGTACCACGTGGTTCCCCAAGTGAGGAAAGGAAATTTGTTCCAGGGAGGAATTGGGGAAATAAAGCTGTGTGTAAAAGAACATCTTCATTACTTATTAATTCAATGCACCACAATGGGAATGTCTACTTCTCCACTCTTACAACATGTAAGGTCTAGCTACTGCAGTGACACATGTAATAAAAGAGTTAGTTGGTTCATAATCGTTTATTGTTTTATCATAACATTTTCTTATGGCAGTGCTTCTTAACTGGTGGTCCATGATGACTTTTTGGGTGGTCCACAGAACTTTCGCTAAGTTTAGTGATAAACTAGAGACGATTGCATGTTACATGTTGAAAGATTATGAACCAGAAAGGTGGCTTTCTAATATACAGACGAATCCGGCTAATCGCATCATCGATTTGCCAAGGGTGTTTGATGCGATTAACCGGATTATGCGATAATCCGGTTGCTATGCAAACAGTACATGCCCGTTAACAAAAATGCTTATTTTCACTTCCCCGGCTAAAACAAAGTTGCAGTGACGCTCAACTATGCCAACGGAGCAGTATTTTCTCTCTTTTGTTGCCCAGAATTGAAAAACGTACTCTCAAGTCAAAACTAGATTGATTACTCTCAGCGCAATGCATGACGTCATGCTTCCTAACTGTCGTGGCTATGGTGCAATCGCCTAAGTGTGTTAAAGAAACAGTAGAAACGCACACACACACTCTTAATTGGCGTACACGCCACAGTTCGCTTGATTTGTGCTTTCTCTTGCAGTCAGGTATATTTGAAAAGATATGTTACATCGCATCGTAGCCAAGGGGCCCAACATTTAAATTTGGGAACTTTCCTATGACGACGGTTTGTGACGTTTTAGTCTTGTTTTGGGTAGTTTCCCTTATAAATGTGCTAGGCCTCTCTCTTAATATAAACGTAAAATGGCCTGTTGTTTCTAACCTATTTCGTTTCCTAGTTCAAACCAACGCGTTAAGCGGCAAAGTGCTAGGTGCATATTTGTAAGCAAGCCCAAACCCGAAAGTACACGACCAAACCTGGTCAAACTTACAACTTTGGCACATTCTACACCGCAAGGCGAGCTGCATCAGTTTCTATTATAACCCGTTATACAATTGACAAAAAGAATAATTGATTTTAGAAAAACTTTAAAGACTCATATTGTGGCGCTACTTTCTAGCTTACTCAGCAAAACTGCAGCTGCAAGATTAGTGTGACTGTCACATGATCAACGTGTGATCGTTGCTTCCAAAATTGAAACCAGCAACAAATACTAGAGGAATAAATGCCTTTCTTAATTGGTGTTCTACCTGATAAGTTGCGCAAGGTCACGAATAGAAGACATAAAATATGGCACAGTACCAATTACATGAATATAAACAACATAGAGTGATTACTTGCGTTCTAACATTTTTTACAACCATTACGTGTTTGGCGGTTCATGAACAATATAACAGAAAACATTTTTAACCACTTGTTTCACATTTAACATTGTTTACATTCCAATACAGTTTAATACTTCGAATTTGGTGCAGTCCGCACTTAACAGCGTCTCTGTCGGAACACCAGTTTCGTAATTTTAACACGTTGAACTCTTTATTTAAACGCTTGTTATATCGCTATTGCCGATTAGATAAGCCAACAAAAAAGGGAACAATGTACACGGCTTTGAGATAACGACGCCTTGTTATCGCACAGCGGTAAACTAAACGCCGATTTAATCTCCTAATAACTTTTCAAAAATATTTTATGATCGAGATGTGTCATTTTCAACGTTGAAATTAGTTGCGTTATTTGGTGTAGAATGCAAACACGCATCTACGTCTTTTTCGCGTACATTACCATCATATCGTCGTTTTTTTATTCGAAAAACTCTGTCTGTTCGACTTTCACATTGAGATCATCAATCCGGTTAATCGCATATTTCGTTGAAAAATGATGCGAATATCCGGGTTATGCGATAAACCGGTATGCGATTAACCGAACGATTTTCTTAACAAACGATGGGCGACGGTTTGGGATTTTTAATTGTGATGCAATTAAACCGATTATGCGATTAACCGGATTCGTCTGTACTTTCATTTTATATATTCTATATCCTATTTACCAATTTACTATACACATCATTTGATCTACACATATGATTGTTTTTGCAAACAAAAATGAATGGGTCCCCACTGTGCAGATTTACGGTAAACAATTGTTCCGGTTATTTTTAGATTCTTAAGGAAAAATGTTCATAAAGCATTAACCCAACTTTAAAAGTTTTGTCCGTATTCTTTTTGCACCATTAAAAACCCATTTGCTACAAAGTTATGCATAACAACTAACAACTTGTATTTTACTTAACTTTATACCAGTGGTTCTTAACCGGGGTGCGATCGCACCCCAGGGGTTCGGTAACGCAGAACAAGGGGTTCGACGAAGGTATTTTTGAAATACAATATAAATACTGGTTTTTGTCACACTTTAGGGTCTATAGTCGCTAAAAACGGCAATTTGTATTTGCCAAATATCAAAACACTGGAAGGTTAGACTTAGACAGGGGTGTTTTAAGCTGCTCTAAACAGTTACCAGCCTAATAACCATATGTGTCAGACCTTTGGTACGCCTATTGTGTGCCAACAATGCGAACAAAACAGGTACCACAAGCATCACAATATAGATTATGACATCATAAACACTTAAAACTAATCTCCTCGCTGTGCAGCTCAATCTGTGCACCGAGCTAGAAATTAATCGGAGGGTTTTGGGCGCTATTAGATGGTAAATACTTGATATAAACCAAGTATTTTAAAACAAATTTTGACTCTTACTTAAGTCCGTAAACGTAAAATTATTTCAGAAAAAGATCATCTTTGGAAAACAACTGGATGTTATTCTGCCGGTCAGTATCACTGCGCATGCGCTAGCAAACTCGATAGAGAAGAAATGTTTCGGATTTGTGCAATGATACTATACAACATAGTATAGTATCATTGATTTGTGTAGGGTACGTTGTGACAGCAAACGAGCAGGTGATCAAGCAAGTGTCTGATACGAGAGCATTGTGTTCGTATGGAGCGTGTTTGAAGTGAACAGCAGCCATCTTGATGAAACTGCTAATAAAACTGTGAATTGAAACTAATAGGTAGAGAACTGAACACTCGCTCTTTATATAGCTGTCTTGCGCATCCGTTCTGCGCATCGGATCCAAATTTCCGCCGCCGAGTTTGAATATCTAGCGCCATCTAGGTGTCGATTTTTAAATTAGTACTGTAATGGCAGCCTCCATATGATATCCGGTCTGCGATGGAGATTAAAAAACAAACAATATTTGACAATAACACACCATCAAGGATTGCACCATCGCATCAAACGATGTGTCGTCAATTATGAATTTTACTGACTAAGTGTGTTGGGCAGGATGGCTGAATGTGATGCGCGATTGACAGCAAACAAGAAGAATATATCCCCTGGGAACGTTACCAAAAATATAAAAATTACAATTTAAACATTTTACCCAGAAAAAAGGTGTGTGTCAAATGCAGTACAAGACTTAAAGAAACTCTCCTTCAAAATGTATCATCAAATGAAGAAGCTTCGATTTTGACTGACAGTGAAATATATAACATTGCATCTACTGTTAAAGCAAACAAATCTTTCAGCAAGCTTAATGAAAGTTTACAGAGCGTTGAGGAATCACCTGTGAAGTTGCATAGTGTGCCTTCAAGCAGTAAAATTTTGTATGGGAAAAGAAAATTATGTCAAATTTATGATACCTTTCGTGCAAAGATGTCCAATGTTCTTAATGTCAGTGATGTAGACCTACAGCAAAACCAACCTGACACTAAAGAATCTTTTGACAACATTATCTATGAAATGAAAAAAAAATACCAACAGTGACAGACGAGGGCAGAAAAAATAAGTCGTCCTCACAATGGCACTAAGCAACTGGTCAAGAGAAAACACTATGGATGATTTTTTAGTTACTGAAAGAATGGTCAGAGTAGCTCGAGCGTTTGAAATTTCAAGTGGCATATGTTCCTTGCCATTACCTCGAAAGGGAAAATCACTTACAAAAAATATAATCGGTAAGGTTAAATGCTTTTACCAAAACAATGAAAGTTTTCAATAATTACTGCCTCTGGTTGTGGCGAGTAAAGGAACATAATACGTTCTCCAAACAACATTCATTACCCTTATCAGCAGCAACTCGAATATTCAGAAGCACTCGCTCTTCATCTGCCAGAGAGTCAATTGGTAAACTACCTTGTTTTTGTGTTAGATATTTTTTTGTGGCATTCAGTATCCAGAGAGACACCTACACTACACTTTTGCATCTTAACAACTTTTAATCACAAATTAGGGCACATAAAGTATAGATAATAGAAGCAGTATCACAAAAATATCTGAAAAATGAATCTGTGTTTTATTATGACCCTGCTTCAAATAAATTACAAAAAGCATCATAAAATTAATAACAAAATAATGTACTCAGCAAGAGCTTTCATTTGAGCCATTACTGAACTTCCTAGCTACTGTGCTCTTCAACATATGAGCTTTTAAAGTTGTCGTTATACATGAATGCATATTTGCATACCCCCAAACTGAACCCCTTTAATTACTGACCCATATATCAAAAACATGAAAAAATGTAATGAGGTGATTGAGAATGTCCTAAAGGTTCACCTAACCTACTAAAATGACCACAATATACAAATTAGAAAGAAATATGACATTTTAAACACAGTATTATCCAAAAGCATTGATGCACGTCGCTGCATTGATCACATATTTGACATATTTTCAAAATGTCATAACTTCGTCAAGCATTGATAGATTTCAAAAAAAACTTTTTGTTGAAATCAGTGTAACTAGCTGCATGGACATATGAAATTTGATAAAAATCTGAGGGGGTGGGTTGACTTTTGCCATTTTTCTGGGACGTTTGACATGGAATGATCCGGCTGTAAGAGTAATTACTGAGTCGATTGCACTGAAATTTTTAACAGCCAAACAAGGAGCACCCTATCCACAGCTGTTTAAAATTTCAGCAGGTTAAGTCTTGTATTTCTGACATCATTAACATGTGAATAACAAAGAAATATTTGTGGGTAAAGGGGTGAAAATGGATATATACAACTTCAAGTTACAAAGTACTTTAAAATACGCTGCAATGTACCAATCACAAAAGTATGAAACATGCTTTAGCAAGTACCAGAATCATGCTTTAGCAAGTATAGCCGTTTCAAAAATTTCACATTTTGGGGGACTGTGGGTGAACCAAGGGATCAAACGGGGTCAAAATTCACATGGACCATCTTTTCACCAATATCTATAACAGTGGTTCTTAAACTTTTTTGACCGCGACCCAAATCTGAGTATTATGAACATCTCACGACCCAAGCCTCAAACACCAAAAAATGTAACAATTTCGAGGCCACGTTGTGGCCGCACTGGGTTGTCTGCACATGTCAAAATGGCTGCAGGTTTAACGAATTCGATTCAACAATACTACATAACACAACACACATTGTGGCTTTGCAGCACCATGATCATTGATAGAAGTGAATTCCAAATCTAAAAAAAGTTCCTTGTACGAACACTTACTAATCCTTAAACGCTAACTGTTACATCTCCACGTTCAGTTTCGCATGATTAACTTTTATTACCCGTGCTATGACGTAACAATCGCTATGTGCGTAACAGTACAATTGGAAGGCTATTGTCAGTATTTCGCAATGATTAGTTCATTTTACTGTACAACGTGGTCGAGTGAATGGACTTTACTACTACTACATTAAGTAAATTCGTTTGTTTTTACTTAATGCAGTAATAGTTCGTTTGGGTAGAAATGAACCACCATAGCGCGACCCATTTTTTGACCCTGCGCGACCCACGTTTGGGTCGCGACCCATACTTTGAGAACCACTGATCTATAATGTGTGTAAATTTGAAAAAGTTTGAACCATTCTTTCTTCACCAAAACGTGGGAACAAATCCGCGTTAGACAGAAAAAAAACTAGAATAACGACTTTCCTATATATTGCCAGTTTATATATACTACATCATATTTAACGATGCATCACATATACCATTTACTATATTTATAATGGATATATATTTGGCACCCACATTTCATTGGGTCCCTATCTTTTTCCTGGCACTTTATAACATAATTGTTTCTGCAAGCAAATCACACATATGCATATGCGATTTGGTAACAGTAAAAATAGGGCACAATCATTGTTAGATATTTACCAATTTACTATACACATCATTTGATCTACACATATAATTGTTTCTGCAAGCAAAAACGAATGGGTCCCCACACGTCTGATTGTGCGGATTTATGGTAAACAAACATCCTGGTTATTTTGAGATTCTTAAGGAAAAACTTAACCAACTTTAGCCTTAACCCAACTTTAAAAGTTTTGTCCGTATTCTTTTTACATCATTATTGTCATATAATTACAAAAAAAAACAGTGAATAATAACAGGAAAAATACTTTCAATTTAATCTCATGCTTTGACCTTGATATTGTCGTTCAAGGTCAGTTTTTAAACACAATTTTCCCAAACTGAAAATGTGCTTGATAACTTAATAAAACGACATAGCATAGCTGCGCAAAACCAGATGATTTCTAATCACCAACACGACTGTCTCGTAAAACGTACATCCGGACGTCAAGCTGAGCACTCCCGCTGCATTCACCCGCCTTAACCATAAACAAGTGAATTCTGAGCACTCCCGCTGCATTCACCCGCCTTAATCGTAAACAAGTGAATTACTACCTTGAGAGTTGAGACTGCTATCTGACTGACCGTGTACACATATTATGGGGTGTAAAAGTAACTAGAAGGGTGGCTTAGCACATATTGCCCTTGCATATACACTATAACCTATTTTAAAACATAAATATATTTCCCATGCTTATTTTGTATTGAGTCCCACATTAGCCATCGTCTTTTTTAACTTTAGTCGTTTCTGCAGGCAAAAACTCATGGGTCCCCACACACGCAAAGTTGTAAAAAATGCACTTCAAGAGATAACCATGAGAAAGTCGGGTGTTGTAAGGTAAAACACAGTGATCGGCACTGGGCTTAAATAATAATACTATGTAGAATACAAACTATAAAATTAGATTCACTCCAGATATTCTTTGAAGTATGTCCTAATTAACGTTTTAAAAAACTGAGCCATTTTAGGGGGCTAGTAGGGCAATTAATTGGGTTCGACACACATACTAAAAAATATATAAAAACCACAACGACTTAATCAATAGTACTGCAAAATTTCAGCCCATGTTTAAAATTTCGACCACTAGAGGTGTTTTGAGCAACAACTGTTAATGTTTCTGACGTCATAGGGCTGTTAACAAGCCCCTAACTGCCATGGCGCAAAAACGTTCACCAAGCAACCCACCAACGAGCAACATACAACTGGTTGCCCTTGTAACACTATCGCTCAAAAGAAATCTTTCGTTTGTGGTGCCCAGTAACATACAAATACGTTTTACACTTTAGGGGCTTGTGGGGTAAATGTTAGGACTACAGGGTTGAACGCAACAATTGACACCTATAAATGGCATACTATACAAGAAATCCAATTTTCAGCTAATTCTGACACTGTACAAAAACTCACTCATTTTAGGGGGCTAGCGGGGTAAATACTGGGTTATCAACAAAACAAAGTGGGATGCACATCTACATAACTATATCTACCATCTGTGTAAATTTCAGCCAAATCCATCAAACATTTGATGGAAAAATGAGTCGGACCAACTTCGGGGTAAAAACACCCATTTTAGGGGGCGAGCGGGGTAAATACTGGGGTTATCAACAAAAACAAAATGGGATGCACATCGACATAACTACATCTACCATTTGTGTAAATTTCAGCCAAATCCATCAAACATTTGATGGAAAAACATGTCGGACAAACTTCAGGGGAAAAATACTCATTTTAGGGGGCTAACGGGGTAAATACTGGGGTTATCAACAAAAACAAAGTGGGATGCACATCTACATAACTATATCTACCATCTGTGTGAATTTCAGCCAAATCCATCAAACATTTGATGGAAAAACGAGTCGGACAAACTTCGGGGTAAAAACACCCATTTTAGGGGGCGAGCGGGGTAAATACTGGGGTTATCAACAAAAACAAAGTGGGATGCACATGTACATAACTACATCTACCATTTGTGTAAATTTCAGCCAAATCCATCAAACATTTGATGGAAAAACGAGTCGGACAAACTTCAGGGGAAAAATACCCATTTTAGGGGGCTAGAGGGGTAAATACTAGGGTTATCAACAAAAACAAAGTGGGATGCACATCTACATAACTACATCTACCATCTGTGTATATTTCATCCAAATCCATCAAACATTTGATGGAAAAACGAGTCGGACAAACTTTGGGGAGAAAAAAAATGAAAGAAAAAAAAAGAAAAAAAAACAATTTGAGTAAAATCAATATGTGTCCCCTTCAGGGAAGGGGACCCATAACTATTTGGCCGATTAAGGCAAATTTTCAAAAACTAAACGAATAAGCTACTGCAAACAATTGTTTAACATTTCAGCACATTAGGGCTTGTATTTCTGGCCTAAAACTTATTATTTTGGGGTTTAAGGGGTAAAAATGGGTGAATCCAATGTAAAGTTACAAAATTCTTTAGAATAGCTTACATTGCACCAACCAACAAAGCATGAAACTCTCAGATTATGTACTTTAGTCAGTACAGCCGTTTTTAATTTTTTTCGTTTTGGGGCCTGTGGGTGAACCACCGGGTCGTTTGGGGTCAAACTTCAGGAGGATCAAATTCTGAACAATAACTAACATCTGTGCAAATTTGAACAAATTTAAAGCACTCTTTCTTGATCAAACGCATTTAACAAACCAGCGTTAGACAGAAACGAATATTATGGGGTTTAAGCGGTGAAAATGGGTAAATCTTTATTTAAATTCTTTGAAATACCTTATATTGCACCAAACAACAAAGCATATAACTCCTAAATGAAGTAGTTTAGCAAGCATAGCCGTTTTAAAAATTTCACGTTTTTGGGGGCTGTGGGTGAACCGAGGGATCAAACGGGGTCAAAATTCACATGGACCATCTTTAGACCAATATCTATTAAGTGTGTAAATTTGAAAAAGCCATTTGAACCATTCTTTCTTGACCAAAACGTGGGAACGAATCCGCGTTAGACGGATTTTGTCTCTTATAGTACAACAAAAATTTTTTCTCTTATAGTACAACAAAAACAAGCTGCATGAATAATGTCAATGAAGTGAAGTATTTTTATGCATTTGATAGAAATTGTTTATGTCAGATAAATTTCTGAAAATATTACTGTCTACTTACTTGATATTAGATTTGGAAGTTGAGTTTTAAGGCTGTTGATTTCATAAGCAAGCTTTTCAGCATGATTTACATTTGTTAATTCTTCTGAACGTTGACTAACCATCCGTGACATGTTGGTCATACCTATAAATAATGGAACTTTAGTTTGGCTACTTTCTAATGGAAAAAAATTATAATGTTGTGAGCATTTTAGGATTTGACTTGTAAATCTAGGCCTTAAATAGCAATATAAAATTTGCTATTTAAGATAAAATTTGTTAAATTTAGATCAAAACAAAACTAAACTAGAAGGGTGGCTTAGCACATATTGCCCTTGCATATACACTATAACCTATTTTAAAACATAAATATATTTCCTATGCTTATTTTGTATTGGGTCCCATATTAGCCATCGTCTTTTATAACCTTAGTCGTTTCTGCAGGCAAAAACTCATGGGTGCCCACACATGCAAAGTTGAAAATAATGCAATTCAAGAGATAACCATGAGAAAGTCGGGTGTTGTAAGGTAAAACACAGTGATCGGCACTGGGCTTAAATAATAATACTATGTAGAATACAAACTATAAAATTAGATTCACCCCAGATATTGTTTGAAGTATGTCCTATTTAACGTTTAAAAAACTGACCCATTTTAGGGGGCTAGTAGGGTAACTAATTGAGTTCGACACACAAACTAAAAAATATATAAAAACCACAATGACTCAATCAACAGTACTGCAAAATTTCAGCCCAATCAGCCAATGTTTAAAATTTGACCACTAGAGGTGTTTTAAGCAACAACCGTAATGTTTCTGACGTCATAGGGTTGATAACAAGCCCCTAACTGCCATGGCACAAAAACGACCACCAAGCAACCCACCAACGAGCAACATACAAAGGGTTGCCCTTGTAACACTATTGAGCAACAGAAATCTTTCGTTTGTGGTGCCCAGTAACATACAAATACGTTTTACACTTTAGGGGCTTGTGGGGTAAATGTTAGGACTACAGGGTTGAACACAACAATCAACACCTATAAATGGCATACTATACAAGAAATCCAAATTTCAGCCAATTCTGACACTGTTTAAAAACTCACCCATTTTAGGGGGCTAGCGGGGTAAATACTGGGTTATCAACAAAAACAAAGTGGGATGCACATCTACATAACTACATCTACCATCTGTGTAAATTTCAGCCGAATCCATCAAACATTTGATGGAAAAACGAGTCAGACAAACTTCGGGGGAAAACACCCATTTTAGGGGGCTAGCGGGGTAAATACTGGGATTATCACCAAAAACAAAGTGGGATGCACATCTACTTAACTACATCTACCATCTGTGTAAATTTCAGCCAAATCCATCAAACATTTGATGGAAAAACGATTCGGACAAACTTCGGGGAAAAATACCCATTTTAGGAGGCTAGCGGGGTAAATACTGGGGTTATCAACAAAAACAAAGTGGGATGCACATCTACATAACTACATCTACCATATGTGTAAATTTCATCCAAATCCATCAAGGATTTGATGGAAAGACGAGTCGGACAAACTTTGGGGAGAAGAAAAAAAAAAGGAAAAAAACAAACATTTTGAGTAAAATCAATATGTGTCCCCTTCAGGGAAGGGGACCCATAATAACAAAGCTTTTTCCAATTGCAATTATTGTAAAAAAAAAAAAAATTATGATTTAATTTTCTACAAGAAAACAGAATAATGGCATGCAAGTATTTAGATAATGTTTATTGCACTTGATGTCTTAGAAGCCTAACCTGGGGAAAGATTCTTTACATAAGTGACAAGGTTTTCCATTTCCTGGACAACCTCAGATACTTTTAAATATTCCCTGACACCCTGGCACACTTGACAAATTCTCCTGACCTACAAAAAATGCAAAGAACATTGTTGGATCGCCTGTTATTGTGACAATAAGAGCATCTACTTTTTGACTAAGGCTTGACATTATTGATTAATAATAATTTCATGATAACTTGATGTGATTTGATGATGGTTAATTCTAGTGATGGGGTGATACCAGGTTTTGAAGCGAGTACCGATACCGAGTACCACATGTTTAACCACATGTCACCTTCGATACCGACTACTTAGTTGTATATCACTGGCTAATTTATCTGCGGGGGGCACACGCACATGCCGAAAAATGTAATCTCCACGTGATGTTGAAAAAGATATACGTAAACCAGCAGAACTTTTTTCCAATTATGTGCTGTCCGAAGCAAATATTGGTGTAAAGTTGCCCATATTTTTACAGTGTAAATCGGCCTTCGGTACTCGCACGTTGGTATCGAAAACTGATACAAAATATTTCGATACCGAGTATCGATATAACTGAAATCGTTCGACACCTTGTACTCGTCCCATCACTAGTTAATTCTGTTTGTAACATCATAAGTTATGTGTTAGAACACTGTTGAGCATTGTCTGGCTGATAATGCTTTGAACCAGCTCTAAAGTTCAGATCAGATGAACATTTGGTCCAAAAAATATATAATATTTGTTCGATTAAATGATTTTTCAAACTGGCATAGTAATTTTCAAAAGCTTTCCTGATTTGCAGACAAAAAACAACCAAACTAGTAAGAATGTTTGTCCATGGGGTGTGAGAATCCACAAAACAAAATTTTAGGAAGTATTTGGATTGCATTAAACAGGGTTCCCGCGCAATTTTCCTTAATAAACTAGAAGGGTGGCTTAGCAGATTTTGTTGTTGCATTTACACTATAACCTATTTTAAAACATAAATATATTTCCTATGCTATTTTGTATTGGGTCCCATATTAGCCATCGTCTTTTATAATCTTAGTCGTTTCTGCAGGCACAAACATCTATGAATGAATAGCAAATTCAAGCTGTCCAATTTTCATTTAATTCGAACATTGTTAAAAGGGTCACCCATTTTAGGGATTAGTTGGTTAAGTTGTGGTGCTACAGGGCACAACATAACATTTGAGGACTTAGTATGTTCAAGACACTTTGCAAATTTCATATAATTAGGACGTTTTTTTTAAGTTCATTTATTTTAGGGAGCTAGTTGAGTAAATGTTGGGGCTACAAGGTAAAACACGTCAATCGAAACCTACATATAGCATAGTCCACATGGTACCTAAATTTTAGCCAATCCCGACACTGTTTAATAAACTCACCCATTTTAGGGGGCTAGTGGGGTAACTAATGGGGTCCGACACACATACTAAAAAAATATGAAACCTCAATGACTCAATCAACGGTACTGCAAAATTTCAGCCCAATCTGCCAATGTTTAAAATTTCGACCACTAGAGGTGTTTTGAGCAACAACCATTGATGCATTTAACGTCATAGGGCTTTAACAACCCCCTAACTGCCATGGCGCAGAAACGTCTACCAATCAACCCACCAACCAGTAACATACAACTGGTTGCCCTTGTAAGACTATTGCGCCACAGAATTTTTTCGTTTGTGGTGCCCAGTAACATACAAATACGTTTTACACTTTGGGGGCTTGTGGGGTAAATTTTGGGGCGACAGGGTTGAACACAACATTCGACACCTATAAATGTCATACTCTACAAGCTATCCAAATTTCAGCCAATTCCGACATTGTTTACAGACCCACCCATTTTAGGTGGCTAGCGGGATAAATACTGAGGTTATCAACAAAAACGAAGTGGGATGCACATCTACATACCTATATCTACCATCTGTGTAAATTTCATCCAAATCCATCGAACATTTGATGGAAAAACGGGTCGGACAAACTTTGGAAAGGAAAAAAAAAGAAATAAAAAGAAAAAAAACAAAAAACAAATTTGAGTAAAATCAATATGTGTCCCCTTCAGGAAGGGGACCCATAATTCCATGACTTTTTCAAAACTTTTTAAGAAAAACAAAACAAATTTCCATAACCTTAATCGAAAAAAATCGAGCATTTCCCATAGTAAAACTAGTAAAGAGGCCTTGGTATATGCAGCCAATTTACCATACTTGCAACAAATATACAAACGTTACGTAATTTGAAATTCCTATCTCTATCTGGCATTTTCAGGGTAAAACAGGCGCCAAATTCCATACTTTTTCAAGGACTTTTGCAAAAGTTGGATGGGCATGAGGGGTTTGCAAGGGGGGCACAGCACAGTCTGGCTGCAAAGTTTTCACTTGCAGACAATTGTAAATGAATACATAAGAATAATGTCGGCGCTGATTTCGAACTTATTGTTTGGAAAGTAAAGTAAACTCTTCATTACTGTGAAATGGATGTCCAGCCCACGAGGCGAGTTTTATATGGGCGCCAAGATATGGTCGTTCTAAAAATCCATTTAAAATCTGTTAAATTGTATAGTTAGTCTCATCTTACAAGCAATGCTTGTATATTACGTCACAAGTAACAAAATAAGGCAATTGTTTGCGCACAATTAACACTTTTCTGTGCTATATAGTCGGCGGTATAGTGTCAAGTGGGGCACGACCGCAAAAGTTTAAGAACCCCTGTTTTAACATCATGGCAAATTTGCCCAAATCAGGACTTAATAAATACATTGTTTTTACAAAGTTACTGTCTTTTTGATTCATAGCAAATATGTAAACATATTTTTGCCTTTTTTCTAGCTGGTCAATGACAATAACTTGATGGTTAAGTTTTTTACCTCTGCTTCATCAAAAACAAGAAGTAAGTCAGATGTTCCCTGCAAAATTCCACGGGCTCCTGATATCAGCTTCTCTCTTCCTGATTTAGAGTACGGGTCCTGACCAAGGTCAGTGGATGCACTTTTCAATAAGGTTGCTGCATGTTCAACTCTACATATAGATACAGACACAGCCTTCTAAATAAAGAGTTTACTCGTAAATATGCATCAAGGTTGGGACTGAATCCACCAGATCCTAAAATATTAGTTATAATGAGTGCTTTGAACAAAATGAGTTTCTGCAAAATATTCAAATCAGTTTCTGCAAAATTTTCAAATCAGTTTGGGTCAAAAGCCAAACATCACCAAAACTACATGTTTCACCCAATCCAAACTTTGGTGAATCACTATACCATGCACATTTTACTTCGACATATCAGTCTAAAATATAAGCAACAGTATAGGCAGCACCAAAACAGTTTGTCATTTATACTGTTTTGTAACTTTATTTTATATATTGCAACTGAAGTGTGTCTGTCTCTTCAAACTTTCCATGAAAACCATGAAAAAAAGTCCTCTTTAATTTTTATTTTAATTCTTTGCAAACATTTATTGCTCACAAAATTACTTGTCAATTGCAGGGGGTGTATCCATCTTCAGAACTTCATCTTTACTTGATTGAACTTGCTGTCGACCAACCTACAACAAATGAGCTTGCTTTGATATCACCATACATGTAATTGTTGATGTGATTATTATATTCATCTACAAAAGCCAAACAATGTTTATACCTTCGCCAAATTCATTACAGCACTTTCTACCGCATTTATAGGAGCTTCCAGCGATGGAACAGGAGCCCCATCTTCTCCAGCTTCATGTATTATGACCAGTTGTGATACCTAAAAAAATTAGTGTATATTAAGTGAATGATTTACTTTAAGGCAGTAACCGTGGGTCACTGTAATATTTAGTGGGTCACACAAGACTTTAATATCAGGGTGAAACTACTGAAGCATGGCTACTCAAATAGTTTTGACAAAGGTCCAAATACAATAGGTAAAGAATTAACAGGGTCCGGAAACTTCTGTCAGTAATGCAATGCAACATGTGTTAGCCAATTTTGGTCATAGATAATCGCGGTCCAACAGAAACACATTTGTTCAAGCCGAGTGTATGTCAGCAAAACAAAAGATTCTATTAGGCCAGGGGTGCAAAAATACGGTCGCGCCGCGCAACTATAAAATCGGCGTGCACGACTGTAATTTCTTGCCACCTAATTGGAGTTGGTTTACATTTTTTGAACTAATTTACTCAGGCAGTGCTAATACAATAAAGCAATGGTGCAACTGGCGAAAAAATAGGCATCAGGCAACAATCTACTAATATTGCTTTTCCAATATAAATTCACATGGATCAGCCCGCAGACCACAATAGGTTGATCGCAGATCGCATTCTAAACTTTTAAATTTGCCACACTTTTGAGGCACTGTCGCAATGCTATGCAAACTGCGCACAAAGTGCTGATTGTGCAACATCAATTGACGTAACGTCACAGTGACTGTCGTAATTAAAAAAAGTAAATCACTTTCAAACTTTTATAACCGCGATAGAATATTTACTCTCTCTCACACCTCGGGCGCAGAATGTGACGTCACTCATGCTAAGCGTCGTGGGTATAGTGCAATCGGTCACGTGTGTTTCAAAAATGATTTGCAACGCAAATCCACTCAACAAAACGTCACATACATTTCTTACGGATTCGTAGCTCACTACGCTATATTTCGGCAACCTGTGAGAAGTTGAAGAGTACCTTTCTCGTATCCGGGTACAATTGTTCGCCTTAATCGTTTTTACGTTTGTTTAACATACACTTGTGTTTTATCCAGTAAATGCTACGTTAACAGAACTCAACACGTATTCCACAACAAACGAGCCGACGCATGTCTGTGCTGACGCATTTGGCGTGTGATTTGAAATTGATTATTCACACTACGCTATATTTCGGCAACCTGTGAGAAGTTGAAGAGTACCTTTCTCGTATCCGGGTACAATTGTTCGCCTTAATCGTTTTTACGTTTGTTTAACATACACTTGTGTTTTATCCAGTAAATGCTACGTTAACAGAACTCAACACGTATTCCACAACAAACGAGCCGACGCATGTCTGTGCTGACGCATTTGGCGTGTGATTTGAAATTGATTATTCACACTACGCTATATTTCGGCAACCTGTGAGAAGTTGAAGAGTACCTTTCTCGTATCCGGGTACAATTGTTCGCCTTAATCGTTTTTACGTTTGTTTAACATACACTTGTGTTTTATCCAGTAAATGCTACGTTAACAGAACTCAACACGTATTCCACAACAAACGAGCCGACGCATGTCTGTGCTGACGCATTTGGCGTGTGATATGAAATTGATTATTCACAGCATATCGATTTAGCCCGTCACCAAACATTCCCACAAAGCAAGGCACTGTGGTATTCCAACCCGCGAAATTCGTTTCAAATTTCTGGAAAAAACACTCTTGACAACAGGTTATGCTTTGCCCTGATGGTATGTGAGCACAGGAGTGCACAACCTACGACCTTCGAGATGAGCTGGTCCAGCCGTGAAAATTTACATTTAAATATAAGTGCTGGTGGTCAGGAGTTGATTTAAACTTGCTAAATATACAGTCAGCACACAACCAAGCAATATAGATAATGACATCATAGACAAGTAAAACAAATTGTTAACTCAATCCATGGATTAAGTTAGAAATCAATCTGGACTTTTAGACACCACTAGTAAATGGAATATTATGAGATAAATCAAAATTCTTTAAATCAGTAAGTAATTTGTAAAAAAACATTTTTTTAAACAGTTGGCAGGCTTAAGTGAAACAAGAACTTGTGATGCGGCTATTAACAGCACCATGGTTGTGTACTCCTGTCCAAGCTGATGCCAATTGTTTGGGTTTTTCAAGTTTATTTGGCAGTTGTGAAAGGGTTTTAGAAAAATAAACTGCATCTAAACAAAGCTCAGATTTGCCTCAGTGGTCTCCAGTTAAAACAATTAGGGGCGTATATGTACTTGTTATTAGGCCCAACACTGTTGATGTAGATGAGGCTAAAAATCATGCGCTACTAAAAATTACGGCGTGCTACCAAACTCCGAAAAAAAATTTGCACCCCTGTATTAGGCACTAAACGTTAATTTACTCCTTGCGAAACTATATTGGCACAACAACATACAGAACACATTTTATCTAGTTTTGCAGGATCACTTTGTATGGCAATGGTTCTAAATTGAGTTAAAATTATGCCCAAACAATCCCCGTTTCGTTAATTGTGTAGTGAAATAATTGACCATTTTTTTCATCACAGTTGCACAATCTGCACAAAGTGTGTTTTTAGGAAACATATTTGCTTCAGTAATTATCTTCTGTTAGCTTTGGATGTGTGATTGTGTTGGCCTCATTGTGTAAGATATGAGTGCAAAAACATTTGGGCGCACCATAGTGAAAACATGTATGTATATTCACAAAGGCAATTATTATAAGTTGTGTCTATTCACTTTGCAAGTATTGGTATCTCAACAATACAAAAAAAAGTTATTGAAATTTATTTTTAATTTAACAGGTCAAACCTCTCCCAAAAAGAAGGCACTGAGGCACTGACACAAAAGTAAAGTAAAAAGGTTGTTTAGTATTATCATAACCACTGCAATGAAACACAACAACACAAAGGCAATTTAACACTTACCTGATTTGCAACAGGTTCAAGTATTTGTTCAATAGTTTTTGTATGAAAAACAGGCATATTTATGCACTCAAAAAGTTTGAACACTTGTTCACAAACAACACTTAAGATATATACATAAACAATGATCTAAAAAATAATTTAATCCAGTGTTTATAACATTTGTAACACAATCGCTTTTGAGGAAATGGAAATGTAAACAAAATAACGAAGTACCAACTAATAGTCTGTCAAACCATTTCCCCGACTTAGCTTTCACCACAAAAAAGATGTAATTTTTTTTTTCTTTCCTATTTTGATGTGTACTGGAAAACGAGGCAAAGGAAAAGTGCAAATCACTTCACAAGAGTTGCTTTCATTTCTGCGATTCAGCCACTCAGACTCTTGACTAAAACCCGACACCATATTTGGAAAAATATATCTTCCGGTGTCACGTGACCGCGATTCTTAAACGCACGACTAACTTTGAATTCCAAACATAGCTATAGTCAGTAGCCACCCTACTGCTGTTCCGATTTCAGACATATGTTACAGTCGCACATCCATATACACTAATTTGCAGCACCATCCTGCAAATGAATAGGCTACACTGGGCAAGCAACTGGCACATGGCGAAGTGGTACTGGTCGTTGTTTTGGGCAACCTTTTCACATGCGCGGGCCAAAAAGTAGTGATATTGCGGGCGCGGGACGATGGTCGTGCAAGAACATAAGCGTAAAGGCAGACTCAAATTTAACTCGTATTTGTTCGATGTGAACATGTACAATATCAAGTAAATTGCAGTATACTTGCTTCCTCCAACTTTAACCTCAAACCAGGGCTGCGCCACTTTTGTTTCAATGAAATAATCTACCTAAAAACACATCTAGAATCATCTAGATTAAAAAAACAAAACATCGAAAAAATATATCCAAACATAAAATAATCCAATTTAATGTAATATTTTAGCCAAACAACAACACACATGAAGGTTTTTAAAATTAATTGCTCTATATTAGATGAGGTTATTTTTTCCTTTTTTTCATTATAACATTATAACGTTGAGGCTTTTGTGGTTATGGGTGGAACGTTTGTAGGTTTGAACTGTTCATATTGGCTTTACAAACGTTAAAAAAACTATCTAGATTTTATAGCCATCTTCTATAGATCCCACATTTTACATCTAGGCTTAACCAAAAGGATCTATTCTAGATCTAGCTATAAAATATCGAGTGGCAGCCCTGCCTCAAACAGGTTTGCTTCGGATACTAATACTATAACAATCACGCCCACGACAAGCCCACAAACACACTAGGCTATAGGCTAACTAGTAATAATCTAATAACTAGCGTTCAATTGAAATACTCTTTGCCACATAAATGGTATTTAACGCCTAGCCTACATAATGTAGATCAATCTAGGCTACTGTAGCAATGCGTATTTTATATTTTTGTGTATTTTTATTTTAGCGGCACATCTGACACGTCAAGGCAATTTTGTATTTACTTTAACGTCTAGCGGCCTTAGATGTCGCGTTTTCTAAAACTACACGCCCTAGCACTTATCGTAAAAAAAAATCGTAAAAACGTTTCTTGTAGCCGCCTTCCGTGTATGATAATCAATTCCTTTGTTTCGGAACGACACTACCTTTGCCCCGAGTTACAATACCACGTTGTCGCTTACTATATATTTGCGTTTGCTAATCCAATAAAAGAGACACTCACTTACTTACTTACTTTAGACAAAGTTATCGCCAACGTTATACTTTACGTTTGTTGTAGTTTTATATATATTTTGTTTAATAAACCTTGTCTTACGTTCTAGTTGTAATTAGTCAGGTATCGTCAGAGTTCTTTATTTTTGGAGTCAGATCGCGCATTTCCTTCTTTAACCTAACGTTGCACCGCATAAATCGGCCAAATTTCTTTTCATTTGCAACACTACATTGCATCCTTCCGATCAAAAGAAAAATACGATTTTTTTATGCTGTCGCGGGCCGTGCAGAAGTTGCTCGCGGGCTGGATGCGGAAAATAGCAAGCCTGATTCCAAAAGTAAAAAATATAGTAATAAAAGAAGTATGTTTTTTTCTGTGCCTGCGGCTTACTTGTCATTATTGGCTTGATACTTTTATACAAGTGAAAAACACATATCAAAGTCAAAACAAAATGAAAACGTTATTGCACACAAATATCAAAATAACTTACTACAAAGTCAAAACACAAGGGAAAATTACACCACAATTTAAAATCAAATCGTAAACGCAAAACATCAATTAAAAACAAATCAACGTGGATGCTCCTTTAATGCTTTTAATACTTCCCATCGAACATATATTTAACAGATCAAAGAAGCCATCAAGTATTACTCCTTGTTGGCCCATATATTGAAATTTTATTTTGAGTTGTCATATAGTTTTCAAATTTAAAACATTTCGTGAGTGATTTCTGAATGTTGGTTGCAAACTCCCAAGGGTTGGTCAAATAGACTAAACAATTTTTGTACTTTATCTAATTACTTTTTGTACCACAAGTAAAATAATGGTGAATATAGCCTTGCTTGCTACTACAACTAACGTTGAATTTATCAAATTATAGCTCAAAACTTTGATGTGGTACGCGTTTGGAAACCTGTTTAGGTGGCAGCCTACGCAAGCACACTTTGATTGACTGTAACAGATAAATCAAAATTATCACTTTCATTCGCATTGCACACGTTTTTTGGCAAAAACAGTCTTGCAGTCATGGTGCCCGTTGTAGTGTAAACTTGCTTTATTTCCCTCCTACCCATGGTGACTACTACTGGCCGAACAGTTGTGTTATAACTTATAACAGTAATTAAAACCAGTAAATCTATTTGACCGTAGGACAGATCTGACTGTAGGACAGATCTGGCTCGTGATGCTATAGCAACGCGGTTTTCTGCAAACAAAACGACACAATTGAAAATCGGAACACAGCGACACCAAACACTCGTCTGACAAACGACACAGTAAAGAAATTAGGCACCAAACATTGATCAGTCCAAGCCTTCATAGTTTATAGACAGCTGACAAATCAGGGGATGACTAAGTACTGTAAAATCATAGTTCACAATCAGTCAAATGCCAGCTTCGAGACTACAGGCTGTAGCAACAAAACATACCGGCGTGCGATGCAGCCATGTGAAATCTCTTACACATGTCACAGACCACAGTTCCGTTTAAATCTTTCCCACTGCAACAGTTATGGCACTGTTTAAAGTTACGCAATACAAGAAATTCGCACAAAGAAAAGCACACGACCGTTAGTTATCTAGTTTCCAGTTCAATCAGCACTTTCATGCGGTCAGCACAGATGAACTGACACCAATAATAACTACAGAAAGGAGACTTTCTAACATACTTCAATTTTACATATTCCTTATCCTATTTACCTCCTATTTATTTACTATAGCCTACAATCGGGGGTGGGGAACCTGCGGCCCGCTTCCCTTTTTAATGTGGCCCGCGTCACAATTTTGTTAAAGTATAAAAAAATAGGATCTAATCTAAAGAATAAAATTTTGATATACAGGTATAGTTCCTTGAATGACTTCCACATTATCGCTGATTTATATTTAATATCTCCCTTTTGAGCATTATGACGTCAAACTTTCCTGAACAAAATGACACACATTCAACCACGTCCTATATTTGTGACGTAACAGCCACTCGAGTGTCTCTCTTTGCAGTAACAATTTATTTGCCATGTGGTGTTAGTTTTAAATTGATTTTAGAGCTAGCTTACTGAACAAATTGCAAACTCTTATTTTTTATGGAAATGAGTGACAAACCTGTATGCCTTGTTTGTTGCAAATGTAGCAGCAAATAAAAATATGATCAGGAGCGTTGAAATATCAAGCCACTTGAGTGCTTTGGGTATTTGATACGGAATTAAAAAAAATGGCCCGCCCGAAATGTTGTGCAATTCATGCGGCCCGCAGTACTAAGTAGGTTCCCCACCCCTGGCCTACATGGTAACAAAAACAAATGGGTCCCCACCCGGTGTTTGTGCGGATTTGCGGTAAACAAATGTCGCGGTTATTTTTAGATTCTTAAGGACAAATTATCAGAAAGCATTAAACCAAGTTTTTTTTTTTTAAATGTCCGTAATCTTTTTGCATCATTATTGTCATATAATTACACAAAAAAACAAAAAAAGAACGAATAAAATACTTTCAATTTAATCTGTTCCTTTGATCTTGTTATTGTCGTCCAAGGTCAGTTTTTAAACATAAATTTTCCTAGAATGCCTTAACTAATTCAGACACTATAAGTTAAAAAGCCATTTGCTACTAAAGTATACATGACAAAATGTTTTTCACTTAAATGTGTTTCGCAAAACGAGTACCATTGACCTGTAGTAACTTCTCACGGTGCAGTTGACGACCGACCGTTTAATGACCTTTGACACCGTTTTCAATAGCACGCAGTCTCTCGTGTTTAACAATACCGTTCGTCTTAAATAAACAGGCATCATCAGTTTCTGCAAAAAGCAAACATGTGGTGGGCCACCCGATCCGTCTGGAAGTCCCCGATTAAAATCGGCTGTGTTACGCAGAATAATGCGTTTCTTATCGGGCGGGATTAGAATCTTTAGAACCTGTGTTATAACACAGCCCGATTGCGGACGGTTTTATCGGTAATGGCAGTGGGGCATTAAATTTGTTTTTTATTGGCAAATATTATTTTTGCTGTGATAATAAAAATTTTTTTAGCACAGTTAAAAAACCCCAATATTGAATATTAACTCTGTTTTATAACACTTAGACTCAGGGGCGGATCTAGAAAAAAATTAAGGGGGGTGTCCAACAATTATTTGGAAAATTCCCTAATGCGGTACTGACGAGTTGGGTATTCCCCTTTCCAAAAACGTCACAACCTTGACGTCACTCACGCACCAAACAAGCTGCGGTCGCAAGGCTTTTGTAACTACGGAGTGCCTATAATGCGTAACAGAGACTTGGGGTTGGGGAAAAGCTGTTTTATTATCATGGACGCACCATTTGCTGTTTAATCGTCTCCACGGTTTGAGACCTGAGTACTATTACCCCGATGCACCTTCGAAATCGCTCTGTTCTGATGCGTGCTAAAAAAAATCAACGCGTTTATACCACAATACGCCTCACGCCAAAGCTAAATACTTAATTTAACGTCAAACGGAAAGTGGTTGTTTCGTTGCAAATCGTCTACTAGTTCAAAACGATGCGTTAAGTGGCAGACAGTGTGCTTTGTCCAGAATTGCAAGCAGGTCCGAACCAGAAAGTACAAGACCTCAACCTAACTCGCAACTTTGGCACGCAAAGGCGAGCGGAATCTTTTATTACCAGTTATCTAATAAACAAAAAAACTATAGATTTTAGCGAAATCATTAAAATTTCCAATTATCGCTCTTGGCTCTGCTATCTAGCTTACTCAACAAAACTGCATAAACGTGACTGCCAGGTAATCAAAATACATTAGTTACTTAAAAAAAACTTTAAAAGGACTGAACGCCTTTTTGAATCGAAGGGTAACCTTATAGGTTGCGCAACGTTGCGAATGCAATAAAACCGGTTACTACGCAAGGCATAAAAAATGCCAAGCATTCGCAAGTTACCAATTACATGTACCTTAACAACATGGTTCGATTTTTATCCATTGAATATTTGTGACAAACAATTACGTGTTTGGTAGGTCATAAACAATTTAGCATTGGACATTTTAGTCGGATTTAACATCGTTTAAATGCGAAAACAGTTTAATACATTACATTTAGTGCAGTCAGCACTTTTTACTTCAGCGTCCTTGGCGGATAATCACTTTTGTATTGTCAGCGCAATAAACTATTCATTTTAACTAGTGATGCACCGAAGTTTCGGTTGGCCGAAACATTTCGGCCGAATCCGCTGTTTTCCGATGTTTCGGTTTCGGCCCGAACTTTTTTGAAAATTCGGCCGAAACCGAACTTTTTTATTGCATGGAATTGAGGCCTTAAATTTTATTTACGCTCATACGAAACATAATAAATTAACTATTTGTTGTATCTATAAAACACTAGCCACGTTGTCTGAAAAATATTATATGTTTAGCAAAGCTTACGCATTGTAAAAGTGATTTTAGTTTGTCAAAATTGAGTTCACTCGCATCAACAACACAAGGTTCTGTTGAAAACATCCAAAGAAACGGGGATTTTAGGTTCGGCCTGATTCGGCCGAAATTATTCGGCCTCATGGCCGAATATTCGGTTTCGGCCCGAACTTTTTTAGGCGGGTTCGGTGCATCACAAATTTTAACCCTTGTTACGTCACAATAGACTATTAGATGAGCCAATACAATACGATGAAGGCGCACGGCTTTGAGATAAGGACTCCTTGTACTCACGCAGCGGTCAACGGAACGTTTAGCGTATTTAATTTACGCACTTTTTTTTCAAAATGGGAGCCCGGTAAATTTCCGAGGGGGGTGTCAAAACACCAAACACCCCCGTCTAGATCCGCCCATGCTTAGACTGCTTATTGGAGACTAAACTCAAGCCTCTTTTGTTTAACCCATATTGTCAAGTCAAATGAGCATACACTTTATCTTTATTTTTTATTGCAGTTCACCATCTGGAAAAATGCTTAAAGCTTGAGTGTCAGCAAAATCATTGATGTATACAACCTGTTACTTGCCTCACAGGAGAAAATTGTATGTCGAGATATGCACCACATACTTTAGTTTTACATAAATCAAATCGGAATATGTGTTATTTCCTTTCCACTGTTCTCCCTGCCTGCAAGTTTATTCATTAGTTCTTATACCCAAATTAAGAATTTGTATTCAAACATTTGTAGGCGTTGATATTATTTTACCTCCATGGTGATTATGGTCTCACGTAAATTCTGAGAATGTTTTGCACTCTGATGTAGAATCGGACAGTAAAAGTGATTCATCAGACATAAATTGAGAACCTCTAGTTTTGACCAGTAGTCTGCATGATAGCATGTTGTAACAATTGTGTGGTTCAACCTCATTTTCACATGATATCCGGTTTAATTTTCTTGATAATTCAGCAAATCATTACATTTTCAGCTTTACAATATTGTTTCACCTTTTTGTTTTATTTTAGTCTGTTTACTTAAAGATCCTTGTTTAGTATGTACTATGTACTTGTAAATGCAGGTTTTAACTGACCAATCAACCAATTGCTGTGAATGTAATTATTTATTCTCTTCCCATTTATTTCTACTTTCATATAACTATGGGGCTCAACTTGAAAATGTTGAAGTGTGGAAATTGGGTTCATAAGGTGCTTTTTCCATCAATAAAGTGTTGTCCTCACTGTGCATTTGGTGTTTCATCATTTTCATTAGTACAGGCTTTAACGTGTTTGAGACCACTAACGGCTTGAGGTACAGACGAATCCGGCTAATCGCATAATCCGTTTAATTGCATCACAATTAAAAATCCCAAACCGTCACCCATCGTTTGTTAAGAAAATCGTCCGGTTAATCGCATAAACCGGATATTCGCATCGATTTTCAACGAAATATGCGATTAACCGGATTGATAAAAAACGACGATATGATAGTAAAATCCTCCGGAGGTAATGTACACGATAAGACGTGGATGCATGCTTGCATTCTACACCAAATAACGCATCTAATTTCAACGTTGAAAATGACACGTCTCGATTATAAAATATTTTGGAAAAGTCATTAGGAGATTAAAACGGCGTTCAGTGTAACGCTGTGCGATAACAAGGAGTCGTTATCTCAAAGCCGTGCACATTGATCCTTTTTTTATTGGCTTATCTAATCGCCAATAGTGATATAACTGGCGTTTAAAATTTAAATGAAGAGTTCAACGTGTCAAAATTACGAAACTGGTGTTCCGGCAAAGACGCTGATTGTAATTTCTTATTAAGTGCGAACTGCACCAAATTCGAAGTGTTAAACTGTATTGAAATTTAAACAATGTTAAATGTAAAACAAATGTTTAAAAATGTTTTCTGTTATATTGTTCATGACCCGCCAAACACGTAATGGTTGTAAAAAATGTTAGATCGCAAGTAATCACACGATGTTGTTTAGATTCACGTAATTGGTAACGTGCCAACGACTGACATATTTTATGTCTTCTATTCGTGACCTTGCGCAACTTATCAGGAAGAACACCGATTAAAAAATTTACTCCTCTAGTACTTGTTGCTGCTTTAAATTTTTGAAGCAACGATCACACGTTGATCACGTGACAGTCACGCTAGTCTTGCAGCTGTAGTTTTGCTAGAAAGTAGCGCCACAATCTGAGTCTTTAAAGTTTTGCTAAAATCAATTATTCTTTTTGTCAATTGTATAACGGGTTATAATAGAAACTGATGATGCAGCTCGCCTTAGCGCCCTTGCGCTGTAGAATGTGCCAAAGTTGTAAGTTTGACTAGGTTTCGGTCGTGTACGGGTTTGGGCTTGCTTACAAATATGCACCTAGCACTTTGCCGCTTAACACGTTGGTTTGAACTAGAAAACGAAATAGGTTAGAAACAACAGGCCATTTTACGTGTATATGAAGCGAGACGCCTGGCACATGTATATGGGAAACTACCCAAAACAAGACTAAAACGTCATAAACCGTCTTCATAGGGAAGTTCCCAAATTTAAATGTTGGGCCCCTTGGCTACGACCTTACTGCAAGAGAAAGCACAATCAAGAGAACTGTGGCGTGCGCGCCAACTAAGAGTGTGTGTGTGTGCGTGCGTTTCTACTGTTTCTTCAACACACTTAGGCGATTGCACCACAGACACGACAGTTAGGAAGCATGACGTCATGCATTGCGCTGAGAGTAATAAATCTAGTTTTGACTTGAGAGTACTTTTTTCGATTCTCGGCAACAAAAGAGAGAAAATACTGCCCCCGTTGCCATAGTTGAGCGTCACTGCAACTTTGTTTTAGCTGGGGAAGTGAAAATGAGCACTTTCGTTAACGGCGTGTACTGTTTACATAGCAACCGGATTATCGCATAATCCGGTTAATCGCATCAAATACCCGTGGCAAATCGATGATGCGATTAACCGGATTCGTCTGTGTATGGAAACGGTTTTTACACGCCAACTCTAAACAACATCCAGTAAACGCTATCGTTAAAGATTTAAACGACATTTTGTATGCCTTTACTGGATGTATTTTAGAGTTGACCTGTGAAAACCGTTTGTGTTCATCTTAAACCGTTTAAAATCTGGAGCTTGTATAGGCTGCATTGGTCGACTGCCCAAAAATCATTTTTGAAGCGGTCATGCCCTGCGTTCGCTTATGATGCACGCCTCTCATTTACGAGGTTATGATCAGATTTAAACGATATTTTGTATGCCTTTACTGAATGTATTTTAGAGTTGACCTGTGAAAACCGTTTGTGTTTATCTTTAACCGTTTAACATCTGGAGCTTGTATACCACTTGGTTGACTGCCCAAAAATCATATTTAAAGCGGTCATGCCCTGCGTTCGCTTATGATGCACGCCTCTCATTTACGAGGTTATGATCAGATTCAAACGACATTTTGTATGCCTTTACTGGATGTATTTTAGAGTTGACATGTGAAAACCGTTTGTGTTTATCTTTAACCGTTTAACATCTGGAGCTTTTATAGGCTACATAATTCGACAGCGCAAAAATCATTATTAAAGCGGTCACGCCCTGCATTCGCTTATGATGCCACGCCTCTCATTTACGAGGTTATGATCAGATTTAAACGATATTTTGTATGCCTTTACTGGATTCATTTTAGAGTTGACCTGTGAAAACCGTTTGTGTTTATCTTAAACCGTTTAACATCTGGAGCTTGTATACCATTGGTTGACTGCGCAAAAATCATATTTAAAGCGGTCACGCCCTGCATTCGCTTATGATGCACGCCTCTCATTTACGAGGTTATGATCAGATTTAAACGACATTTTGTATGCCTTTACTGGATGTATTTTAGAGTTGACCTGTGAAAACCGTTTGTGTTTATCTTTAACCGTTTAAAATCTGGAGCTTTTATAGGCTACATAATTCGACAGCGCAAAAATCGTTTTTAAAGCGGTCATGCCCTGCGTTCGCTTATGATGCACGTCTCTCATTTTCGAGGTTATGATTAGATTTAAACGATATTTTGTATGGCTTTACTAGATGTATTTTAGAGTTGACCTGTAAAAACCGTTTGCGTTTACCTTAAACCGTTTGTCATCTGGAGCTTTTATAGGCTACTGTAACGTCAGGAATTTGCGCGCCTGGTACCGCGCTGTCGTCACACTAGAGAAGTCCAATTTCTGGAAACGCGTGAGTTTATTTTACACGTCGACACGGTTCAATACGACACGGTAATCACGTCACGTTCACCGTAGACACGACACGTTCACGGCACGGTTTTCTGCAAAGAGAACAATCACTCAAAAATGGGAAATATAAATTAATTTTAAGCCGGCAGAAATAAAGCTTACCAGAGTTTTGGACCAGGGTATCAAAGATAAACACAGTTTGATATCGTCAGAAAGCGTTCTACACAGATGAAAAACGATAATTCAAATGTACGGCAAATCGGGCAACTGAAATACAATTCAAGCTTACCTTGCAAAGGCAACATTAATCCTTTTCGTCAGAGTTTTTAAGTTTATAAAGCATTACCATCTATTAATGACAAACAAATTATAATTAGTCACTTTCATTACTTTATCTAACGGCTGCAAATTCAAGTAAGCAACTAACAAACTACACGTGGTCCAAACTAAACTCGATACTAAATGGCCAAAAGCACAGCATAGAGAAATAAACTACAATTATATTGTTACGTCATAGGGGATTCTGGCATTGTGGTGCAATCACACCATATAAGATGTGACGTAGGTTACGGTTGAGTGATTTACGGTGTTACAGCTACATAATTCGACAGCGCAAAAATCATTTTTAAAGCGGTTATGCCATGTATTCGCTTATGATGTACGCCTCTCATTTTCGACGTTATGATCAGATTTTAACGATATTTTGCAAGCGTTTACTGAATGTTGTTTAGAGTTGGCGTGTAAAAACCGTTTCCATATACCTCAAGCCGTTAGTGGTCTCAAACACGTTAAAGCCTGTACTAATGAAAATGATGAAACACCAAATGCACAGTGAGGACAACACTTTATTGATGGAAAAAGCACCTTATGAACCCAATTTCCACACTTCAACATTTTCAAGTTGAGCCCCACAGTTATATGAAAGCAGAAATAAATGGGAAGAGAATAAATAATTACATTCACAGCAATTGGTTGATTGGTCAGTTAAAACCTGCATGTACAAGTACATAGTACATACTAAACAAGGATCTTTAAGTAAACAGACTAAAATAAAACAAAAAGGTGAAACAATATTGTAAAGCTGAAAATGTAATGATTTGCTGAATTATCAAGAAAATTAAACCGGATATCAAGTGAAAATGAGGTTGAACCACACAATTGTTACAACATGCTATCATGCAGACTACTGGTCAAAACTAGAGGTTCTCAATTTATGTCTGATGAATCACTTTTACTGTCCGATTCTACATCAGAGTGCAAAACATTCTCAGAATTTACATGAGACCATAATCACCATGGAGGTAAAATAATATCAACGCCTACAAATGTTTGAATACAAATTCTTAATTTGGGTATAAGAACTAATAAATAAACTTGCAGGCAGGGAGAACAGTGGAAAAGAAATAACACATATTCCGATTTGATTTATGTAAAACTAAAGTATGTGGTGCATATCTCGACATACAATTTTCTCCTGTGAGGCAAGTAACAGGTTGTATACATCAATGATTTTGCTGACACTTTAAGAGAGAGCTGTTTTTGTCGACAAAATTCTTCCGCAATGAAAGACTTTCTTCAATTTTTTTGATATGGAATGCTCCTGTTGATTTTTTCAAGCTTTAAGCATTTTTCCAGATGGTGAACTGCAATAAAAAAATAAAGATAAAGTGTATGCTCATTTGACTTGACAATATGGGTTAAACAAAAGAGGCTTGAGTTTAGTCACCAATAAGCAGTCTAAGTGTTATAAAACAGAGTTAATATTCAATATTGGGGGTTTTAACTGTGCTAAAATTCAAAATAACATCAGCCAGAAATACAGAAAGAGTTGAGTTTAGAAAGGCAGTAACAAGGCAGCCACTTACTGTGAATCATTTCAATTCAAATCCAATCTACCCCTCATATGACAGTGTGCTGGTCCTCACTTTGCTTCATATAAAGGTAAGAACTGGAAATTCTTCTCACTGAAAGGTCTCTTTGCATTGCTTCGTTGCCAGAACCTTGATGCCAATCAGGTACTTCAATCTTGATTCTTGGCTCATTTTAGTGTTTAACATATTCATTTCACAGCTTAGAATGCATTTGTTTTTGTCTTGCTGTTTTACAATTAACTGCCATTTTGATATAAAACCCAATTTACCTGCGATTATTATCACAGCAAAAAGAATATTTGCCAATAAAAAACAAATTTAATGCTCCACTGCCATTACCCATAAAACCGTCCGCAATCGGGCTGTGTTATAACACAGGTTCTAAAGATTCTAATCCCGCCCGATAAGAAACGCATTATTCTGCGTAACACAGCCGATTTTAATCGGGGACTTCCAGACGGATCGGGTGGGTGGGCTGTCGATAAAAAGTGGTAAAAAATTGAATTATTAAAGCACCTATAAAAATTAAAACTTTAGAAATTAAACAACTGCAAAGCACAGAGAATGTGACTGAATTGACAATAGTGCGACCGGACACTTAGCTGATAAAAGATAGATGATAATTTTACTTTTTATTCATGTATTGGCAGTAATTTATTTTCCAACCCAATGAGCAAATAGCACCGGCGCCGCTAAAACGCACTGATTGAGGATTGAATGTAGCCTCGGGTTGTATATACGTCAGGATTTTCCCTGACATGTCAGGGAATTTAGGGAAAAATGTTAAAATGTACTTAAAAGTCAGGAATTAAAAAAAAAATATAGATATACTATGAAATTAATGTACCAACGGAGAAAGTTTCTTAGTTAGCAATACCACCGTGTAGTTAGCTATACCACCGTGTCTATACCATGAAACGTAAAGAGGTAAACCGGCGCCGCGCAGGTCAACGCACAACGTTACTGTTTCGTTATGCAGTGTGTGTGTGCGGGCATAACAATACCTGTTTGTAACTAGTTGTCTGACAGTTACGCGTTAAATACAGAAATAAAAATCCGCGTCTCATGAAAACACAGCGTTCGATGCTACGTGGGAACGTGGGAAGTTTCATTTGCTTTACCTGTGTACCTAATATGCAAGGAATTAACTAACAACAAAAAGTCGAATGTCGTGAGATATAAAAACGGTTTTACAGTGGCATTTTATTTCAAATTTAAAAAGGTCTTTAAAAGGGCGGCTCCCAGTGTTTTTTTTCTGTGACAATTTGAAATTGGTCCGAATAGAGTGGCAAAGGTTGGCGACCCGTGATATGTGTGCTTATTGTTTCAAGGATGGTGAGCAGGGCCCTGGAGAGACAAAAAATATGCTGGTGCAAGTCAATTTCTGGGCCCTCCTTTGAACACTATTTGTGTGCTGATGATGAGGCGTTTAATACGTTTATTCGCCAAAAGAACAAACAAAAGCAAGCTAGCCGCACTCATTAAACAGCTTGGACAATAACGTCAAACCTTTAGAGTTTTAAAAACCTAAAATTCCTATATTTTTACTGCATGCACTATAGCGTTCGTACAGCAAAGTAAACGCTCAAAAGCAAATATTGGTCTTGACATGTACTGTGTTCCCTTAAACCAGGGGTCACCACAAACTTTTTTCAGCGCCAAGACATGGTATTTCTAAAATTCCAAAATCTGGTAATGCGACTGTTAAACTGTATAGTTCAAGCTCAAGGGTCGGCAACGTTTAAGGCGAAGCGTGCCAAAGGCTGAATTTGAAGACCATGGCATGCTAAAAACTATAAACAAGCTGTGTAACAGGTTAAATTGTTACTTCAATATAAACACGCAAATCGATTGGCGTGCCATAAAAAAACACCTAGCGTGCCAACCTTGAAATGCGTGTTAGGGGTTGCCGTCCCCTGGTATAGTTAGTCTCATCTTACGAGCAATGCTTGTATATTACGTCACAAGTAACCTAGGAAGGCAATTGTTTGCGCACAATCAACGCTTGTAGTCTTGTCTGTGACGTAACAAATTGGCTTTGAATCAATCATAGGCGTTGTAATCCTATGAAACTAGGTAGTATCAATTCCACATATCGCGACAGGAAAACTATCGTAGGGAGTAGTTTAATTTTTGAATGTTACAAAGTTATCAATACGATTTCGCAAACCAAAAAATATGGTCGAGGGCCGGATGAAATGACCTCAAAAATATAAAATATATATACTCGGTATACCAACAAAAATACCTACAAATCGCACAGTAAAGTTCTGCTATTGTTTAGTTAAAACCAACTGAACAGGTTATCTGGAAAAAGATTTTGTGTTTTTGTTGGTATATCGAGTCAAGCCAAGTCTTTTCACAGTTGAGAAGACTCAAGTCAAGCTTTCGAAAAATGTGACTTAAGTCGGATGAGACCCCATTACTGCTAATTTGTTTAAAATAATAACTGCTTTGACGGTCATTTTCGCATAGGTACGTACAGACCAATTAAAAATGTTAATACGAAGGCAGACAGCAAAGTAAACGTCTTCACACACACACATATCTGTCGCTTTATGGCTTATGTACTTTAACAAATATGGTTCAATAAAGTACCTCGCTTACTACCAAAGCTGTGACCAAAATAAATACGTGTAACAAATGCTATTATAACGTCCAGAAAACTCATCAGCACTATGTAGTCAGCGCAAATGTGCATAATTCTTACCAAACAACGGACACAAAAAAGTAGAAACATCAAAAAGAGATCTCGCTACAATTCGCGCATGCACCAACGTAACAATCATAAAACTTGTTGCATAGAGTTGCAATACAAACAAATCAAACTCCACATTCGGCAATCAGCATCAACATTTTTCAGTTTTAAAACAATTTTAAAAGTACACATTTCACCCTGTAATCTTCAACTTAATAATTATGGGCCCCCTAGACTCTCACGGGCCCCGGTGCGGCGCACCGGCTGCACCTCCCTCTCGTGGGGCCTGATGGTGAGAGTAGTAATTAGCCTAATAAACTTAACTGAACAGAAGCCTACGCAGACAGTTAATTAACAAGGATCAGAGTATCGTATCTAACGTTCTCGTGTGACTTCCGAATATTCTAAATTTATTCCGCAATAGAAGTAATTGGATCGCAAAAAAGGTTAACCCAGTGGTTCTCAAACTGTGCGTCGCGACGCCCTGGTGGAAGGGCGTCGCAGAATATTTCCGTTTCGTGGCTGAACTCAGTTTATCTCATAAAAATGAGGTTTCTGTGCGGTTGACGTATATCTACGTCCATACTTTTTGCGTAGAGTGCGGATTGACGTAAATTTACCTTTTTGATCAAAAACGCGGTTGTCCGTTAATGTACGTCGAGACCAAACAGTACAAGCAGCAAGTGCGTGATAGGCGCGTGTCTGGGGCGACGCTTGGCGGGCATTAAACTTGATTATGTGAATGGAGTCTTGTTCCATAACAATGTAACAAAGACGACTTTTCTAGCAAAGGCTTGAGGTAGTTATAACGTATAATTGTTAGCTAAAGTTTTAAGTGATTATTGTGCATGAGTTGCAGCAGTAAATTTTTGTGCATCAGTTTATATTGTGCGTAAGTTGAAACATTACTTTCATTGTAATTCGTTATTGATGCTGTTGAGACCTTGCAGCAGACAAGACAATGCAATTGTGCGCAATAATTGAAACAATTAACAAAAGCCCGCACGTGATTGCCGGGTGCACTAAAAGTGTTGAGTGCAGTTTTATAAATTTGTCGAAAAACAATTAGGCTAAAATTGTTCTCTAAGTGCTGTTTAATAGATTTAAATTAACTGTTTATTGATAAGTTTCCTCATTACCTTTTATTTGCTGGTGCGTCGCAAGTCCAGAAAACTTTTCCAGAGGCGTCGCAACAAAAAAAAAGTTTGAGAACCACTGGGTTAACCCAACGGTTCTCAAACTGGGGTCCGGTTTTGAGGGGACCGCAAAAAGCTGGAAGTAATTCTACATTCTAATTTAGCGTCAGTTTGTGCAACTAAATAAGTTTAAATCAAAGTGAAATTGAGAATCGACCGTCTCCATTGGCAAACAATAGGCTTTATTGCATGCCTACTAACAAAAATGCAATTGTTCGCGCACAATGGCAATATTTTTGTCTTGTCTGTAATGTTAGATTTGGATCATTGTTATGCAGAATTTTACATAACTAGCTAAAATCCTGCAATCAATTTTCCCTTTTCTGAAAAACACATTCAGGTTTAAGGCCCACAAGCCCCCGAAATAATGGCAAAGAGACCGGTTTAGAGAAAATAACGAAAAAGTTAAGAACCATGCACTGGGTTAACGCAACTGAGATAAATTTTGTCAGGGATTGAGTGTCATAAAATATGGCAACCCTAATGTAGCCTAATTCAAAGAATTGCTATCAAATTTAAGACACTTGCGTAACACAGTTTGGGAAATCAATACCTTATGCGAGACTGTCACTTTTCTTTGTTTACTGGCAGACTCAGGATAACGATCAATTAGTGTAGACTGGGTGAATTTATACAATCAAACAAAATTACACTGAACCGACAGGAGCTTTTTCTACGTGTTTAGAACATTGTTTAACTGTTTTTGCATTAAACATACTGGCTCAAAAAATGCGTTAAATTACAAACCGAACAAGTGCTTGTTAATGATAGTAGTAGGAGGAAATGCAACTACTTCAAAAGCAATGTTGCAAATATACCTGCGACGGCGTGCCATGACCAGGGCTGCCAATGAGAATTTCAACAAAACCCAAGACTCACAGCAAAAATAAAGAATTTAAATGAAAACCCAAGAATGCAAAATGTGGTTAGAAATGCAATTAATTAGGAAATTTACTCGTTTCATTGACAAATATTTGACAATTTACAGTCCGGAAATGCAACTTTACAAACTTTTGGTAGGAAATGGTCAATGCAAGCAAAGGGAATATTATGTTCAATAAAATATGCAGCAATCGCCAGTTCACTCTTGGCTGTTTGATGATCATCATCTGTTTCCTTTTTCATAAAATTAGTAATATCTACAGTAGGGTTGCCATATTTTATGATACACAATCCCTGACAAAATTTGCGTTAACCCAGTGGTTCTCAAACTTTTTCGGTATTTTCTCTAAACGGTCTCTTTGCCATTATTTCGAGGGCTTGTGGTCCTTAAGCCTGAATGTGTTTTTAAGAAAAAGGAAAATTGATTGCAAGATTTTAGCTTACAGTTATGTAAAATTCTGCATAACAATGATCTAAATCTGACATTGCAGACAAGACAAAAACATTACCATCGTGTGCGAATAACAATTGCATTTTTGTTAGTTGGCATGCAATAAAACCTATATGGCAGTGGTGGCCAAACTACGGCCCGCGGGCCGCATCCGGCCCCCAGTCCAGTTTCATCCGGCCCGCCAAACACCTTGCCTGGTTTTTTTTCCAAGCACCATATTTACCACTGAATAAGCAGTTGGCTGGTACTAGCAGCAGCTTGTGGCGAGCGTTGTTATTTTTAGAATAAATGCCCGTGCAGCGTTATTTTTAGAACAGTCTGCCAACCATGACGTATGACGTAACTACAATAATATATATTTTAATAAAGATGGCAACCAGTTACGACAAATTTTACGTAAATCTCATTTAATCCGGCCCTCCAGTGGCAAGACAGTTGCAAATTTGGCCCTCTGGTAAAAAAGTTTGGCCACCCCTGCTATATGGAGACGGTCGATTCTCAATTTCACTTAGATTTAAACAACTTTAGTTCCACAAACTGAAACTAAATTAGAATATCCCAGGCGGAAAATTATCCCCGAATCATACATATAATATATAAGTTCATGTTTGTGTTACGTACGATTTTCTGGCGACAATCATAGATATATAGGGTTGTTTTACACGGAAAGTTTCCATCGAAACATACATGATGCTAACATGAAGTTCTTATATGATTTTCTGAGAATATACTCGCATAATCCGTACATATACCTGCGGTTTTCTGATGTTAAACTATGATAAACCTATCGTGATTATCTGAGAATACACTCGCATAATCCCTACCGAATGTATAGTTTTCTAACATTAACCTATGATACCCCTATCGTGGAATGTCATCGTTTCACAAATTTTACACTCATAAAGGAAGAACATATTTTAATGAACGAAAAGCCATCAGAATATATAGGCGATTATAAACATGTCGCAAGAAACAAGTTGTGGGTGTTCACATTAGGTAATTTATGGTCGAATGATGCAATATAGGTTCTGTTACAAAACCACTTCCGCTGTCGGTTTTTATTTTGCCGTTGTTCCAATTGGCTGCGTCCACCAGAACAATGTTGATGTCGTAAACGATTGTTTTGTTCTTTTTATTCTTGCATTCAGTGAGTGGAGTAACATCTACACAAAGTCATTTAAGTTGTTATTTTGTTTTGAAGAAGCTTGTACACGTCTAAAATAATGTAAATGCTACTTACTGCGAAGAAGTGAATACATTTTTTAATCCTTAATGCAGTTTTCGAGTGCTGTCGTTTGGGCCCCAATCGTCAGTTTGTTGCATCAGACTCAGATGAATCACTGTCTATATTACCAACTTCTTGCCTCTTTTCTGCCATATAACTATTTTTCATCAGCTAGGCTTCCGTCTTTTTTTCATCAAATGGTTTGTAACCGGCATTCTTAATTCCATTGTCTTACCTTAATACACCTAACGCATACAGCAGTCTAAATTAACCCAAATTTTGCGTCAAAAACGCTGATAAGTTTAAACCCGTCTTCACATCGCTTGGACGTCTGCGTGAGCAATATAATTTTTTAAATAGGCCAACACCGCCTAGACAAAACCGCTTTTCACGCGTCGCAGCGGATTCATTGTTGTCAAACGGGCCGAAGTCTTTCTCTCGCTCTAATTATCTGTGGGGGTCGGGAAGGGAGATAACAGCGGGTCATTGCCATGCGATCTCTTGGTTATTGTCACCAAGAGAAATTGAAAGAAATGTTTGCAAAAGAAAAGTTAAAACAGGACGTATACTGCAGGAGATTACAGACATCGTTGTGCGATGACGCGCAAGTCTATCAAAAAAAAAATTGCAACCAATTTTCACATAACGGGACAAGTGGTCTCATGTAAAAATAACTCGCCACTATGTCCTACATCAACACATTCCACTCCTGAATTTGTATGTAGCCTAAGCGATGATTATGAAAAATGCTTTGCTTAAAACACCAAAGAATTTTTTACATAACCCTTGCAAAAATCAATGAAGAAAACAGCGGTTCATTTCAAGTGTGAATGTTCATTGAAATATCGCAGAAATTCGTAGGTTAATGATAGAATTACACTAGAAAATCGAATGTACTTGTTTAACAAGAACTTCTGTGATGTATGATTCGGAGATACCCCTTGGATAAAGTTCGACTGGGATAGAATTACTTCCAGCTTTTTGCGGTCCCCGCAAAATTGCCTCACAGAGCCCTAAAGGGCAACGGACCCCAGTTTGGGTTAACCTTTTTGCGATCCAATTCTATTGCGGAATAAATTTAGAATATTCTAAAGTCACACGAACAGTGACACTAGAAAACGTTAGATACGATACTCTGATCCTTGTTAATGAACTTTCTGCGTAGGCTTCTGTTTAGTCAAGTTTATTAGGCTAAGCTTACTACTCTCACTATCCTTGAAACAATAAGCACATATATCACGGGTCGCCAACCTTTGCCACTCTATTCGGGCCAATTTCAAATTGTCACAGAAAAAAACAAACACTGGGAGCAGCCCTTTTAAAGACCTTTTTAAATTTGAAATACCCATATACGCCTGACCCATATACAGACATAAAAAACCTGATCGGGATTCGTCCCCGGGAGGTTCCTGGGTTCGAACCCCGTGAAGAAGAAAAAAAAAAATGCCATTGTAAAAACGTTTTTATATCTCACGACATTCGACTTTTTGTTGTTAGTTAATTCCTTGCATATTAGGTACACAGTTAAGGCAAATGAAACTTCCCAGGTAGCATCGAACGCTGTGTTTTCTTGAGGCGCGGATTTTTATATCTGTATTTAACGGGTATTGTTAGACAACGAGTAACAAACAGGTATCGTTACGCGCGCGCACACACTGCAAAACGAAACAGTAACCTTGTGCGTTAACCTGCGCGCCGCCAGTTTACCTCTTCACGTTTCATAGACGCGGTTGCAGCTAACTACTAGAAATTTTCTCCGTTGGTACATTAATTTCATAGTATATCTATATTTTTTTCTTAAATTCCTGACTTTTAAGTACATTTTAACATTTCTCCCTGACGCAGATTTAAACACTAAATTCCCTGGTCAGGGAAAATCCTGACGTATGGCAACCCTAGTCTACAGTATACTTAAAAGCTTTAAAACTTCTTTGATGGTTCGCAGTTTTTATGTTTAACAAACATTGATCTATTTGCATTTTTAAGTGTAACGATTGCTTTCACTGTATACTTATCTAGAAAGAATTAAGGTCTAGAATAGAGAGAAAATAAAAGAGATGATAAAATGGCCCAAACAGTGAAGCTACCCGAAAAACTTTTCTCGTTAAAATAGTTCTTACATATATCTATTTCATCAATAAGACTCAAAACCCAAGAATTGCTATAATTTTCAAAATAAAACCCAAGAAGTCAAGTAAAAACCCAAGATCTTGGGGCAAAACCCAAGCTTTGGTAGCCCTGGCCATGACTGACTGACTGCCTTTTATTGAAGCTTACGTGACCCACTGCGTCACATCCAAGTCAGTTTGCGAGCGGGACTTATGCAGAGGTGCGCTGGTTATATACAGGGTTGTCATACCGTACTTATTTGTAAAATTTGTCCTTAAATTAAAGGTTAACGTCTTGGAAAAATGTACTGTCCTTATTTCTAGGAAATGTCCATGGTTTGACTTGAGTCCTTATTTTGTCTCATTTTCAACAATTACTAGGAACAGACCCAGTGAAACGGCGACAAATCCCTGCTACAAGTAAAAGTTTACCTAGCAAGTATTTTCTGCGAACAATTTTTGTACGAGGAGTTGCAGGAACAGATTATTTCTGTCAAAAAATATGACATGTGATATGTCGTGGCTCGTATAAATACAAAGATTTATTCAAAAACGTTTGTTTCGTTTCATGTGAAATTTAATTTTTTTTGTTGTCCTTAATTTGGTTCTTCGACTATTAAAAAGATATTTTTGTTAGCAATACATTGCTCTCTTGGCTTCTACGAAATCCTAATTGTCAATCACAGATTGATGTATTGACGTTTGATTAGGCTTTCCATTCGTTTCGTCTTAGCCGAAACAGTCCCGGGACTCCCGGTTGTTAAGACCCGTTTACACTATGCTTAGTGGTGCCTAACCTAACCGTACCTTGCGACCCCTTTCGTTTTCACTGAAATTTTCGGTCCATACCTAAGTTTACTAAACAACATGTTCGACATCACTTTTAACTCACAGCAACCGTAGATAAACACAAATCACCACGTAAATTTATGTTACCATATTTTCTAAATCAAATAATATTTTGTTGGTAAATATGATTTAGCATCTTGGTAATTATGCAGGATGCTGTAGTATAGATTGGTGACATGTTTATCTCACGTTCATGTTTTTATAGTATGAAGTCCCCTGTGCTGCGTAGAATGTACATTTTCCAATATTCAAACAGAACATACAATCATAATCATATCAATGTGATAAATAATAAAATTTGAGGCAAATAGCGTACCATCATTTATTTTTGGGAAATGAACTAACTTGCTTGATACGCAGAAAAACACTCGGCAGGCGATTGGTGGCTCATTTCTACGAGACATGAGCGTCCGAAATCAGTCAAGCACGAAACCAGACAGTAAAAACAAACAAACTTACGCAGGTTTGAGAACGCACTGCGCATAGTGTAAACGGGCCTTTAGACAGTCCTAATAATACGGTATACAGTTTATAGCGTCCTACTTTCTTTTTTATTTTATTGCAATTTTACGACAGAATTCCTTCATTTTGTATTTTTTCCCTCGCAATATCAGTTTCGAATGGCGCATTTCCCTTGTCGTACTGCATAGCGCTGAAGCTAGACGGTTGACATTTCGGGCAATTCGTTTAGTTGTGTAATGTTGTTTACATGTGATTGTTTTAATGTTTATTAAACAGCTTAAGTTTTCTACAACTACACGCAAAGACAAAATCAGGATATTTATTTGTCTAAAACTGCAGTAACGAACTTGTAAACTGTAAAAATATTATTGACACTACGTGACATCTTTCTCCGTTAAAGGTGATTTTGTAGCCAATGTAGACTCGAACGGTTCATCTGAAAGAAAATTTAGATAAACTTGGTGTGCAGGATAACTACAAGTCATTTTAATGCAAACTGCTCATTTTGGTATTACATGAATAAACGGTTGGCTGCTTAGATCTGTGCCAAGTTAAATTCAAATTTTAAGCAAATTTTTCAACTAAAATAGGAAAATTATTGTTTTGGGTTCCAATAATATTTATTGAATAAATAAGGCTTTTGTCAGTGCTTTATGTTAATGTGATTGGTGTTAAAAATGTAATCACCACAAATTTAAACCACTGGTTATTCAACTCAACATACCCATTTTGATGCTATTCAGAAAGAAACAAAAACATGCTTACAAAATGAGAAACAAATCCTAATTTTATCAACTTATCTACCAACAAACTTGTAAACACTGACCTGTTTCTGTTCGTTCGATTGGTTGTATCGGAGAGAGGTTTGGATTTCCAACAGTATCTTCCGATGCACAAAAACTAGTACAGACGAATCCGGTTAATTGTATAATCCGTTTAATAGCTTATGGATCGTAAATAATCATTTGCTAACAAAATTCCAGTTAACAGGATACTGATTAATTGCACAGTTTTTAAACGAAAAGTGCGAAAAACTGGAATGTGAGTTTTAATGCAAAAGGTTTGCTCGCTTGAATCACATGTGATAGATTGTAAGTTTAAAAGTGTGACGTATTTTACTAAGTGAAATAAGAAGGGCATTTCTCTTCCTCTTTATTCTTTCCTTTCCACTTCCACTCTTCCAGTTTAAACAACATATTTCTTACCATTTTCCCTTCGCACAAACTCGTCTATAGCCTTGTGGGTAATAATTTAAAAAACCTGCTTCATAACAAACGGGACGGCAAAAGATAGGCCCAGTAGTGACGCTATTACCATAAAGCATTGTCACAAATGTGCGTCGAGGGTGGCAATTTGTGCAGTGTCTGTACATAGCATTTCTTAAAACACAATTTTGCGTACGGTCAAAAATATAACATCACGTTCTTCACTATGGGGGCATTGATTTAATTCTAAGACGGTAATATATTCTATTCTAGACTCACAAACAAAGAGTGCAACCATTTTCGGTGCACGTGTCGCGAGAATGAGACATTGTCTTTAAAACTTTCTCTTCTTTTTTAACAACATAGAAAAAAAATCGTGAACAATAAACCGTAACAGCTATTCTAGGGCAAACCTGAATCTATAAGAGAAAACGACTGAACGAGAAGATGCTATTTTTTCAAAGGCAGTGTCAAAAAAGTATGTGCGGCGTGTTTGCAGTGTTGTAGAGTGCGTAAAATCATATTCTGCGCCTTAGAGTGACCGTTAATCTGGAACTGAGCTATCCTGGGATACAAAAAAAGAGGAACATGTTTGTCACATGAGTGCCCGAGTAACGTCATTTCATCTGAGAAATTGCAAATGAGCAACTATTTCAACAACATTTGCTGTTTATTAGAATACAAATGCTTGGCAAATTGATTATGCAATAACCAGAATCGTCTGCATGCCCAAAAGCGTATTTAACAATAAAGTAATTTAAGCAAGGATCTAAAAAACCCAAAAACATTACCTACCACTTAGGGTTGGTAAAGGGTGAGTTGCGTATAGGTGAAATATCGGGCATCACAGCACTCTCATCAAAAACTCGCTGGTGACTATTAGAAAATATGTTTCGTACAGGATCTAGAATGAACACGGTAAAACAATACTTAAGATTTGTTACATTACAACTTTTTTGCACTGGCTATTGCATTTTTGCTGTCATGATCATCTCAATATTATATTTTCTGTACGAGCAATGTTGAAAGTAACAAAACACTAAACCAAATAATTTATTTATTAACTAGAAGGGTGGCTTGGCACACTTTGCCATTGCATATACACTATAACCTATTTTGAAACGTTAATATATTCCCTACACTTAATTTATAATGGGTCCCATATTAGCCACCGTGTTATATAACCTTAGTCGTTTCTGCAAGAAGAATCTCATGGGTCCACACACATGCAAAGTTGATAATAATGCATTTCAAGAGATAACCATGAAAAAGTTTGGTGTTGTAAGGCAAAACACATTGATCAGTAGTGGGATTAAATAATAATGCTACTAAAAGTAGAAACTATACAAATCTGATTCAATTCAAATTCTACAGCTGTCCAAATTTGATTTAATTTCAACATTGTTGAAGTCCATTTTAGGGGGCTAATGTAGGGTTGCTATATCTGAGTAGGCAAAATTCTGGGCGGTTTCAATAAATATTTTAGGGGACACCAAACATGCGTTATATCGCAGGTTGTTACATATTACCAACCCAAACAGTCCTATTTTTGACAAAATAGCGTTACTATCACAAAGACAAACTTGCAGTTTTGTTTCACAATGAGAAGTTACAAAACAGAAAGTTTCACAGGATCTGGTCTTTTAGCTAGTGATGCACCCAAGTTTCGGTTGGCCGAAACATTTCGGCCGAATACGCTGTTTTTCGATGTTTCGGCTTCGGCCAGAACATTTTTGAAAATTCGGCCGATACAAAACTTTTCGATTGCATGGAATTACTGCAGTCGTTCTCAAACTTTTTTAGCATGAGGCGCATTAAAGAATTAAAATTCCCCTTGGCGGCACACTTCGCAGGCAAACATAACATAACTTGTTCAAAGAATGTTAATATTTAACTTTATTGTTGTGGGTAAGGATGCTTTTTATTACCAAGAACTAAAATATGAGCTTTGAAACGTTGTCATGTACATCAATATTTCATCATAAGGTCCTAAAACACCAGAGAATGTTTGCACTTTAAAATAGGGGATATTTCGCGGCACACTTGGAAATCTCTCACGTCACACGACTGTGTCGCTGCACACAGTTTGCGAATCACTGAATTAATGCCTAAACTATCATTTCCGACAATACGAAACGTCACAAATTAACTAATTTTTGTGTCTATAAAATACGAGCTACGCTGTCTGCAAAATAATTTTTAGTGGCGCTTCCGCATTGAGAAAGTGATTTTTATTTGTCATAATTCACTTCACTCGCATCAACGACACAACGTTCAGTTGAACACACCCATATAAACGGGGATTTTAGTTTCGGCCTGATTCGGCCGAAATTATTCAGCCTTGTGGCCGAATACTCGGTTTCGGCCCGAACCTTTTTAGGCGGGTTCGGTGCATCACTACTTTTAACATTTGTTAGCTTACAAGATGCAAAAAACACCAATAGCCTTTATTTTGCTACACTGCTAAAAAACTCATTTTAGAGGGCTGGCGGGATAAATGCTGGGGTTATCAAGACAGATGAAGCAGAATGCACACCTTCCTATAACTATATCTACCATCTGTGCAAGTTTCATCCTAACAATTACACATTTCATGACAAAACGAGTAGGACAAACTTTGAGAAGAAAAAAACAAACAAACAAATCCAGTAAAATCAATATGTGTCCCCTGCAGGGAAGAGATCTGGCACATGCTAATTTTTATTTTTAAGAAAATATTTAAACAATTTAAACATGTGGTTACAGCTATATCTCAAAAATAGGTTTTTACAACAGTAGAAAAAAATAACAAACTTACATATAGGTGATGCATGTGGAGATAACTCTTCATTGATAATTGGCCTTTTGCAGTTATCTACAGAACCACTGAAACTTAAATGATGGCCCACAGTAGAACTGGATGAGATCTGATGCTTTTGGGTGCAACATAAAAAAAGTAAAAATTTTCTTTCTTTCTTCATTGGCGTCGATTCCCGGGGTGGCAGGGGTGGCGTGCCTCCCCACTAAGAATCTCTGGGGTGGCAGCCATTATAAAATAGTTATGCTGCCACCCCAGAAATTGCCTGGCGGTATTTATATTCGTGCATTATAGATATGCGTTTTTTTGGACATGCGCTCTTTTTAATGGTTGTTATACTTCGAGTATGTGCAAGACAAGCTACGCAAAATCCCTATTGTTTTTAAACAACACATGGGGAAAACCCATTTTGCGCTACTCGCTTTAGCGATTTTCATCAAGTTTGCTCAGCCAGAGCAATTCTGGACAGGACAGATGACATGATGTTGGTTTGTATATATTCTGGAGGTGAACTGGCAGTTCGAGATTATATTGTTACATAGAGTGATCCATGTTCATGCGTGAGAAATATAATTGTTCAAAACTGAACATGTAAAATTAATTTAATTTACAGAAATTAATTTACAGATCTCTGTTTTAGTATCACAAGCCAGGTTTGCTGTTTGTGCGTTATGTTACCTTTTAAACCACGCTACTTCTTTAGGGATAAAAAACGCAAGCACGAGATACACTTTTCCTGCCACAAACAGTGTCCACTGCAGCCTTTACATCACAAACGTATGTGACATCATAACTTGGTGTCACTTCCGAGCACATTTGCCAGTACAGATTTATGTTCGTGTTTCTGCCCTGTCAATATTCGCGAAAGCCACTTACAAACCTTAACGGGTAACATTGTGTTTTGATCATGTAACAAACCACCTTTCTTCACCAAATGTTGCCACACCACAAAAGATTTTTTTTGCTGAAAAACCGACGCCTATGGTAGTGGGGTAAATGATAGTGCTACGGTTAAAACAAAAATCGACACCTATAAGTGGCACACTCTGGAACAGTGGTTCTTAACCTTTTTATAGCGGCCGAACCCCTACGATATTCTTCAGCCTTTGGTCGAACCCCAAGTCAACCCATTTTGTTTGGTCGGTCATAATTAGTTTTTGTTTAAACGTAGTGGCAAAAGTTACTGTTTGTCATTTTGTTAAATTCTGACATCATAATACAAGCAACTTGTTTGAGGATTGCTTTAATTCCGGCAATTTTTAGTTTTTCCCCCAAATGAAGCATTGTATTTTTAGGATCTGTACACTAACATGAAAAAGATGAAGTAATAAGTTTTTGCTGCCAACAAAAAATTTCGTTGTTTTTCTGCTTACGAACAACGCGAACAATTGTTACGTCATAAAAAGGAAAGAAAACCTTAGTGCAGGGTTGCACAACCATTTTGCTAGGAGGGCCGCGTCGCAGATTCTTATTTTACCAACGGCCGCCATTTACCTGCTTATTTTTATTTTAAAATACTTGGTTTATATCATGTATTTACCATCTAATAGCGCCCAAAAAGCCAAGATTAATTTCTAGCTCGGTGCATAGATTGAGCTGCACAGCGAGGAGATCAGTCTTAAGTGTTCATGATTTCACAATCTATATTGTGATGCTTGTGGTACCTGTTTCGTTCGCATTGTTGGCACACAATAGGCGTACAAAAAGTATGACACATATGGTTATTAGGCTGGTAATACTCTTTTTAGTACCACAAAAACTGTTTAGAGCAGTTTAAAACACCCCTGCCTAAGTTTAACCTTCCAGTGTTTGATATTGAGCAAATACAAATTGCCGTTTTTAGCGACTATAGACCCTAAAGTTTGACAAAAAAGAGTATTTGTATTGTACTTCAAAAATACCTTCGATCGAACCCCAAGGGTTAAGAACCACTGCTCTGGAAGCTGTCCAAATTTCATTCAATTCAGACAGGGTTGAACAAAACAATCGACAACTACAAATAGCACACTTCATAAACTGTTGAAATTGTATCCAATTCAGACATTGCTTAAAACATTCACCCATTTTAGGGGGCTAGAGGGGTAAACATTGGGGCTACAGGGTTAAACACAACAACTGACACCTAAAAATGACAAATTATACAAGCTGTCCAAATTGCATTTAATTACGACACTATTGGGGGTTCTACACCCAAAAGTATAAAATATGAAATTACAATGACCCAATCAACAGTCGTCTATGTTTTTATCCAAATCGGCTAATGTTTAAATTTCTGACCACTAGAGGTGTTTTAGCAACATTTGTTAACGCTTCTGATGTCATAGGGCTGTTAACACCCCTCTAACTGGCATGTGCAAAAACACCCACCAAGTAATGCACAAACACAAGTAGCATATGTTGTGTTACCTTAATTATACTATTACACCACAGAAATCTTTCGTTTGTGGTGCGCAGCAACATACAAAAATGTTTTACATTTTGGGGGCCAGCGGGGTAAATACTGGGGTAATTGATTCAAACAAAGCAGACGGCACATCTACATAACTATATCTACCATCTGTGAAAGTGTGGTTTCATCCAAATCCACCAAAGATTTCATGCCAAAAGTGCATGGAAAAGCTTCGGCGGAAAAAAGAAAAAAAACAGAGTGAAATCAAGATGTGTCCCCTTCAGGGAAGGGGATCCGTAATTACGAACAAAAACAATATGTGTCCCCTTCAGGGAAGGGGACCCATAAAGAGACTGAATTTAAATACCTATCTGGCACACCACTGTAGCATAAACAAACAAGAGGAACGAATATTACATAGTAAAACTGTTCCAACAATAAACTTACAGTTGGTTCAGGATCTGAAAGACAAGGATACCATTCAGAGTCATCTGTGTCCTCAACATTTTCTTGAAAAAATAATTTTCTTCGAAGAGAGGAGGTTGTCAGTCCCTACACATATAATTTTTACTTATAGGCCATAACAAATGACTAGTGAATATTGATACACAGATTTGATTTAATATGCTGTTTTGTCCTAAATTTCTAAGATATGATGGTAGCATAAACTAGAAGGGTGGCTTAGCACATTTTGTTGTTGCATTTACACTAAAACATTAATATATTTCCTATGCATATTTCGTATTGGGTCCCATATTAGCCATCGTCTTTTATAACCTTAATCGTTTCTGCAGGCAGAAACTCATGGGCCCCCACACATGCAAAGTTGAAAATAATGCATTTCAAGAGATAACCATAAGAAAGTCGGGTGTTGTAAGGTAAAACACAGTGATCGGCACTGGGCTTAAATAATAATACTATGTAGAGTACAAACTATAAAATTAGATTCACCCCAGATATTGTTTGAAGTCTGTCCTATTTAACGTTTTAAAAAACCGACCTATTTTAGGGGGCTAGTAGGGTAACTAATTGGGTTCGACACACAAACTACAAAAACATAAAACCACAATGACTCAATCAATACTACTGCAAAATTTCAGCCCAATCCGCCAATGTTTAAAGTTTCGGCCACTAGAGGTGTTTTGAGCAACAACCGTTAATGTTTCTGACGTCATAGGGCTGTTAACAACCCGTTAACTGCTATGGCGCAAAAACGTCCATCAAGCAACCCACAATGCCCCAATGAGTAACATCCAACCGGTTGCCCTTGTAATACTATTACGCCACAAAAATCTTTCGTTTGTGGTGCCCAGTAACATACAAATGCGTTTTACACTTTGGGGGCTAGTGGGGTAAATGTTGGGGCTACAGGGTTGAACACAACAATCGACACCTATAAATGGCATACTATACATGCTATCCAAATTTCAACCAATTCTGACACTGTTTAAAAAGTCACCCATTTTAGGGGGCTAGCGGGGTAAATACTGGGGTTATCAGGACAAACAAAGTGGGGTGCACATCTACATAACTATATCTACCATATGTGTAAATTTCACCCAAATCCATCAAACATTTGATGGAAAAACAAGTCGGACAAACTTTGGGTAAAAAATACCCATTTTAGGGGACTAACGGGGCAAATACTGGGGCTATCAACAAAAACAAAGTGGGATGCACATCTACATAACTATATCTACCATCTGTGTAAATTTCACCCAAATCCGTCAAACAATTGATGGAAAAACGAGTCGGACAAACTTTGGGAAGAAAATAACCCATTTTAGGGGGCTAGCGGGGTAAATACTGGGGTTATCAACAAAAACAAAGTGGAATGCACATCTACATCACTACATCTACCATCTGTGTAAATTTGTTTTATTTCCTATTTAACAATTTATTGTATACACCATCTGACCTGCTGACATGATTGTGCCTTACAAAAACGAATGGGTCCCCACAGACGCGTATAGGCAATTAAGTAACGGTAGTAATATGATATGAATATTTTTAAACTCTGAAGAAAAACTAGAAAGGTGGCTTTCTAATATAATTCCATTTTAAAAATTCTATATCCTATTTACCAATTCACTATACACATCATTTAATCTACACATATAATTTTTGCAAACAAACACGAATGGATATCCACACACATGTTTGTGTGGATTTCTGGTAAACAAATGTTCCAGTTAGCTCATTCGGCGTCAAACTTCAGGAGGATCAAATTTGAATTAATATTTAACATCTGTGTAAATTTAAATAAATTTGAAGCACTCTTTCTCGACCAAACACGTTCAACAAACGAAATAAAAAACGGACAAAACCAAAACTTATACATACCAAAATGAACAAACTGTCCAAATTTTATACAATTAAGACATTGTTTAAAAATTCACCCATTTTAGGGGCTAGTGGGGTAAATATTGGGCTGTAGGGTGAAACACAACAATTGACACCTATGAATGGCAAAATCAACATTTGTCAAAATTTTATCCAATTCGGACACTGCTAAAAATGTATCCATTTTAGGGTGTGTCCCCTTCAGGTATGTGTTCCCTTCAGGGAGGGGACCCATAAAAACACTTGACACCTCGACAAAAGCAATATTTTGTTGTATATTGCAATAAAGCTATTGAACTATTTCTGTCTGTTTAAACGACATATTTTTCGACCAAAACAGCATTTTTAAAGGTTATGTGGTAAAATGTTTGTGTATGCATGGAGGCATTGTTTCGCATCATGCAGAGTTGGCTCATTAACACTTCAATCAACTCCTCTCTTTCCCTCATGTCAGGCATGCCCCTTGCAAGGGACACTGATTGACTCTGCCTTGTAGACAAACATTATATGTATTGTCTGCCACCCAATATATTTGACACCTGTCATTGTGACACAAATAACTAAAAACATCACAGCTCTATCCCAGAGAGAACGTAGTCCGGTGGCATGCGTAGTCATGCATGAAGCAGAATTCATTTCCGAGCCTAAGCCAACCAATCGCTTCTGTAGGATTTGATTGTCTGGCAAGGGACCTCTCTCTGCCTGACAGAATGTCCAGTGAACACATATTAGGGGTTGTAAAGGTTACCACTTGGCGGATTGGGCTAAAATTTTAAACATCAAACAAGGAACCCACTACCAACATTTGTTTAAAATGTCAGCACAATGTACTTTAGTCAGCATAGCCATTTTTGGGCCTGTGTATGAACCACTGTGTCATTCCAGGTTAACCTTTGGGAAGATCACTTTTGGATAACTAACTAACATCTGTGTAAATTTGAATAAGTGTAAAGCATGCTTTTGGGTCAAATGCGTGGAACAAACCAGCGTTACACGGAAAAAAATACGAACAAAAACATATATCCCCTCCACCTTCAGGGAAGGGGGACCCATAACAATCACTTAAGGTTTAGTATTTATGTAATGCTGACTAAAACATTAGCATACATCATTAAAATTGTATTCATGCATTATCAAACGAAAGCAAAATTCTTTCAAATATCATGGCGGAGGGAAATCCAGCATTTAAGTACAAGTGACAAATTGCCCAATGTCAACAAAAAAGACGCAATAACCTCAACAGGAGCAGTGTTGGTTTGTGAATGAAGAGAATATTTCTTTAGAAGCGTCTCAACATCCACATTCCAGGGAAAGGACAAAGTTGTTTGTGTAGCAACTGCAAACAATCAATGCAATACTTTGAAAAACAAATTGCATACAATTACCAGGCCAAAATGACAGGTAATACGTGCAAATTATTCAGATATCACCTAATTCAGATGAAGTAAAAAAATAACTTTAGGGCTAACAGAGAGACTTATAAACACTTTAATTTACCCACCACCATGGTACATACTACTCCAAAAGTTTTATCCAATCTTAACATTGTTTAAAGGGTGTTATAGAGCCAAACACAACATTTGGGGTAACAGGATAAGCACTGGGGTTATCAGATTAAACCAGTGGTTCTCAAACTCGGTTTTCGGGGCTGCATGCCGCTCCCAACTACTTATTTTGCAGCTCGCTGATTTTCTTAAGCTTTCGTTTTTTTTGTGGCTCCCTACACACTTAAAAAATACCATTTGGCCCCAACAATAAAAAATTTGAGAACCACTGGGTTAAACAATACAGAAGACATATCCTCATGGCTGTAATTACAACCTGTAAAAGTATTACCCCAAATCCCGCCCACAAAATATTCCGACAAACTGTAGGAAAAAAATTGGAAACTGAAAAACGGAACTATAAAAACATGATGGACTAATAAGATCGCAGTACTTAAGCAAGTATAGCCATTTTTTAAACTAGAAAGGTGGCTTTCTGATATCCTTCCATTTTATATATTCTATACGATATTTACCAATTTACTATACACATCATTTGATCTACACATATGATTGTTTTTGCAAGCAAAAACGAATGGGTCCCCACATGTGTGTTTGTGCGGATTTATGGTAAACAAACATCCTGGTTATTTTTAAATTCTTAAGAAAAAACTTAACCAACATTAGCAATAACCCAGATTTAAAAGTTTTGTCCGTATTTTTTTGCATCATTATTGTCATATAATTACAAAAAACAGTAAATAAGAACGGGGAAAACACTTTTAATTTATTCTCGTGCTTTGACCTTGATATTGTCGCTCAAGGTCAGTTTTTAAACACAATTTTCCAAAACTGGAAATGTGCTTGATAACTTAATAAAACGACATAGCATAGCTGCGCAAAAACAGCTGATTTCTAATCACCGACACGACTGTCTCGTAAAATGTCCGTCCGGACGTCAAGCAGAGCACTCCCGCTGCATTCACCCGCTTTAATCGTAAACAAGTGAATTACTCCCTGGGGAGTTCAGACTTCTATCTGACTGACAGTGTACACATATTATGGGCTGTCAAAGTAACTATTTGGCCGAATAAGGCAAAAATTTAAATACTAAACGGGAATTAGAAAAGTGGCTTTCTGATATACTTCAATTTTATATATTCTATACAATATTTACCAATTTACTATACTATACACAATTGTACAGACGAATCCGGTTAATCGTATAATCCGTTTAATTGCATCACAATTAAAAATCCCAAACCGTCGCCCATCGTTTGTTAAGAAAATCGTCCGGTTAATCGCATAAACCGGATATTCGCATCGATTTTCAACGAAATATGCGATTAACCGGATTGATGATCTCTATGTGAAAGTCGAACAGACCGAGTTTTTGGAATAAAAAACGACGATATGATAGTAAAATTCTCCGGAGGTAATGTACGCGAAAAAGACGTAGATGCGTGTTTGCATTCTACACCAAATAACGCATATAATTTTGAAAATGACACGTCTCGACCATAAAATATTTTGGAAAAGTTATTAGGAGATTAAATCGGCGTTCAGTTTACAGCTGTGCGATAACAAGAAGTCGTTATCTCACAGCCGTGCACATTGATCCTTTTTTATTGGCTTATCTAATCGCCAATAGTGATATATCAAGCGTTTAAATAAAGAGTTCAATGTGTTAAAATTACGAAACTGGTGTTCCGGCAAAGACGCTGATTGTAATTTCTTACTAAGTGCGAACTGCACCGAATTCGAAGTATTAAACTATATTGAAATTTAAACAATGTTAAATGTAAAACAAATGTTAAAAAATGTTTTCTGTTATATTGTTCATTACCCTCCAAACACGTAATGGTTGTAAAAAATGTTAGATCGCAAGTAATCACACCATGTTGTTTACATTCACGTAATTGGTAACGTGCCAACGACTGACATATTTTATGTCTTCTATTCGTGACCTTGCGCAACTTATCAGGTAGAACACCGATTAAGAAAGGCATTTATTCTTCTAGTATTTGTTGCTGCTTTAAATTTTTGAAGCAACGATCACACGTTGATCACGTGACAGTCACGCTAGTCTTGCAGCTGCAGTTTTGCTGAGTAAGCTAGAAAGTAGCGCCACAATCTGAGTCGTTAAAGTTTTGCTAAAATCAATTATTCTTTTTGTCAATTGGATAACGGGCTATAATAGAAACTGATGCAGCTCGCCTTAGTGCTCTTGCGCTGTGGAATGTGCCAAAATTGTAAGTTTGTAAGTTTCGGTCGTGTACTTTCGGGTTTGGGCTTGATTACAAATATGCACCTAGCACTTTGCCGCTTAACGCGTTGGTTTGAACTAGAAAACGAAATAGGTTAGAAACAACAGGCCATTTTACGTGTATATTAGGCGTGAGGCCTGGCACATTTATAAGGGAAACTACCCAAAACAAGACTAAAACGTCATAAAAATAAACCGTCTTTATAGGAAATTTCCAAAATTTAAATGTTGGGCCCCTTAGCTACGATGCGATTTAACATATCTTTTCAAATAAACCTGACTGCAAGAGAAAGCACAAATCAAGCGAACTGTGTCGTGTGCGCCAGTTAAGAGTGTGTGTGCGCGTTTCTACTGTTTCTTTAACACACTTAGGCGATTGCACCATAGCCACGACAGTTAGGAAGCATGACGTCATGCATTGCGCTTAGAGTAATAAGTCTAGTTTTGACTTCAGAGTACTTTTTCAATTCTCGGCAACAAAAGAGAGAAAAAACTGCTTCGTTGCCATAGTTGAGCGTCACTGCAACTTTGTTTCAGCTGGGGAAGTGAAAATGAGCACTTTTGTTAACGGCGTGTCTTGTTTACATAGCAACCGGATTATCGCATAATCCGGTTAATCGCATCAAATACCTTGGCAAATCGATGATGCGATTAACCGGATTCGTCTGTATCTACATGTATGATTGTTTTTGCAAGCAAAAACGAATGGGTCCCCACACGCGTGTTTATGCATATTTACGGTAAACCTATGTTGCGGTTATTTTTAGATTCTTAAGGACAATTTTTTTAAGCATCAACTTAACTTTAAAAGTTCTTTTCCGTATTCTTTTTGCATCATTATTGTCATATAATTACAAAAAATCGGTGAAAAAAGAACGGGGAAAATACTTTTAATTTAATCTCTTGCTTTGACCTTGATATTGTCGTTTAAGTTCAGTTTTTAAACACATATTTTCCTAGAAAACTGTTATATTAGACATTATATAAAAAAATTCGTTTGCTACAAAGGTATACAAAACAACTTGTTTTTCACTCAACTTTGTTTCGCAAAAACGACCGTTTAATGACCTTTTGACACTGTTTTTAACAGCATGCAGTCCTTAGTGTTTAACAATACCGTTCAGCCTAATTTATACATCACGTAAGTACTGATTCTTGAATTGATTTGTCAAAAATAAAGAAGATACGTTATGACGAAAAATTCTTAACTGTGTTGTAATGCCTACAAGTTGACCTTTAGTGACCCGTGGTTATGCGACGGCCAAGCTGACAACGAGAATTTAAAGACCATTTATCGCGGCGTTTGAAAAAGTTAAGTTTATTTTTTCATTTTTATGTTGATCAACGACGTTTTGCCTGACATAAACGAAACCGAAGTACGTTTATCGAGTTTAAATTACGTCTTAGGTGTAAAAACTTCGCCAAAACTGAAAATGGGAGTGATAACTCAATAAAACGACACAGCATTGCTACACAAAAAAACAGCTGATGTCTAATCACCCAAACCACTGTCTCGTAAAACGTCTGTCCGGACGTCAAGCTGAGCACTCCCACTCTGCCGCCTTAATCATAAACCAGTGAATTCCTCCCTTGGGACTTATATCTGACTGATAGCGTACACATATCATGGGTTGTAAAGGTAACTGGCAAAATTTTAAATACTAAACGAATACCCTGCTTAAACAATTGTTATTTTTTTTAAATATTTCTGCACCATAGGGCTTGTATTTCTGCCTTAAAACTAATACTGATTATTTCGGGGTTTAAAGGGTGAAAAATAGGTGCATCCGAAAAAAAGATACAAAATTCTTTAAAAAACCTTACATTGCACCAAACAACAAAACATGAAACTCCAAGACGCTTTACTTTAGTCAGTACAACGGTTTTAAAAATTTTACGTTTTGGGGGCCTGTGGGTGAACCCCTGGGCCAATCGGGGTCAAACTTCAGGAGAATCAAATTTGGATTATTAACTAACATCTTTGTAAATTTGAATAAATTTAAAGCACTCTTTCTTGACCAAACACGTCTCACAAGCAAGCGTTACTGAAACCGATTATTTCAGGGTATAAAGGGTGAAAATGGGTAAATCCGAAAAAAAGATACAAAATTCTTTAAAAAACCTTACATTGCACCAAACAACAAAGCAAGAAACTCCAAGACGCTGTACTTTAGTCAGTACAGCCGTTTTAAAAATTTTACGCCTGTGGGTGAACCGCTGGGTCAATCGGGGTTAAACTTCAGGAGGATAAAATTTGGATTATTAACTAACATCTCTGTAAATTTGAATAAACTTAAAGCACTCTTTCTTGACCAAACGCGTCTCACAAACCAGCGTTAGACAGAAAAAAGAAAAATAAGGACAAAAACAATACTGCAAACAATGTTTGACATTTCAGCACATTAGGGCTTGTATTTTTGGCCTAAAACTTATCATTTTGGGGTTTAAGGGGTAAAACGGGTGAATCCAATAAAAAGTTCAAAATTCTTTAGAATACCTTACATTGCACCAACCAACAAAGCATGAAACTCTCAGATTATGTACTTTAGTCAGTACAGTCGTTTTATTTTTTTCATTTTGGGGGCCTTTGGGTGAACTGCTGGGGAGTTTGGGGTCAAACTTCAGGAGGATCAAATTTGGATTAATAACTAACATCTGTCCAAATTTAAATAAATTTAAAGCACTCTTTCTTGACCAAAAGCATTTAACAAACCAGGGTTAGACAGAAATGAATATTTGGGGGTTTAAGGGGTGAAACTGGGTGAATCGAAAAAAAGATATAAAATTCTTTGAACATCTTATATTGCACCAAACAACAAAGCATTTTACTCAGAGATGCTGTACTTTAGTAAGCATAGCCGTTTTCAAAAAAATACGTTTTGTGGGCCTGTGGGTGAACCGCTGGGTTATTCAGGGTCAAACTTCAGGAGGATCAAATTTGGATTAATAACTAACATCTGTCCAAATTTGAATAAATTTGAAGCACTCTTTCTTGACCAAACGCGTATAACAAACCAGCATTAGACAAAAAAAAAGAAGAAAAAAAATACAGACAAAAACAATATATATTTCCCCTTCAGGGAAGGGGACCCATAATTTATTTTATGTGGGTAAATAGCTGGCCCAAAATTCGAGAGGATCAGCTTTGAGCAACTACCTATCATATTCATGTGTTTAAATTTCAGAAAGTTCAAATGTTTACTTATTGGTTTCATATTCTGGAAACATAGTTTTATACTTACCATCTGTGGAAGATGCTGCAGCCTTCGGTTGGGTGTGAAATTGATTTAGAGATCTAAACACATTGAAAAACTTCTTAAAAATTAACATGTACAGACGAATCCGGTTAATCGCATAATCCGTTTAATTGCATCACAATTAAAAATCCCAAACCGTCGCCCATCGTTTGTTAAGAAAATCGTCCGGTTAATCGCATAAACCGGATATTCGCATCGATTTTCAACGAAATATGCGATTAACCGGATTGATGATCTCTATGTGAAAGTCGAACAGCCCGAGTATTTGGAATAAAAAACGACGATATGATAGTAAAATCCTCCGGAGGTAATGTACGCGAAAAAGACGTAGATGCATTTTTGCATTCCACACCAAATAACGCGTTCAACGTTGAAAATGACACGTCTCGACCATAAAATATTTTGGAAAAGTTATTAGAAGATTAAATCGGCGTTGAGTGTACCGCTGTGCGATAACAAGGAGTCGTTATCTCACAGTCGTGCACATTGATCCTTTTTTATTGGCTTATCTAATCGCCAATAGTTTAAATCAAAAAGAAACGTGTTAAAATTACGAAACTGGTGTTCCGGCAAAGACGCTGATTGTAATTTCTTACTAAGTGCGAACTGCACCAAATTCGAAGTGTTAAACTGTATTGAAATTTAAACAAGGTTAAATGTAAAACAAATGTTTAAAAATGTTTTCTGTTATATTGTTCATGACCCGCCAAACATGTAATGGTTGTAAAAAATGTTAGCAAGTAATCACACCATGTTGTTTAGATTCGCGTAGTTGGTAACGTGCCAATGATTGCCATATCTTGTCTTCTGTTCGTGACCTTGCGCAACTTATCAGGTAAAACACCGATTAAGAGAGGCATTTATTCCTGTAGTATTTGTTGCTGCTTTAAATTTTTGAAGCAGCGATCACACGTTGATCACGTGACAGTCACGCTAATCTTGCAGCTGCAGTTTTGCTGAGTAAGCTAGAAAGTAGCGCCACAATCTGAGTCGTTAAAGTTTTGCTAAAATCAAATATTCTTTTTGTCAATTGGATAATGGGTTATAATAGAAACTGATGCAGCTCGCCTTAGTGCCCTTGCGCTGCAGAATGTGCCAAAGTTTTAAGTTTAACTAGGTTTCGGTCGTGTACTTGCGGGTTTGGGCTTGTTTACAAATATGCACCTAGCACTTTGCCGCTTAACGCGTTGGTTTGAACTAGAAAACGAAATAGGTTAGAAACAACAGGCCATTTTACGTGTATATTAGGCGAGAGGCCTGGCACATTTATATAGAAAACTACCCAAAACAAGACTAAAACGTCATAAACCGTCTTCATAGGGAAGTTCCCAAATTTAAATGTTGGGCCGCTTAGCTACGATGCGATGTAACATATCTTTTCAAATAAACCTGACTGCAAGAGAAAGCACAAATCAAGCGAACTGTGGCGTGTGCGCCAATTAAGAGTGTGTGTGTGCGTTTCTACTGTTACTTTAACACACTTAGGCGATTGCACCATAGCCACGACAGTTAGGAAGCATGACGTCATGCATTGCGCTGAGAGGAGCAATTTTTTCAATTCTCGGCAACAAAAGAGAGAAAATACTGCTCCGTTGCCATAGTTGAGCGTCACGGCAACTTTGTTTCAGCTGGGGAAGTGAAAATGAGCACTTTTGTTAACGGCGTGTACTGTTTACATAGCAACCGGATTATCGCATAATCCGGTTAATCGCATCAAATACCCTTGGCAAATCGATGTGCGATTAACCGGATTCGTCTGTAGTAAAAATGGATAACATTTGACTAAAAAGCAATAAGAATATGCAACAAAGAGGTGGTTTTTCTGTATGTTGCCAATTTTTACATACTCCGTCCTATTTATGGCTAACCACATAAACAACTTTGTCACGTACCTGTTTTCACGGGTTAGCAAAAGTTTGGGACTGACACAGATAATCAAACAACAACAACAAATTCACTAGTCCGGCGCTACTTCGCAGTTATCTCTATTCCATTCTATGTATGTTTTTTTAAATCATTAGACGGGGGCGCTTATATACCTTGCATTACAATGATCAGGAAAAAAGGCGTTAACTCGTTGTGACCATGTCCTATAGATAAAACAATGAACACCGCAACAGGCAACGGCGATGCGATAAAACTAGCACAGTAGAACAATGACAACACAATAGCGCCTGCAACGATAGACTCTAGACCAGGGGTGCCCAACCCGTCGATCGCGATCGACTGGTCGATCTCGGACTGATATCAAGTCGATCGCGAGGGTTGCAAAAATTATTTTAAATAGTTGCTTTACATAGATGACTTTACTGTGTGAATCACAACGACATGTTAATAAGTTCATAAGTAGGCGCTTTGTTACGTTACACAGGTAATAGTTGCAGTAGTAATTGTTACTTTGTTCTGGTACTCGCTATGTCTTTGCTAATTTGTATTGGAATGGTAGATCTCGAGAGTTGGACTACCTCAAAAGTCGATCTTGAGTCAAAAAAGGTTGGGCACCCCTGCTCTAGACGTACAGAAATTGTCCGTGATGCGTTGTAATTGGGTCGCAGGATATTGTCATGGGGCGGTCTAGAATATTTGTGACAAACTTGCTGCATTGCATACACAAATGTCAACTGATATAAATGGTTTGCATTTTTACCTTACCTAACACCATTAATTTTTACACACGTATATACAAATTGGTTAATGAAATTAGTATGGTGCAGTCATTTTAGATTTCAAAGAAAAACTTTATTAAAACTAGACACACCTACACTATAGCCTATTCTGAAACATTTTTATACTCCCTATATATATACTTATTTTATATAGGGTCCCATATTAGCAGCTGTTTTTTGTAACATTAGTTTGCACACCTAGACATGCAAAATTGTAAATAATACATTTACAGAGATACCCATGAAAAGGTTTAGTGTTGTGGGGTTAACCACAATGGTCAATATTCTGCCTAAATAAAAATCATCCCAATCTCATTCAATTCAGACAATGTTTGAAGTTTGGCCTATTTCAAAAGGCAGATGGGGTTAATAATAGAGCTACAGGGCTAAACAGCACCGCAACAAGTAATGACTCAAATGGTGTGTCCTACAAAATGTCTAAATTTCATCTTGTTCAGGCATTTTAAACCAAACTAGAAGGGTGGCTTAGCACATTTTACCATAGCATATACACTACAATCTATTCTGCAAACTGTAATATATTCTCTATATTTATTTTTATTGGGTCCCATATTAGCCAACATTTTTATAATCTTGATTTGTTTCTGCAGGCAGAAACTCATGGGTCCCCAAAACCACAAAGTTGTAAACAGACAACCATAAGAAACGTTGCTATAAAGTCAAACACAGTAATTGGTAGTGTTACTTAAAAAAAGAAGTTATGTAAATTACAAACTGTCCAAATCTCATGCAATTGAGACATTGTTATAAGTTTGTGTGCCTAAATAGCATAAAACACTGACATCTCAAAACGGCATATTATACAAACTGTCAAAATGTATTGTTGATTAATTCACCCATTTTGGGGGGTTGGTAGGGTAAATATTAGGGCTGCAGGGTGAAACACAATATTCGACAGCTACAAATGCCAAATTCAAAAAACTATCAAAAATTCATCCAAATCGGACGTTTTATAAACAATAGGTGGCTTAAGCAGTAAATATTGGGCTACATGGTGAAACACAATAATCGATGCCCTAAAATAGCATAATGAAAAAACTGTCCAAATTGTATTCAAATCGGACATTGTTTAAAAAATCACCCATTTTAGGGGACTAGTGGGGTAAATATTGTGGCTGCAGGGTAAAACACAACAAACGATGCCCTAAAATGGCCCAATGAACAAACTGTCCGAATTTCATGAAATTCGGACATTGTTTAAAAAATCACCCATTTTAGGGGGTTAGTGGGGTAAATATTGGGGCTACAGGGTAAAACACAACAAACGATGCCCTAAAATGGCCCAATGAACAAACTGTCCAAATTTCATCCAATTCGGACATTGTTTAAAAAATCACCCATTTTAGGGGGCTAGTGGGGTAAATATTGGGGCTACAGGTTAAAACACAACAAACGATGCCCTAAAATGGCCCAATGAACAAACTGTCCGAATTTCATCTAATTCGGACATTGTTTAAAAAATCACCCATTTTAGGGGGCTAGTGGGGTAAATATTGGGGCTACAGGTTAAAACACAACAAACGATGCCCTAAAATGGCACAATGAACAAACTGTCCGAATTTCATCCAATTCGGACATTGTTTAAAAAATCACCCATTTTAGGGGGCTAGTGGGGTAAATATTGGGGCTACAGGTTAAAACACAACAAACGATGCCCTAAAATGGCACAATGAACAAACTGTCCAAATTTCATCCAATTCGGACATTGTTTAAAAAATCACCCATTTTAGGGGGCTAGTGGGGTAAATATTGGGGCTACAGGTTAAAACACAACAAACGATGCCCTAAAATGGCCCAATGAACAAACTGTCCAAATTTCATCCAATTCGGACATTGTTCAAAATTTACCCATTTTAGGGGGCTAGTGGGGTAAACACTGGGGCTATCGAGTCAAACAAAACAAATGGCACATCTACATAACCATATCTACCATCTGTGAAAGTTTCATCCAAATCCATCAAACATTTCAGGGCAAAATGGGGTGGACAAACTTCAGGGAAGAAAAAAAAAAAAAAGAAAAAAAAAAAAAAAAAAAAAAGAAATCGAGTAAAATCAAGATGTGTCCCCTTCAAGGAAGGGGACCCATAATTCACTCAATTTAGGGGATTAGTTGGGTGAATCATGTGGCAGCAGGGTTAAACACAAACAACTGGCAGCTAAATATAGCATATTTTACAAACTAACTAGAAAGGTGGCTTTCTAATATACTTTGATTTTATACATTCTATATTTGATTTTATACATTCAAACAAAAACGAATGGGTCACCACGCGAGTGTTTGTGCAGATTCACTGTAAATCATTTATGACGTCACGCGAAGTCGTACCCTACGAGTTTGACATGAAAACATAAGTTTATCTACCTGGCTATTAGTACAGAATGGTTGTGTTTCGTCCCTGGTGGGATTTAACATTGCCTCAATCATGATTTCCAACCCCACAATGAACTAGAATAGTGGTTTTCCTATATATTGCCAGTTGATATATACTACATCATATTTATCGATGTATCACATATACCATTTACCATGGGCGGATCTAGACGGGGGTGTTTGGTGTTTTGACACCACCCTCAGAAATTTGCCGGGCTCCCAATATGAAAAAGATGTGCGTTTTAAATACGCTAAACGTTCCGTTGACCGCTGCGTGATTACAAGGAGTCGTTATCTTAAAGCAGTGCGCCTTCATCGTTTTGTATTGGCTCATCTAATAGTCTATTGTGGCGTAACAAGGGTTCAAATGAAGTTTATTGCGCTGACAATACAAAAGTGATTATCCGCCAAGGACGCTGAAGTAAAAAGTGCTGACTGCACTAAATGTAATGTATTAAACTGTTTTCGCATTTAAACAATGTTAAATCCGACTAAAATGTTTCATGCTAAATTGTTTATGACCTACCAAACACGTAATTGTTTGTCACAAATATTCAATGGATAAAAATCGAACCATGTTGTTAAGGTACATGTAATTGGTAACTTGCCAATGCTTGGCATTTTTTATGCCTTGCGTAGTAACCGACTTTATTGCATTCGCAACGTTGCGCAACTAAAAAGGTTACCCTTTGTTTCAAAAAGGCGTTCAGTCCTTTTAAAGTTCTTTTAAGTAACTAATGTATTTTGATTACCTGGCAGTCACGTTTACGCAGTTTTGTTGAGTAAGCTAGATAGCAGAGCCAAGAGCGATAATTGGAAATTTTTATGATTCCGCTAAAATCTATAGTTCTTTTGTTTATTAGATAACTGGTAATAAAAGATTCCGCTCGCCTTTGCGTGCCAAAGTTGCGAGTTAGGTTGAGGTCTTGTGCTTTCTGGTTCGGACCTGCTTGCAATTCTGGATAAAGCCCTCTGTCTGCCACTTAACGCGTCGTTTTGAACTAGTAGACGATTTGCAACGAAACAAGTAACCACTTCCCGTTTGACGTTAAATTAAGTATTTAGCTTTGGCGTGAGGCGTATTGTGGTATAAACGCGTTAATTTTTTTAGCACGCATCAGAACAGAGCGATTTCAAATGTGCATCGGGGTAATAGTACTCAGGTCTCAAACCGTGGAGACGATTAAACAGCAAATGATGCGTCCATGATAATAAAACAGCTTTTCCCCAACCTAAAATCTCTGTTGCGCATTAAGCATTGCGTAATTACAAAAGTGATACCTTGCGACTGCAGCTTGTTTGGTACGTGAGTGACGTCAAGGTTATGACGTTTTTGGAAAGGGAATACAAATCGTCAGTACCGCATTAGGGAATTTCCCAAATAATTGTTGGACACCCCCCTTAAATTTTTTCTAGATGCGCCCCTGCCATTTACTATATTTATAATGGATATATATTTGGCACCTACATTTCATTGGGTCCCTATTTTCTTCCTGGCACTTTATAACATAATTGTTTCTGCAAGCATAAATAAATGGGTATGCATGCGATTTGGTAACAGTAAAAATAGGGCACAATCATTGTTAGATATTTACCAATTTACTATACACATCATTTGATCTACACATATGATTGTTTTTGCAAGCAAAAACGAATGGGTCCCCACACATGTGTTTGTGCGGAAAACAAACATCCTGGTTATATTAAGATTCTTAAGGAAAAACTTAACAAACTTTAGCCTTAACCCAACTTTTGCCCTGTAAAAGTTTTGTCCTGTTCTTTTTGCATCATAATTGTCATATAATTACAAAAACAGTAAATAAGAACAGGAAAAACACTTTCAATTTAATCTCATGCTTTGACCTTGATATTGTCAGTCAAGGTCAGTTTTTAAACACAATTTTCCAAAACTGAAAATATGCTTGATAACTTAATAAAACGACATAGCATAGCTGCGCAAAACCAGATGATTTCTAATCATCAACTCGACTGTCTCGTAAAACGTCAGTCCGGACGTCAAGCTGAGCACTCCCGCTGCATTCACCCGCCTTAATCGTAAACAAGTGAATTACTACCTTGAGAGTTGAGACTTCTATCTGACTGACAGTGTATACATATTATGGGCTGTAAAAGTAATTATTTGGCCAATTAAGGCAAATACTAAACAATCAACCTACTGCAAACAATTGTTTAACATTTCAACACAATAGGGCTTGTATTTCTGGCCTAAAACTTATTATTTTAGGGTTTAAGGGGTAAAAAATGGGTGAATTCAATAAAAAGTTACAAAATTCTTTAGAATAGCTTACATTGCACCAACCAACAAAGCATGCAACCCTTAGATTATGTACTTGGGTCAGTACAGCCGTTTTTAATTTTTTTCGTTTTGGGGGCCTGTGGCTGAACCGCTGGGTTGTTGGGGATCAAACTTCAGGAGGATCAATTTCGGAACAATAACTAACATCTGAGCAAGTTTGAATAAATTTGAAGCACTCTTTCTTGACCAAACGCATTTAACAAACCAGCGTTAGACAGAAACGAATATTTTGGGGTTTAAGGGGTGAAAATGGGTATATCTTTTTTTAAGGTACAAAATTCTTTAAAATACCTTATATTGCGCCAAACGACAAAGCATATAACTTCTAGGGAAGGGGACCCGTAATTACTGATTTTTTGCCCGCAGTTGGAAAAGCGATATTGTGTTAAAAAAATAATGATTGACGCGATTTTCGTTGGTACTAAGCAGAAAAGACATATGTTTTAAATGTGTGTTCGTAAAAAATTCGGTTTTGGCCGAATTGCAATAAATTATTTGGCAAAAACGAATCTTTGTAAAAGTGGCCGTTGCGGTTATTTTTAGATTCTTAAAGACAAATTATTAGAAAGCATTAACCCAACTTTAAAAAAAAAATCTTTCAATTAAGTCTCTTGCTTTGACCTTGATATTGTTGTCCAAGGTCAATTTTTAAACACAAATTTTCCTATAAAGCCTTAACTGTTGTATTACAGACACTATCAAATAAAAAGCAATTCGCTACTAAGGTATACATAACAAATTGTTTTTTCACTTGAAACTTTGTTTCGCAAAACGAGTACCACTGACCTGAAGTAACCTCATACGGTGCAGACGCCCAAAGACCGTTTGACACCGTTTTCAATAGCATGCAGTCCTTAGTGTTAAACAATCCTGTTTTGCCTAATTTATACATGAATATTGAATTGATTTGTCAAAAAATGGAGAATCTACGTTATGACGAAAACCCGTTCTTAACTGTGCTTATAATGCCTACAAGTTGATCTTTAGTGACCCGTGGTCATGTCGCGGCCAAACTGACAACAAGAACTTATAGATAATAAACCTTGCGAAAAAATCAAGTTTATTTTTTCATCTTTATGTTGATCAACAAAGTTTTGCTTGACATATATGAAACCGAAGCACGGATATCGAGTTTAAATCAGGTCTTAGGTGTGACACCTTCGCCAAAACTGAAAATGCTCATGATAACTTAGTAAAACGACATGGCATTGCTGCGCAAATGCAGCTGATTTCTAATCACCGAAACGACTGTCTCGTAAAACGTCTATCCGTTGTCAAGCTGAGCTCGCTTGCTCTGCACTAAAACACCTTAATCGTAAAGCGGTGAATCACCCCCTTGGGACCTCTGTCTGCTTGACAGTCTGTACATATTATGGGTTGCAAAGGTTATTATTTGGTTGGCACCAATCAACAAGCATATAACTCCTAGATGATGTACTTTAGTCAGTACAGCCGTTTTAAAAATTTTACGTTTTAGGGAACTGTGGGTGAACCGCTGGATTATTCAGGATCAAACTTAAGAAGGATCAAATTCGAATTAATAACTAACATCTGTTTAAATTTGAAGCACTCTTTCTTGACCAAACCAACGCTAGACAGAAAAAATAAAAAAAATACAGACAAAAACAATATATGAAAAACAATACCCATAATAAATACCACACAATCTGCACATTGCTTAAAAATCACCCATTTTCAGAGACAAATGGGGTAAATATTGGAGCTACAGGGTAAAACACAACAATTGAAGACTCAAAATGGTAGATTCCATAAACTGTCCAAATTAAAAACAATTTGGGCGTGATTACAAGAACCACCCCAAACAACTGCACAAAAATTCAGCACATTTGGGTTGTACTTCTGACCTAATAGACTGGTAAACCAAACAAAAAACAGTATTTCAGGTAAAGAGGTGAAAATAGGCGGCTAAAAGAAACAAGAGCAACTTAAAATACTTTCCCATGCACCAACCAACAAAGTATAAACTCTTGAATCATGCTTTTTAGTAGTTGTGTTAAAGATTTCACCTTTGGGGGTTCTGTGAGCAAAAATATTATTATTTGGGGCTCAAAAAGAAAAATATTTGGACAAAAACAACATGTGTCCGCTTCTGGAAACAAGACCCATAATTATGTAAACTCCCCAACTGTGGCCATTTTTTAATGTAATGGTTTGGGGGCCTCTAAGTTAGCTGCTAAGTCAACCAGAGTTAACCACTTTGGAAAGAAATACTTTGGCTAAATAACTTTGACCGGTGTATATTTGAAAGTGCTTAGCACTCTTTCATAGCAGGGAACAATATGAGTCCCCTCCAGTGAAGGGGACCTATAGTGCTAAAACAACTATAGTACTATTCTTGGGTAGGGATGTTCAAAGGAGAATAGCTCGGTATTCTAGAACAATTGTTTTGAATCTATTTCTTATATCATTATGAGAAAATCCATTTTTGAAAGCTTGCACTAAAACAACTGCCTAATGCCCTAAAATGTACAGAGACATAAAGAAATTGGAAATCAGCATAATAACAAATACAAATTTTAGTGGTGATTTTTTTAACTCGGTGATTTTTATTGCCTTTAGTCAGAATATAAGCAAGTGGGGTAAAAAAAAATGTTTTTGAAACTTTGTTGCCAAACTTTTATGTTTGGCAACAAAGGGACAGTTTTTCTTTCCAATAAAGCTAAAGGGAATACTTTCATAATAATGTGACAAGTTTTTCATTTTGATGTAAAACAAAAGAAATAGTTGACAAAACTGTTGTTTTTTTTTGGCAGGTGGAACTTTAATTAAAATATATGAACTTAATGAACCATCTTAAAGTCAAAGATAAAAAAAAATTCATTAATATCTTTGTCACAATGAACAACCAAAAAAACAAACCAAACTTACAGCAGTTAGCAAACTGTTTGTGAACTAGTTAAACACTTTCAAATTGGTGCTAAGCATAGGCGTCGATTTAGGGGTGACATGTCTCCCCTCATGAAAAAACAGGGTTGACAACATGCATATTGTCTCCCCAGTTTTTTGTTAAATATAGTATTGCCAGAAAGACCACATACACGCCTATGCTGTAAAGTAGTTGAAACAGGTTGTTTGTAAGATTGAAAGTCACAATCAATGACAAATGCAAGTGTCTTGGTGCGCAACATAACAATGGTTGCAATAACAATCGGCATTGTTATGTGATGCATGTTTGTGCGGGTTTACGGTACACAAATGTTGCGGTTATTTTTAGATTCTCAAGCACAAATTTTTCACTAAGCATTAACTCAACTTAAAAGTTTTTGTCCGCATTCTTTTTGCATCATTATTGCCATATAATTACAAAAATAAACAGTAAAGGAATGGGAAAAATACTTTCAACGGGAAAAATACATATCTTTTATTTGCTTTATGTTAACTGCTGGAATGACTAGTCCGGGGTGCACAACCTTTTTGCAATGAAGGCCGCATCGCAGATCTTTATTTCACCAACAGCCGGCCAATTGCCTGCTTGCTTGTGTTTTAAAATTACTGATGTAAAGAAATATTATATATATGTCAACCATCTAATGGCGCCTAAAAAGCCTAGATTAATTTCTAACTTGAAGCGCAGATTGAGCTGAACAGTCTATTGTTTGTACACAATAGCATAGGCGTCGATTCCCAGGGTGGCAGGGGTGGCGTGCCTCCCCACAAAAATCTCTGGGGTGGCAGCCATTATAAAATAGCTATGCTGCCACCCCATTAATTGCCTGGCCGTATTTATATTGGTGCATTACAGATATGGGTTTCTTTCATTTACATGCGCTCTTTCTAATGGTCGGTATCTTTCGAGCATGTGCAAAGCAAGCTCCGCGAAATCTCTTTTGTTTTTAAACAACGCATGGGGAAAACCCGTTTTGCGCTGCTCGCTGCAGTGATTTTTTGCTCCACCAGAACAAGCCTGAACAGGACGGAACAATGGCAAATTTCACGTTTTTAGGTGTTGTGGATGTTAATTAGCAGTTGGAGATAATATTGTTACACAGAGTTCCATTTCCATGCATGGAAAATTTAATTGCAGCGGCCACCTATGTGCGCAAATTTCATGTCGAAACTGCAATGCCAATTCGATACTTTTGCAAAATTGAACATGTAAAATTAATTTACAGATCTCTGTTTATGTATCACATGCTACGTTGCGTTTTGTGCGTTATGTTACCTTTCAAACCACACTACTTCGGATAAATAACGCTACCCAGCACGAGATACACTTTTCCCGCCACAAACCAGTACACTGCTGTGATCACATAACTAACGCATTGTGACGCCATAACTACGCATATAGATGGACGATTTGTGACGTGACTTTCATAGTTGTTACGTCCAAGTTAAGCAAGATTGAGTACAGAGTAATATACGTGTTTATATCCTGCCCATATCCGCGAAATGCCATCTACAAACCTTAACGAGTATCGTGGTGTGGTTTGATCACGTAAGGAACCTGACCAAATTTTGCCACCCCACAAAAGAAAATTTATTCTAAAAAAATCGACGCCTACGCACAATAGACATAAAAAAGTCTGCCGCATATGGCCCCTAGGCTGGTAATACTTTTTCAGTTCCATAAAATGTGTTTAGAGCAGCTTGAAAATTAAAATTATTGACAAAAGAGTTTTTAATTAGGTCACGGCCGCCAGTACATATATTTTAACTAGAAAAGTGGCTTTCTGATATACTTCCATTTTGTATACTTTAGATCAGGGATGTCCAACCCGTGGCCCGCAGGAAGGTTCTGAGTGGCCCGCACGGTATTTTTCGAAATGACTTATATTATGAACCTTAGCGCCTGCCCAATTTATGGCGATCTTACATGCCGAGGATTGGCATTTATTGTTTGCTTTATTTCTTTGTTAATAGAGTGATACACGACTGTTCAAGTTACTTTTATTACATCACAATGCATATTGTTACGTATCACATTTTCGGCATTGTTACGTCCACAATCTTACTCTTGCTTCAAGAGTCAGTCAGTCAGTCAGAAATATTTCTTGCCTTATTGAGGTTCATCTGTTATCATCTCAGAGACTCGCGCAAAACGCATTTAGCAGTGAAATATCTAGTGATGGGACGATACCAGGTTTTGAATCGAGTACCGATACCGAGTACGAGTACCACATGTATATACCTTCGATACCGAGTACCGAGTATGATTACCGAGTACTTAAGTACAGTGTTGTACTTAGTTGTATATCACTGACTAATTTATCTGTCATGGCCGGGGTACAGGCGTGCACACACACATGCAGAAAAGTGTAATCTCCATACGATAGTGAAAAAAATATACGTAACCTGGCGGAACTTTTTTCCAATTTTATGCTGTCCGAAGCAAATATTGGCATAAAGTTGCCCGTATTCTTATGGTGTAAATGGACCTTCGGTACTCGCACGTTGGTATCGAAAACTGAGACAAAAAATTTCGATACCGAGTACGAGTATCGATAGTACGAGTATCGATACCACTGAAATCGTTCAATACCATCGATACCGAGTACCGGGTACCCGTCCCATCACTAGAAATATCTTCAGCACTCTGCAGTGATATAGATTGCCGGTATGCCAAATAAGAAACGAAAAGCAAGTAACGCTAACATAATATTCTAAGAAAAGTGGACATGAGGACAGCCATTTTAAGCTTACAAATTAGCAGTAAACACTCAAGTGGCCCGCGCAATCATTCGTTAACCGCATGTGGCCCTTTGGCCAAAAAGGTTGGACACCCCTGCTTTAGATCCTATTTACCAGTTTACTATACACATCATTTGATCTACATATATGATTGTTTTTGAAAGCAAAAACGAACGGGTCCCCACACACGTGTTTATGCGGGTTTACGGTAAACAAATGTTGCGGTTATTTTTAGATTCTCAAGCACAAATTTTTCACTAAGCATTAACTCAACTTACAAGTTTTTGTCCGTATTCTTTTTGCATCATTATTGCCATATAATTACAAAAAAACAGTAAAAAAGAACGGGAAAAATACTTTCAATTCAATCTCTTGCTTTGACCTTGATATTGTCGTTTAAGGATAGTTTTCAAACACAAATTTTCCTAGAAAGCCTTAACTGTTGTATTAGACACTATAAATTGAAAAGTCGTTTGCTACAAAGGTATACATAACAACTTGTTTTTCACTTAACTTCGTTTCGCAAAAATGACCGTTTAATAACCTTTTGAGATAGTTTTTAACAGCATGCAGTCCTCAGTGTTCAACAATACTGTTTTGCCTAATTTATACATGACTTAAGTATTGATTCTTGAATTGATTTGTCAAAAATAAAAAAGCTTCGTTATGACAAAAAATTCTTAACTGTGTTGTAATGCCTACAAGTTGACCTTTAGTGACCTGTGGTTATGCGGAGGCCAAGCTGACAATGAGAATTTAAAGACCATTTATCGCCGCTTTCGAAAAATTTAAGTTTATTTTTTCACCTTTATGTTTATCAACAAAGTCCTATAACAAGCAGCCTAGCAAGCGAAGTTGGGACATTGGTTGGTTAACTTAAAAGTCTAAGAACCAAATAAGTGCACTTTGCAAAGTAAATTATGCAATGTTTACTCCTGAAAGACGTAAGTTGGAAGACATTTAACAACAACAACATGCAGCAAACCGCACCACATAAAAATAATCAGAAACACAAAAAAACAATTGTACCGTTCTTGTCATAAGCATAACTTCAATGCAATGACATTGTAAGCACCCACTGACTAAATGTTTAACAACCCTCTGTCCTATTTTGAAACAGGTAAAAAGACTGACTGCCAAAAAAACGTTGAACATGCGATTAAACGTTACACATTTTCACAAATGGTTTAAGTACAAATTTACATCCGTTTCAATTGCCCAATATAAATGGCAAATTTGGATTCAAATCCAAACGATTTAATATTCTACTTCAAACATCCCCTGTCCCGACAATGGACTGAAATTGATGCTTTACTTTCTAACACACTTACCTTCTATTTATTTTGGGTGATGCAAGATAATTACAAGGTGATTGTGATTCAGCTTTCTTTTTTACATATGAAACCGAGGGAGAAATAATAGCCAAATAGTGAGGGGATGGACTAGACATGTGTACATGATTTGCAAAAAAATCATCAATTGCCTTTTGTGCTTTGATTTCAGTTCCGTAGTCCAATCTAAATATGCAAACAACTGGTAAAGATTGACCATTATATATGTAGTAAACTAGAAAGGTGGCTTTCCTAAATATTTCCATTTGACATATTCCATTTTATATTTACCTTAGTATACACATTATATTTACCCACTATCAACTTACTATACACACCATTTGACCTACTATTAAATGATTTAGCAGGCCTAAACGAATGGGTCCCCAGACAAATGTTCATGCGAGTTGGTTACAGTAAAATGGTTAGGTTAAATTTAGAATCCAAGAGCAAACTAGAAGGGTGGCTTAGCACATTTTGTTGTTGCATTTACGCTATAACCTATTTTAAAACATTAATATATTTCCTATGCTTATTTTGTATTGGGTCCCATATTAGCCATCTTCTTTTATAACCTTAGTCGTTTCTGCAAGCAGAAACTCATGGGTCCCCACACATGCAAAGTTGAAAATAATGCATTTCAAGAGAGATAACCATGAGAAAGTCGGGTGTTGTAAGGTAAAACACAGTGATCAGCATTGGTCTCAAATAATAATACTATGCATAATACAAACTATAAAATTAGATTCACCCCAGATATTGTTTGAAGTATGTCATATTTAACATTTTAAACAACTGACCCATTTTAGGGGGCAGGTAGGGTAACTAATTGGGTTTGACACACAAACTAAAAAATATAAAACCACAATGACTTAATCAATAGTACTGCAAAATTCAGCCAATCCGCCAATGTTTATAATTTCGACCACTAGAGGTGTTTTGAGCAACAACCGTTAATGTTTCTGATGTCTTAGGGCTAAACTGCCATGGCGCAAAAACGTCCAACAAGTACCCATGATGCCCCAATGAGTAACATACAACTGGTTGCCCTTGTATTACTATTGCGCCACAGAAATCTTTCATTTGTGTTTGGCTAAACCAGTGGTCCATCAACCTTTTTAGAGAAATTGCCTTGTTTTAGGGCACTGAAGCAAAATCACCCCCTACAAGATTGATATTGCATATGAAAGTTCTTGCCTCTTGAGAAAATATGGGCAATTAGATTCACCCAGCAACACATACGCTTCAGTTACCGTTAAAATCTAAATAATTGCTACTACATCACGCAATGTCTATTTTAGGCATTTCTAACACATCTAAGGAAAGTCAGACAAGATAAAATTGCAATTATGCGCAAACCATCGCCTTTCTTTTGATTGAAAACAAATATGGCCCATCACCACTCGTCCTAAGTTTTTTCCTTGCAATTGTTAAAAACAAGACAAAACTAGAATAGTGGTTTTCCTATATATTGCCAGTTTATATATACTACACCATATTTAACGATGTATCACATATACCATTTACTATATTTATAATGGATATATATTTGGCACCTACATTTCATTGGGTCCCTATCCTTTTCCTGGCACTTTATACCATAATTGTTTCTGCAAGCATAATCTAATGGGTCCCCACACATGTGTACATGCAATTTGGTAACAGTAAAAATAGGGCACAATCATTGTTAAACTGGAATAGTGGTTTTCCTATATATGCCAGTTTACAGAAACTGTGCCATATTTACGCACCATTCATTATAATTGCAAGGGATATATATTTGATGGATACATTCAGTATGGTACCAATATTGTTGTTGCCTGTTATAACATAATTGTTTTTGCTAGCAAAAACCAATGGGTCCCCCCACACACACATATTTTGAGTTCGTAACAGGATGAATGGCGCATGCATATGCTAGGAAAGAATTTGAACTACACAGATGACATTTGACGTATTAAAGAAATATTCATAAACTTTTGTTTGTAAATTTGAAAAGGTTTGAACAATTCTTTCTTGACCAAAACGTGGGAACAAATCCGTGTTAAAAAATTCACGTTTTGGGGGGCTGTGGGTGAATCGAGGGATCAAACGGGGTCAAAATTCACATGGACCATCTTTACACCAATATCTATAATGTGTGTAAATTTGAAAAAGTTTAAACCATTCTTTCTTGACCAAAACGTGGGAACAAATCCGCGTTAAAAATTTCACGTTTTGGGGGGCTGCAGGTGAACCGAGGGATCAAATGGGGTCAAAATCCACATGGACCTTCTTTAGACCAATATCTATAATGTGTGTAAATTTGAAAAAGTTTGAACCATTCTTCCTTGACCAAAACGTGGGAACAAATCCGCGTTAGACGGAAAAAAAGAAATAAGAAAAAAAAATATAGACAAAAACAATATGTGTCCCCTTCAGGGAAGGGGACCCATAATAAGGACTCAGGCTAAAAACAGGGACATTTCTTGGAAATAAGGACAACGAATTTTACTAAGACACTTACCGTTTAAAATAAGAACAAATCTTAGAAATAAGAACGCTATGACAACCTTCTATATAGAGCAGAGAATAGATAAAAATCTCAAAACTTTCCATACAGCGCAGAAAAGAGTTAATGAGCACATTTTAAAAAGGGTGGCTCAGATCGGTTGTAAAAAGAATCAATCCACTGCTTGGCTTCACAATCATATTGTCACTTTCCATTTAAAAAAAAAAATCGGCCTGTGTGACTTTTTCATAGAGATTATTAAAATGGCTGATTGCATGTTTTATTCAAAATCAATACGATAATCCGGTTAATCCAGATGACTTTCTTACGATGGGCAAAGGCTTGGAATGTTTCATTGCAAATTATGCGATTTACCGGGTTTCACTGTATTTAATCCACTTGATTGACATACTATGCCACATTTATAAATGATGCTTAAATCAATGACAATTGCACACAAATGTAAAAATGGAATTTGAACACATTTAAATTTGTAGCATTTCAAATTAAACTCATAACATCCTAGGCAACACACAATACCTTATGCAATCCTGTTGTTGATGTAATTGAGATACATCTATATCAACTGGTTTCATGATTGCAATCTGATCAATTGTCCAAAAACTTTGAGGTGTCTTAAAACAGAATTTATTGTCTTTCACTGATTCAATAGTCAATAAGTCCAAGTTAAGTTTAAAGTTTGGTGCCTTAAGGCAAACTCATTTTACTCAATTTAGAACAGTGGTTTTCAACCTTTTACGGATTGTATACCACCAGACAACTTTTTCTATCACTATGTACCACCCAAACCCTACTTTGATGGGTAGACCAAGAGCTAAGCCTGTTTGTACTTGATCAAGCTAGCATATTTCTGAATCTAACAAAGTTAGCTACAGCCAAACTTCGATACTATGCCACCCTGTAAAGCCACGTTGTGTTGTACGATTATAATTTATTACAGTATACACAAGGGCGTATCCAGAAATTTTTAAAGGGGGGTCCAACAATTTTTTGGGGGGAAATCCCCAATGACGTCATTATGACGTCACACGTCGTTCAAAACGACGCGTTATGCGGCAAAGCACTTTTTCCAAAATTGGCGGTTGCTCTACCCATCTAATTGACAGGAAGAACAGGTAATTTTAGCGAAAGCTTTGTAGTTTTCTGATTTCGCCGCTGCTATCTAGCTTACTGAGCCAAACTGCAACTGCAAAATAAGCGTGACTGTCAGGTAATCAAAATCGTTGCTTAAAAAAACAGGGTCCAATTTCTAAAGAACTAAATCTCTTGCTGAAGCGGTAATCCTACTGTTAAGTTGCGCAAAGTCACGAATGCACTAAAGGTGGTAACTGCAGAAGGCATAAATTGTGCCTGGCAAGTAACAAATTACCCTAATAACATAACTCGATTTACATCGATCTAATGTTTTTGACAAACTATTACGTGTTTGGCGGATCAAAGCAACAGAACATTACACGTTTTTAACACTTTTACATTGTTCAAATGCAAAAACAGTTTGATATGTTGCACTTAATGCAGTTACCATTAAGCAAGAAACTGCTATCAGCGTCCTAGCCGGAACGTAACTTTCCGATTGTTAGCGCATAAACCTCCTTATTAAACCCTTGTTACGTCACAATTGGCGATTAGATAACAAGCGAATACAAGAGATTGAAGGCTCACGTCTTTGAGATAACGACTCCCTGTTATCACGCAGTGGTAAACGGAACGATTTTGGCCTATTTAATTTACGCACAACTTTTTGAAAAGGGGGGGTCCGGACCCCCAACCCCCCCCCCCCCCCCCCCCCTTGGATACGCCACTGAGTATACAGTATAATTTATTACAAAAATCAGTGATAAAGGAAGGAGAATGAGATTCGCTGGACATTGCCACAGAAGTAAAGAAGAAGTCATAAGTGATCTGATTTTATGGACACCAACGCAAGAAAGAGCGATACCCGGCCGACCCTACAAGACGTACATACAACAGTTGGCCGAGAATGCCGGTATTGGGCCCGAAAATCTAAGCGGTGCAATGGCGGACAGGGAGGTGTGAAGAGCAGAGTCAGTTTGGCCTGGACAACTAGCCCGATATGATATATATACAGTGGCGCAACTAGCGGAAAATTGGGGGGGCAGGCAACAAACTATCAATACGACTTTCCCAAAAACGATTGTATTGCTAAGTGCGTATCATAGATTGGTCGAATGGTCCGACGCTCTTTTCCACAAATACAGACGAATCCGGTTAATCGCATACCGGTTAATCGCACAATCCGTTTAATTGCATCACAATTAAAAATCCCAAACCGTCGCCCATCGTTTGTTAAGAAAATCGTCCGGTTAATCGCATACCGGTTTATCGCATAAACCGGATATTCGCATCGATTTTCAACGAAATATGCGATTAACCGGATTGATGATCTCTATGTGAAAGTCGAACAGACCGAGTTTTTCGAATAAAAAACGACGATATGATAGTAAAATCCTCCGGAGGTAATGTACACGAAAAGACGTGGATGCATGCTTGCATTCTACACCAAATAACGCATCTAATTTCAACGTTGAAAATGACACGTCTCGACTATAAAATATTTTGGAAAAGTCATTAGGAGATTAAAACGGCGTTCAGTGTACCGCTGTGCGATAACAAGGAGTCGTTATCTCACAGCCGTGCACATTGATCCTTTTTTATTGGCTTATCTAATCGCCAATAGTGATATAACAGGCGTTTAAAATTTAAATGAAGAGTTCAACGTGTCAAAATTACGAAACTGGTGTTCCGGCAAAGACGCTGATTGTAATTTCTTACTCAGTACGAACTGCACCAAATTCGAAGTGTTAAACTATATTGAAATTTAAACAATGTTAAATGTAAAACAAATGTTTAAAAATGTTTTCTGTTATATTGTTCATGACCCGCCAAACACGTAATGGTTGTAAAAAATGTTAGATCGCAAGTAATCACACGATGTTGTTTAGATTCACGTAATTGGTAACGTGCCAACGACTGACATATTTTATGTCTTCTATTCGTGACCTTGCGCAACTTATCAGGAAGAACACCGATTAAAAAATTTACTCCTCTAGTACTTGTTGCTGCTTTAAATTTTTGAAGCAACGATCACACGTTGATCACGTGACAGTCACGCTAGTCTTGCAGCTGTAGTTTTGCTAGAAAGTAGCGCCACAATCTGAGTCTTTGAAGTTTTGCTAAAATCAATTATTCTTTTTGTCAATTGTATAACGGGTTATAATAGAAACTGATGATGCAGCTCGCCTTAGCGCCCTTGCGCTGTAGAATGTGCCAAAGTTGTAAGTTTGACTAGGTTTCGGTCGTGTACTTTCGGGTTTGGGCTTGATTACAAATATGCACCTAGCACTTTGCCGCTTAACACGTTGGTTTGAACTAGAAAACGAAATAGGTTAGAAACAACAGGCCATTTTACGTGTATATGAAGCGAGACGCCTGGCACATGTATATGGGAAACAACCCAAAACAAGACTAAAACGTCATAAACCGTCTTCATAGGGAAGTTCCCAAATTTAAATGTTGGACCCCTTGGCTACGATGCGATGTAACATATCTTTTCAAATAAACCTTACTGCAAGAGAAAGCACAATCAAGAGAACTGTGGCGTGCGCGCCAACTAAGAGTGTGTGCCAACTAAGAGTGTGTGTGTGTGCGTGCGTTTCTACTGTTTCTTCAACACACTTAGGCGATTGCACCATAGCCACGACAGTTAGGAAGCATGACGTCATGCATTGCGCTGAGAGTAATAAATCTAGTTTTGACTTGAGAGTACTTTTTTCAATTCTCGGCAACAAAAGAGAGAAAATACTGCCCCGTTGCCATAGTTGAGCGGCACTGCAACTTTGTTTTAGCTGGGGAAGTGAAAATGAGCACTTTTGTTAACGGCATGTACTGTTTACATAGCAATCGGATTATCGCATAATCCGGTTAATCGCATCAAATACCCGTGGCAAATCGATGATGCGATTAACCGGATTCGTCTGTACTATAAAAAAAACTGGGATTCGTACTTGGATTGTACGGCCTCTAATGTCGTGAAAAGTAACACTTGTAAGTCACAAAGTCCATTGTGATAGTATATTGACGTTTTGAACTAAGGCATTGTTTCGTAACAAATAAACTTGTTCGACTGGGTGTTTACACGTTAATCTTTCAATCTGTCTCAGTGGAATTGCAATAATAGCTTTACATAGAGACGTAGACGTAAATTACAAACAAGTTGTTTAAAGATTTTTGACTGAAGCTCCACGCCAATAAACATTTTATTTTTGTGTGTTTACATGTAAATACGTTTTCAAGTCCCAACAAAGATCGTTGTTGCGGTTATTTAGGTTGTTGTATAAATACATCGCAGAAACTTCGTTTTTACCATCGCAATACATGCCGATGAAGCGATTTACTGCTGTACCGGCTTCTCCTGTGAGTTGAAAGTTATTTTTAGCTTTGATGCGAACAAACGTGTTTTCGGCGCTGTATGAGAGCCTTTATTCGCAATAACGCCGATAGAAAAGGGACCTGTCATGCCGACGAACCTGCCCCCCTAGTTGCGCCCATGTATATATATATATATATTCTTGTTCAGTAAAAAGGTAAAAATCTTGTAAATGCATTTGTTTTGTCAAGTAGCTCTGAAACTTGGATTGTTGCCAAACAAAGTACTCTTTTTGGCTCATCAATAAATAGTTTAAGTAAAAGCAATATTCACCTTGGGGCAAAGTTCACTTGAATCTTGGTTAGAAGACTTAAATACTGATGGACTGAAAGATGGTTGGTGCAAACTATCCAATGTAATGTGGTTTTCAAATGGATTGATGATGCTAACATCCGATTCATTGTGTTGATTGCAATGACATGAACTGTCAGTGGTTTTGGGTATGAAAGGAGATGCATGTTTTAGTCCTATAATTAAAATTCTAAATCATAAAAGAGCATTTTTATGTTCATATATAAAAGTGCACTTTGCAGACAGAGAATAAGGAATCTGATTTCTTATTGGAACTGATGTAACACAATATCATTAATCAAGAAACTAGTAAAATATAGTAAAACTAGAAAAGTGGCTTTCTGATATACTTCAATTTTATATATTCTATACGATATTTACCAATTTATTATACTATACACCAGGGGCGGGCAACATACGGCCCGCGGGCCGCATCCGGCCCGCGACGTGCTTTTGAGCGGCCCGCAGACAGTTTCTGGTCTTATGTGGTAATGTGGCCCGCGGCCACAGTCTGCCGGAATCCCCCACTACTTGCTTACTACGTCAAATTATAGTTGCAACGGACAGTAATGCTCCCCAATAGCAACAAACTTTCCCACCGTTGTTACCATTGCAGCACACGTCCATGGTTACGACATAACTGCCAACCTTGTGTTTGGCCTGCTTTCACGGTTTCCTTTGTTTTCACACGTGTAGCCTAGTTAGTGCTTCAGCAGTATCTAAGTCGGTGGTGTATGAATTAAATTTGCTGTGGTGAATAAATTTATGTTATATCAGTTAGATTGTTTGGACTGTATTGTAATTGTGACATATATACTTGTATTTGGTTTAGGAAAGTTTCCCCACCCCTGGTTTAGGTGGTCAAAATTCCATTTTAAATCACTGGATAAAAACGCGATTAATGTATCGATTCAGGAATCCGGCCCGCCAAGTACTTCATTTTCCCATATCAGGCCCGCCGAATGGAGAAGTTGCCCGTCCCTGCTATACACCATTGTATCTACATGTATGATTGTTTTTGCAAGCAAAAACGAATGGGTCCCCACACACGTGTTTATGCAGATATACGGTAAACCTATGTTGCAGTTATTTTTAGATTCTTAAGGACAATCTTTTTACAAAGCATTAACTTAACTTTAAAAGTTTTTGTCCGTATTCTTTTTGCATCATTATTGTCATATAATTACAAAAAATCTGTGAAAAATGAACGGAGAAAATACTTTCAATTTAATCTCTTACTTTGACCTTGATATTGTCGTTCAAGTTCAGTTTTAAACACATATTTTCCTAGAAAGCCTTAACTGTTATATTAGACACTAAATAAAAAAGTCGTTTGCTACAAAGGTATACATAACAACTTGTTTTTCACTTAACTTTGTTTCGCAAAAACGACCGTTTAATGACCTTTTGACACTGTTTTTAACATCATGCAGTCCTTAGTGTTTAACATTACCGTTCAGCCTAATTTATACATCACTGAAGTACTGATTCTTGAATTGATTTGTCAAAAATAAAGAAGATACGTTATGACGAAAAATTCTTAACTGTGTTGTAATGCCTACAAGTTGACCTTTAGTGACCCGTGGTTATGCGGCGGCCAAGCTGACAACGAGAATTTAAAGACCAATTATCGCGGCGTTTGAAAAAGTTAAGTTTATTTTTTCATATTTATGTTGATCAACGACGTTTTGCCTGACATAAACGAAACCGAAGTACGTTTATCGAGTTTAAATTACGTCTTAGGTTTAAAAACCAAAACTGAAAATGTGCGTACTAACTCAATAAAACGACACAGCATTGCTGCCTAAAAAAACAGCTGATTTCTAATCACCCAAACGACTGTCTCGTAAAACGTCTGTCCGGATGTCAAGCTGAGCACTCCCGCTCTGCCGCCTTAATCATGAACCAGTGAATTCCTCCCTTGGGACTTATATCTGACTGATAGCGTACACATATTATGGGTTGTAAAGGTAAATACTTTAAATACTAAACGAATACCCTGCTTAAACAATTGTTATTTTTTTTAAATATTTCTGCACCATAGGGCTTGTATTTCTGCCTTAAAACTAATACTGATTATTTCGGGCTTTAAAGGGTGAAAAATGGGTGAATCCGAAAAAAAAGATACAAAATTCTTTAAAAAACCTTACATTGCACCAAACAACAAAGCATGAAACTCCAAGACGCTGTACTGTAGTCAGTACAACGGTTTTAAAAAAATTACGTTTTGGGGCCTGTGGGTGAACCGCTGGGCCAATCGGGGTCAAACTTCAGGAGGATCAAATTTGGATTATTAACTAACATCTTTGTAAATTTTAATAAATTTACAGCACTCTTTCTTGACCAAACGCGTCTCACAAGCCAGCGTTACTAAAACCGATTATTTCAGGGTTTAAAGGGTGAAAATGGGTGAATCCGGAAAAAAGACACAAAATTCTTTAAAAAACCTTACATTGTACCAAGCAACAAAACAAGAAATTCCAAGACGCTGTACTTTAGTCAGTACAGCCGTTATAAAAAAAATACGTTTTGGGGGCCTGTGGGTGAACTGCTGGGTCAATCGGGGTCAAACTTCAGGAGGATCAAATTTAGATTATTAACTAACATCTCTGTAAATTTGAATAAATTTGAAGCACTCTTTCTTGACCAAACGCGTCTTACAAACCAGCGTTAGACAGAAGAAAAAAAATACGGACAAAAACAATATGTGTCCCCTTCAGGGAAGGGGACCCATAATAAAAGCACAGCACACTTAAGCACAACATTTCTAAATATCTACCTAAAGAAGAAGATGTTGCAGAAGAAGAATTTTTACACTTTGGAGTGAGTTCATTGATCTTTTTTGCAGGTTGACAAATTTCTTTTAAGTTTTTGGTATCCATGCCATGTAACTCTTTAAAACAGATGCAATGAAAACAGCACTTATTTCAAGTTCAGTTTCAGTTCTAACTATTTTTTATAAAGTTCAGAGTTTTAATCAATTTATACATATGTAAGTTACATCTATAGGAAAACATTGTATTGGAGTAAGGCACAAAGATGCCATTTTCCCCTCATAATACAACATCACATTTCTTAACTGTCATAGTGTGGTGCAAATAAAAGAAAAAAGGATGTTTTTAAAATATATATATATATATAATCCAGATACACACACACACTCTGCAACAGGGGTCTCAAAATCAAACAACTTTGACGGCCAAAAACAAACTTTTAAGTAAATCAAAGGCTGCACTATTGCAACATTTGTTACAGTGTAACATGACAAAAAAAATATTGCAAGTGTAGCGAGGTTTTTACGCTACTACCTAGCCTACATTAAAAAACAATACGGCAATAAATTTTGATATTCATGGTTGTGTGGAAACAATGGTAACAATGAGGCAACAATTTAAAATATAAGATGCAACAATCGTAATTGCTGATTGTAAAGATGGTCTATTTCGAATTTCGATTATCCTGTGGAAAAGTTGCATATACCACTAAGAGAGAATGATTGTAATATTGTATCATGTAAACTCGCTGGTCTGGCAGGGTATTCCGCCTGAGTAAAACCATAGATAACTTAATTCACTAGATGCGGTAAGCACTTTTATGCAGTCTTTCCAGTCTGACTACGGTAACTATTGTCAGTTGATTGTTACCGTCATGGATGGATGATTTCAGTTTGGCGCGTGGTGAAACCAGGATGCGTGGCCTGTGATAAAGCGAAAACATGTGACCATTACTGAGTAATTTTTTTAAAATTTAATGACACAATTGATAACTCAAAGTTGTGATTACGGCTGCGCGAACGTCGTCTGCAACCTAGTTTAAAACTTTAGCGAGCACACTACTATGAAAAGTGTGGTTACATATTATTCTTTGGATTTTCTGTTACGTTTTTTTTTTGTCCAGGACCTTCGCCAATAGCCATATTGTACCTGGAGTGAGGGGCAGGCTGCAAAGCTTTATCTGATTTTGAAATGAAATCTGTTTAAACAAGTTGTGAATTGAATATAGGGCGATAAATGTAAATTCAGCAATGAGTATGTGAGATAGATATCAGGTGGCCAAACAACAGACATTGTTTATTGTGTCATACTGCAGCTTTACAAAAAAGAAACACAATAAAATTTTTAATTAAAACTACCTGTTTTTTGGAAGGGATTTCATTTAAAAAAAAAAGTTAACCAAAAATACTTGTTTTAAAAAGCAAACAAAATACTTACCAAAAATAATAAAAACTATGTTGTTTAGAAACTTATCATATATAAGTTCTGGATCTTTTCAACAGTATTGATTCTGAATGATCTCTCCAAACTCAGCTTTTCTCATGAACAAACGAAAGATGCTTCTTGCAAATGGGCAATGTTTGCACAGGAAATATGGAACTGTTGATGACAGCAACAACAAGAAATTAAGTCAGTTGTTACTATTACTGCATACTGTGCATGTTGTTTTGTGACTGTAATTTAGATTGCAGTTTCCAGAAATAGCTTTAAATTTTTTTTCTATATTCTAATGTAGATTTTGGTACTTTACACTCTCTTTCTTCACAATCCACTTTGCATACACGCACACAAACACTCAACAGCTGGTATAATCAGACTGAAGGTTGTGCACAGGTATCTTTGCAGTGTGTATATGGTCATATTCTCTCAATGTATTTTAACAAAATCTTTGCTCTAATCATATGTAAATCAGTTGCCAAGGTAGTTTTTTTCTTTCGGTTTAAAAGGAATAGTTTTTCTTTGCCACTGTTTGCACTCCACAGTCAGTAAAACATGTTGAAAGGAATGATGAATAAGTGTTGTCCAGGTGTTGTTAATTAGATTATAATCATGTAGACACCAACATAGAATTGGTTGTCCATTGACTTAAATAGTATTTTTTTGGTAGAATATTTATGTCAAATTACTCCATTCTAAGATAGGATGATGGGCTCTAATTTTTTACATTTTTAATGCAGATTTTTTTCTTAAAGTGATTGGCCTATTTTTACATGCTGGAGGAAGAATTAGCTGCTGTGAAAGTAACAGCAGTAGCTGCACATATAACGAAAGGTTTTTCATTATATTTACGAACCCGCCACATCTTTTAGCTTATTTGTTTGTTTTGGTATTTTCACTAATAAGTAATTCAATAGTTGTATGCTTTGGAAGTATTTTTTTTGTTTTTTATGACTATATTACTATGGTCATGGACGTTTTTGTAGGTTTATTGGTTCATTTACAGTACAATTTTGACAACCTAAATTTTCCTTTTTAATGACAGTCACAAACTGACATGCTCTCTAACTAAGGACACAATGTTTCCCAGATATTTTTGAGTGTTTTACTTGTTAATAAAACAGCTTTTTGCAATGCACTGACACAAACAGTAAAGTGTTACAACACAGAATGTGGAACATGAAACAATGCTTAGAAACAGAAATATGACTTCAATAATTATTATTAATTATAATTAATATTGTACAATTTTAAACGTTTTCAGAAAATCGCACACATGTTTGCTTTACAGTAGGCATTAAACAGTTGCATGCATTTTATGTTAAGATTGTATGTCATTTTTAAGAACTCATCTATCCTGTAGTAGGTTGGTGCATATTGAAAATAAAATAGTATTTGCACAGCTTTGTGGTCTTGATTTTACAGAAAAACTTTCCATGTGAAATGAGATAAAATTAATTTATATTTTAGAGTCATTTTGGTCACAATATGTCTGTGTTAAAAATGGGGTACACTAAAGAAGAAAAGCGGGAAACGCAGGAAATCAACTCTAAAAGCAGAAAAGAAAGGAAAAGCAGAAAAAAGGGAAATTTATGTTTCCTAAAAGAGGGAAAAAATAATTGCAGAAAAACAGGAAAAGGGTAAAATTTCTTGTTTCTTTGGGTTTCGAAATACGGAAACAAACTTCTCGTGACAGAACTTTAAACTTCTGCCGAATCCATGTGCTATTGCCATTGTTGCAACAATTATCAACTCTCATATGTATATATATCATAAGTTAGAAAATCTTTATTTCCTGGTTAAAATCAGTTGACTTATGTTATGTTATGTTGATGTATTTTTTAAACATTTTTATTTTAACTAATCTAATTTAATTACCATGAACGCGAATGTATTGGTTTTGCCTTCCTTCAGATGTTGCACGCTTGAATGAACAAGTACACATTTCGTGTGCATTGGTAAGAACATACACATATTTTGTCCTCTTGTCGATAGTTTTTTGAGCTGCGACGTTTAGTTTGATAAAAATGTTTTAGTTTTTGGAATTTTCTTAATAATATCATAAAAAAATGGCAATTAACCTTATTTATGTAGCAAGTTTGGACTTTGAATTCGCTGAATTGGACAATTTGCATTATGTGTACCACCTTGCTACATATATGGGTTGCCATTATGGTGTCTGCATTTCTGGCCCCGTAGTCAATAAATCCAACTAAGTGGCCTTAGGCCTTCCTAGAATAACAATTTTTTTGACTACATGAAAATAATAAATTTTAAAAAAAACATGAAAAAGTGCATAAATTGCTGCTGTTAACTAACTTTTCATCCACAGAGCATTGACTGCCGATTGGTTGATACCACATGCACCAGTATGCGCCAATATTTTTAACAATCTACAGTGTTTTTTAGGATTGTGTGATGATATGTCAGTTCAAAAAATTATGTGTAAATTGCAACTTATACCTGTACTACTGTGAAGTACGTGATGGTGGCAATATAAGAACACCACTGGTTCTGAGATGATTATATGCTGCTGAAGCTCTAGCAAACAACTCAATTACCCAATGAACCACATCAGGGTGGTACCGTCTCCGATTAATGGTCTTTGAAGCATTTTTACATTGCATTTTTAAAAAATGAGGCTTGCCACTCATTAGTGAGTGTTTTTGACTTTCAACCAAATCCTGCAGATGGGAAATGACACATTACTGTTCCAAAATTAAATGAGAAACATTTGAATCTGCATACCAAGATATCCTAATGAATTCGGTCATCCACTGTTACCAATTCTTCTTCACTAGTTGCACTGGATTTCATTTGCTGCACTCTGTTGCATTCCATTTTTTGCCATACTTTGCACACATTTTACACATTACCGGCTCTTTTTCTGTTACTGTGTTTGAAGATTAGGTGATCTAGTTTTAAATGTGTTGCCATATCTACTGGCTACATTGCAGTGAGGTGAGCGAATTATGGTTGTGCCTGTCAGGGCGTTCCATGCTTGTATGACATGTTTGTTAATATTCTTGTTTTTTCCTGCTTACTCCCGTACAAAGTTTAAAGTTATCCAACTCCCCTGTAATGATGCAAAAAAACAAAACAATAAAAGCCTAATGGTAAAAACTATCTTGTTTTAAAAGCAGGTGTTATACTTAAAAATGCATTTAAAGTTGATTTCCTCAATGGAGTAATACCCAAGGATAGTGGTTTAACTCACCATCCATAAAATGGAGCCCATTCAACCTCAACATTGCTTGAGATGCAAAGTCTACCACAAAAATTATAACATACAGAAACCCAGATTAATTCATAATAAACATAACTGTACCTTATGTATGCTTTAACAATTTTATTTTTATATTGTTCTACCAAAAGGTATTTGCCTTTTCTATAAAATGACCACTTTTCTAAATGTTGTACAACTTGTTGTTTAAAATGAATTGTTAACTTAAGAAGTGTGTACTAACTTTCAGCTGAGGACCTAATTGTTAAAAAGCTTTCTCAACACTTTTAACGCTGTGGTGTTTAACTTATGAAAGAACCTTTCTGTCAAATGGTGCTTTTCTGCTTGTCTTGGCCACAACAAATGATTTTAGCTGTAATAAACATTTATATGTTCATGGGCAATGTTACCAATTTTGTCCTGTACTGCTGTTTAGGAATTTTTTTTGGTGGCAAAGCACCAATTTTTAACTTTTTTCTGCAACCGATAATCAGCAGATCGCTTTTTTCAAAGTGATCTACACATATGAACGCTCTAAAATAATTACTGTTTAATTTTGACAACAGAAGTGGGTTAAAAGGAAATTAATATTACGTTTCTTTATGAAGCATGTATTATGTCTCCCTAAGTTGGGTCACGCAATGAGAGCACACATTTTTGTAAATTGCTGTAATGTTTCTTCATATCAGAGTTGCATTGAAATTCAGGATTGCAAATTTTAAACAAAGATTTTTTGCCATTTGCTGGCACGGTGTAGCTAACCTAGCTATTACACAGAAATACAACTAAATCACAAATACGAGAATTTAGTCTTGTCCATGGTATATTTAACATACAAAATCAATCAAACAAAAACGGTTAGTGATCCTTTTAAAACACACAATAAACTTCTAAAAACGAATAAAATACACGAGATACATGGCACTTACGTAACCTGCAAGTTTATTATCACTTCAATTCTAAAGTTATTTGACGTTTAATGCAATAAATTGCGGTTTTTTGCCAATATCTTCACTCTTCACCCATTGCCCGCCATTGTAAAGAAGCCAATGTGTACTGGTTCATTCAAGCGTGACCTGTCTGAGCGATTTCGCCGAGTTGCGCATCTAGTGAATTAAGTTATCTATGATACAACACGATCGGACACTTCTGTCTTAACCAATCAGATGTTTCTGCCGTGTCACGCACCACTGAGATTACGTTACGGACGGGTAGTTTCCTTCCGCAAAGTGCAGCTTGTTGGTTAAGTCTTCCAATTTTCGTGCTCTTTTGCCAATTTTACTCGGTTAAACGTTTCAGGGATCTTTGATTATCTGTTATTTAAAAATGTCAAAGCATTGTTGCATTCCGGGGTGTGCTGGAAAACGCCCGAACCCCTTGTACAGCGTACCAGCGAAAAGGTTTTGTCCATCTGACAAAAAGGACTGGGCTAAAAAGTTGGAATGCATTATTTTGTCACTGCGAGCTGATCGTGATATTCATGATTTGTTTTTACGAGACAGTGTCAAAATATGTGACAAACACTTTGCTGAAGAGGATTTTGTGCAAGGTAAGTCTGTTATAACTAGGTACAAGGAGTTTACAGAGCTGTATTGCATAATTTTAGACAATAAGGTGACCGACCTAACATCTTTTACAGCCAAGAAGCGAAAGGTGTTAAGGACAGGGGCCATCCCAATCTTTCACATGCCTAAAAAATTATATTCCAGTACTGCAGTTGAGCGTAGACCACCGAAACACCGAGTTTTTGTAGAAAAATGTTTATACAAAACATTTGCAACATTTGTCAGTGCAGCAAAGCAGTACGTGGCCACGTCAAACTCCTGGAAGGTTAAAAACGTGTCAGATTCCAATATACACATATCCAAATCAAGTCAATATGACCAGGAGGAGTATTCAGTTTATGTTAATGATAATATGCAAATTGATGTTCATCATTTAGGATGGCCAGGAAAAGTTACTCTTGAAGTTAAAGAAAACACAGTTCATGCAAGCCATTTGAAAATAGTCCACCAATGATAACACATTATGCAACCAGGTTAGAGTCTCAGTAGTTACAAGTTGATTTGCTTGAGCACAGGTGTGTTTATTCACAAACGATTGTTTTTTCCTCAGAAATACTGATTGCATTTTATTTGTGGAGAAGGGCCATGACATATGTAAAAAGTGCAAAAATGAAGAAGAGACAATTCAAAAAAGGATAAAAGAACGCGTCTGTTACAGAAAAGTTGTATTGCATCAACCACTACAAAAAGTTTCAGTGTCCAGATCATTAGGTTCCAGGGTAAAGGAAACATTAGTAGATAAACAGGAAAAGTAAGACTTATGTTTATTTAATTGAGGGCACTGACAGCAGTAACAAGTTTACATTAATCGAGAAAGTATCTAAAGACTAGTATGATAGAAATGTATATTTGCAGAATATGTCATTTACAAGCCCAAATTGATGATCTGTTACAAAACCCTGCAAAACAAATAACTTTAGAAAAGGATGTGCATGATGATATTCAACAATGTTTACTGACAGGCCAGTATTTTTGAAAAGGTTTATTCTGTTTAGCTGAAGTGTGAAAAAATCAATTCATATATCTGTATTTTAGAGAAGGAAAATGGTACAATTGATAAATTTCATGATCTCTTTTGGTCTCAACAAACAAAATTAAATTTAACTGAAAAAAAATCCCACCCAAGTTAGTACAATTTTTGAAAAATATATATATTGAGTATAGCGGTCATGTATATTCATCATGTGTAGGTACTCATTAATGCTGTATGGAAAGGGCCCAAAAGCTTACAAAATGTTACAGGATACTGGATTGCTTGTCTTGCCTTCTCAACGAACTCTTAGGCGATATCGGTAAAATGTCCCATTTTATCACATTTTTTTCACGAAGTGGCACATTTTTTTAACATATAATATGTTACTTAGAAACGCTTTACGGCCAGATACTGGAATTGATGACAACCTTTTAAAAAGTTTGTTTACTCAATGCAACATAAGTGACCATTCACGTCAAGTTATGGTTATTGTAGATGAGATGAAAGTAAGAGGTAAAATACAAAGTAGACCATTGATTCGTAATTGAATGAAACAATTCAAGGAACCTGCTGGTACATAATAATATGTATCTTGCAGAAGAACTTGTTTTTCAATCATCAACAAACAAATTTATTGGTTATGTTGACTTTGCAAATAGTGGCTCTGGATGCTACAACAACCAACCCTTAGCTTCACATGTTCTAGGAATATATGTAAAAGGTATGATTAAATTTTTAAGTATAATTAACTATGCGTTTTAATCATAAACATTAGTTCCCCAATTCCTAAAAAGAGTCACATTATTCTGATCAAATTTGCAGGTATCACAAATGCAACAATTTCTTACATGATTGGACATTTCGGAAGTGTAGGTGCTGTTGGATGGGAATTGACGTCTACTATTTTAAAAACAATTACCAAACTATATTACCTATCAAACCTTTGGTGTATGGTTGTAATAGGTGGGTGGACACTCTTATTGGATCTGTAAATTAAGTTTTATGCATGAATGATATTTATTGTAGATTTTTATTGTATTCGATTCCTTGCAAGGGATTTAACTGCTTTTTTGTCATTCGTACTACAGGTGATGGATGTTCAAGCAACAGGCAAATGTTCCAACAGCTTGCAGGTGCCAGTGAAAATCAAGCATGTTGTCCCCATCAACTAAATCCCCCAAAGTACATTTTTGTTGCAATCTATATTACACCTAAACTAAGGAGCAATGTTTTTTAGGAAACTGTATTTTGTCAGTGACCCTAGCCATCTAATAAAGACAACAAGAAACAACTTACTAAGCAGCAAACCAGGGGGAACTAAGTATCTTTGGAATGGAAAGGACATGACATGGTCAACTATTTGCAACCTGTACCATGAGAATCAAGCTACTGGCCCTCAAACTTTAACAAACCTGCACAAAATTTCCATTCAGCACCTTTATCCAAGCACTTATGACAAAATGAAAGTAAACTATGCTGCTCAAATTCTGTCGAACAGCATGGCAGATGCCATAAAATCCAAAGGACACCCAATTTTTGCCAAATTTCTAAAATTAATGAATGATTTCTTTGATATTTGTAATAGTTCTTTGGGGCAGAGTAACCCTAAAAAAGCACCGATATTTCACCCTGAAGATGAGCGACTAATATGGCTGGAAACATCTTTTGTTGGTTTTCTGAATCAATGGTCACAAAATGTGGAATTTAGGCGAAAACAAAATGGGGAGTATTTCCAAGATTCTGAGAAGCAACAGATGAAATTATCTAAGGCCACTCATGAAGGTTTAATATTTACAGCTCAGTCTCTTGTTGCAGTTACACGTGAGTTACTGGCACAAGGTGCGGAGTACGTAATACTAAAAAGGCTCTCTCAAGATGTTTTAGAAGCATTTTTCGGAAATGGTAGAGAGTCTGGTGGTTATAGCAGAAACCCAAATGTTAACGAATTCAGTCACAGGATGCACAATATTAACTTTACCAGATCAATTAAAAGAAACAATGGAAACGTTAGTTTTTGTGGTGAAAAAGTTTAATATTTTGTCTTTTTATGTTTAGAATTGTTTCTCTTTTTTTGTTATTGTTTTTCAGTTGTTTGTTTGTAATAGAGACTATATATACCGCTTTTCTTTGGCATTATCATTTAATGTTATGATTTGGAATGTGTGCTGGCCTCCTAACGGTTTTTCATTTAATTTTGTACTTGTGTGCATTTTTAATTTTAATTCATAAATAAAAGTATGAGTTAAATTTGACTTATATACCTATTTATTTCAAGTCAATAAGATTTTTTTCCAAACAAAAATAAAAAAAATACACACATATGTAAGTGGAAAATAGCCCATTTTATTATATTAGGAAATTAATTTCAGATCTGTTCTCAGAGAGCTTCTTGGTCCTTTTCCTTTGTTTTTCTTGGTAATAAACTTTTTCTGTTGAAAAAGTTGAGTGACACGTTTAGCATAGGCGTGGTCACGAGTGCGAACATATTTTTTAATCACTTGGGAAAGTCCATCCAGTACATAATTTATTGTGTTGTCATGCTCATCCAAGTAGCGTTCAAGTATGTGCAAACTTTCATCAATAATTTCTTCGGCTATAAGCAAGGGGTCTAATTCTGGTTTAGGCTTTGAGAGAACGTTTTTTATTTTCAGTTCAGTGGAAATAAACACTGTTTGACACATTTCGGAAATTCCCCAGCAGTTTTTGTATTTGCTCGGATTTTCTCCTCGAAGGCTTATAAAGAAAGGGTCACCAGTTTTATGGTACAGGCTTCTTATAACTCTACCACCATCATAAGTAATCTATGCTACCACCAATATAACAGCACACTTCCTTCTCAATATCATTCAGTGCCCTTTCTCCATTACTTTTGATTAAAAGGCCTGGTGAAAGATTTTTCCTGTTTGCCAAGGTTGGCAAGATTTCGCTCATTACAGCCTGTGTGGCTGTGGTCAATTGGTCGTTATAAAACAAGGTCAGAAACCTGCGCGTGAAAGCAGTTGCGCTCTGACTTGATTCGTAGGCAGCAAGGATGGAGGTGTATCGGACTCTGGATTTCATGGATCAAACTTTGGACTTTAAATTCAAACATTGTGTCGCATGCAATATTAATTATGTGTGTAACGCAGTCCCCTTAGAAAAGTGGCCAGCTTCTTCGGACAGCGCAACAGGTCACCTCTGCAATCTCCGTAATTACTGCAACGTACGTAACCAGAACACCGACAGACACCATCAAATGAAATGCTTTAATCGGCGAATACAATCAATCTCAGTCACGTAGCAATGCAGTTTTTTAACTGTGAGAAATGGCCCACAGAGGTAACTCAGTGAGTGGCAAAGCTGAAATAACATATCACACATGAATAAGGCATTATGACGTCACAGCACATACGATTCACTCACCAGCAATATGTACTTGCAGTCAACACGACTGTGCAGTTTACAGGCGATCGGATGTCACAACTGTAATATTTACATTCAAAGTTAGATTAAATTCGAACACTTTAAGTTAGAAACATATGCAAGAAAGCTTACCACGACAGCAATGCACAGAATCACAAGATCGCCAATCGAATTTCAGTTAAATTCAATCCAATTAATCTTTACAGTTCGCCACTATATTTCACAGCTGCAATAATATATAGACAAGTTAGCTTACACAACTACGACAGCATTACACATAAATTCCAATCGCTAACCAATCGACACGGGCAGAAACAGACAAACCCTGACACACAAACTTGGAAATGATATCAGCCACGCTACAGTTCGCGCATGCGCAGGAGTGACGCAACAATCAAACGTTTGTTGTGCAATGCGCAATGAAGCGTATAACATGAGGTCCCATAAACAACTAATAAGAGCGCAGAGAAATTCTTACAATGTGTTTTGTTTTGTTGCAATGTCTTAAACGACCTTTCGTACTAAGTATTTGCAACGTCTTGAACGAATTTTCACACGTAAGTGTTTGCAAACTACGGCAGAACATAATAAGCATTTCGCGTGTATATGTTATGCAACTAGTCTCGTGACACTATCGCTATATAAACAAGCATTTTACAACCCCTGAAATAGTGAACACAGAAGACAGTAAGATAATAACTAAGTGCTGTTTGGTACTGGTGTGGTATGTTCAACTGATTGTAGCGCTGTTGTTTTGTTTCGCTGAAATATAGACTTGTAAATATTAAAGGTAATGCTTGGCGTCATTTAGACTTGATTTATTCAGCAATAGGTTTGTTTGGTCAGATTTGAGTCAGATTCGGAGTGTTCCTATTGTCTGGACGGACGTACAATGCCTTGCTTTTCTAGCTTTGCGAAATGCTCTCTAGCGACATGCAGTGCCTCGGGCGACAATCGTCTAGGCCAGTGGTTCCCAAACTGAAAACTCGCTTGCCATGCAAATTATTACAAAAATCTCGTAAATATGGTAATGGATATGGATAAGTGTCATTTTCCGTTAATACATTAAGCCGCCTAAAATCACCGACAAATCGGAGAGAATTATCTCGTTTAGGCACGCAATGTAAGGCTGAACTCCAAGGGCTTGTGGACGGACGTACAATGCCTTGCTTTTCTAGCTTTGCAAAATGCTCTCTAGCGACATGCAGTGCCTCGGGCGACAATCGTCTAGGCCGACACGACACTGGCCTTCCTGACGTCACAATTCTATGCATTACATTGTGCTTAACAGGTCGGTCAACCGAAATGTGCTGAGTAAGCTCTGGAAACTGTTTTAATATGCGCCTATAGCGATCGTCTTGTACACAATCAACGTCGTTAGGAGCGACACTTTGCCTCTCATCAGCTATTTTAAAACTTCGCGCCACCTCTCCTTGTGGCTGGACGAAACAATCGTTCTTAACTGAAAAAATGCGATTAGCGGGCCTTTTTCCCGTTTCCTTTTTAACCCGCAACAAACGTTTGCCTTTTACGTCAACTAACAACTCAAAATTGTTCAAAAAATCGGCGCCTAGAATACAAGAATCAACGTCACAAACAAGAAAGGTCCACGTGAAACGACCAAAATTAAAATTAAGAGACAACTCAACTTCCCCGTACGACTGGAATTCGTTACCAAGCGCACATTTCATATTTACAGGTAAACTTGGACAAAATTCACGTGCCAAGTTACGGGGAATAAGGCTCAGCGCACTACCAGTATCAACAAGAAAATTCAGCTTATTATTTTTATCAAAAATGGTGAAAGTACGAAAACGTTTCTTGCCCTCTGCATCGTTCACCTTTTATGAGAGGGACGCTGCCCGTTTTTTTGACGGTTAAGAGCGCAAGGTGGAACACACGTTGTCGCATCAGACCCATACATGTTATGATAATAACATAAATCAGGAGATGGCATCTGAGGAAATCGAGGACCCTGATGTCTTGGCTGCCCGCCATAGTTCCATTGCCTCGGGCGATATTGCGAGTTTGGGACCCGACCGTTCGGACGATAATTGCCATTTCGTCCTCTATAATTATTATACCCATTGTACCCGCCATTCTGCCTTCTAGGTTCTTGGAAACGAGGGGCAACAGACGCAACCGTTTGAGCCGATTTAATAGCCTTCAACTCCTCTGTAACTTCACGCAAACGCTTTTCAATGTTATCGTTTATCAGGATTTGCGTGTTAGCAAACATATCTTTATCACCAGAGACATTCGCAACCCTTTCAACCACCTTATCAGGCTGAAACCTTGTTGGCTCGCTAATCAAAGTGATTTGATCAGCCTTTTCAGCAAACGCGTCAACTGACAAGCCATAATCAGGCGCCAGAATCATGCGGATGTGAGCTGGCAACCTGTCATAAAACAACTTTTTCAACAACTTTTCAGCGTCGGGACTCAAATCCTTGTAGTTACCAAGAAGAATCTTCATCCTATTCAATAAGACACTAGGGCGCTTATTTTCCAACGTTACATCATGCAACAACTCATGAACCTCAGTAATAGGATTGCCACCAAATGCCTTTAAGAGGGCCTGCTTTAAATTATCGTAGGTACGGTAACGGACATCTCCTAAAATAACGTGGCCAATCCTTTGCGCTTGCTCTTGGTTAAGCGAAGAGACAATTAAATTAAACTTCACCGCGTCAGAAGTTACTTGGTGGGTTTGAAAAGTCATTTCCACCGATGCAAGTCACAACTTTACAGAATCCTGCCACATCGGAGGTATTTTAATTTTAGCGACGGATGATGCGGCAGGTGCAAGTTCGCTTATACCAAAATTAGGTGCAGGAACGACAGGATAACGAGACGTGGAATACGGTGCACGCGTTGCTTGGCTAGGCGGTAAAAACAACGATGCGGCTTGGTTAATAGTTGACGGCTGGACGGAATAACTCAATTGCGTTTGAGGCACGGAAAAAGACAATGCTGCCGACGGCGTTTTTACAGAATTGGCCGGCACATTATTATCTGAAACCGTACAATGCGAGGTAGCGCTTGTAGAAGGCTTATGGCCCTTGATATCGTTATACCAATCAGTATCGTCGGACCCAGTTGATTCGCTACTAGTATAAACTATAGCGTCCGAACGACCAGCGTTAGGCATGGTAGCGGCACGAGATGAAGCGTACATATCTGGCGTTATCAATAACTGTTCAGAAGGTTTACTGCCTTTTAAATTGAGTGCGTTCTTTAGGAATCCAGGAACGAGACTAGTTTTATGCGTCATTAATTTAGGCGTTGTTCACAGCGATATTATCAGAAGGTTAAAATGCGAAATTCGATGTATCACAGGAATCCGATACAGAGGCACTAAGATTTTGGGTCAGTGTCGTTACTGCTGGTTCCGCGCCGGTATAGGTGGCAGCCTTTTCTGAAGCTTCAGTCCATAACTCCACTAATTTAGGGGGATCTAGTGCATTTTGAGAGTGATTGGGCTGGTGTTTTCTTTTTTTGTGCATATCCATTCCTTTCAAAGATGTGAACTGCTTTAAACATACATCACAATTTACGCTTGAATCTTCGTTTTCCATCATAGATAGTTCAATTTCAACAATAATCTGTTCAATTGCCTCATTGAAGCAAGTACTTTCGTTTTCATCCATTTCAAAGTTCGACTTTACACTCGACGGTATGTAGCTAGCGTCTACAAGCACTTCCACATGTAAACTCATTGAAGCGTGTGACGGCAGAAACAAAAAAAGAAAAAGGCAACTCTCACGCAATGAAACCAACAAAGAAAAAGGCAAACGAGTGTCCGATCGTGTTGAATAGCAGAGTTGGGCATGGATCCGGATACCGGATCGTGATCCGGCAGGATCTTCGTTTTTTGACGGATACCGGATCGGATCCGGATGCTACTTTACAGCTGTCGAATCAGGATCCGGATTATCCAATCCATTTTTTTGTACAACATACTCAGGGAAAATAATATAATATTTGTGAATTTTTGTATAAAATATCATTCTTTCCCCCCTGCATACTGAGTGCATACTGCATAGGCCTAGTGCACAAAATATCAGGAAGGATTACATTTTTGTCAAGAAGGCTGAAATTGTATGGGGCAAGTATTCAAGTAACCGCCGAAGGCAATATAAATAGAAACTTGAATTGAACATGTTTGCTGTGTGCCGTGTGCAGTTGTGCACCCTTATGACTCATAAGGTTATGAGTGTGTCCTGTGTTTTTGTGTTGTAGTAAAATCTGGTTATCACATGACATAGTAGGCCTACCGTAAACAGTAACGTGCAACAAGGGAGTAAAGGACGCGTTATACGCCGTTATAGAAGGTGAAATTTTGATGACTAAGAAGTTGCATACTTCAATGGAGGTTATATTTCTTTTATGTTGTGAGATGTTAATATTTCTTTGTTGTTTCAGGCTAGATGTTACATTTAGATAATTTTTGTAGTGAACTAAGCAGTTCTAATAAAATTAGAAAATTTTCGGATATTTTTCGGATCGGATCTTATTGTTGCTCGAAAATTTTGGATCAGGAGCGGATCGGAAAATCACAATTCAGGATCGGATTTCGGATCTCAAATTTCCCGATCCGCCCACCTCTGTTGTATAGTATCATTGGTCGCACCAACTACAAGTTTCGTGGTGTCGAAAAAAGTTACCTGCACTACTTACGTCTTTGATCGAGTCTAAACGAGTTACCTGTGGCATTTTCGAGTTACGTCGCACCAACTACAAGTTCCGTCGCGTCAAAAAAGGTTACCTGCACTAAATACGGGTTTAGTCGCGTCTAAACGAGTTATCTGGAGCATTTTCGAGTTACGTCGCCTGCCTGCAAAAAATTCGCAAAACTTACGAATCTCCCCGCTAATGTTTATTGACCCCTTTGGTTAAATAGAGAAGTCCGATCACGCCTAAAACCCTTTTACATGCCACCTCTAATTCGCGCTGGTATTTTCAGTCATCTTGATCTACTTAACAATGATGGTGATTAGGAACTTGCCCTCAAATTTAACTTTAAGCCAACAAATCAAGATTTCACCAATTTTATCAAATTAGTCGCCGCAATCCCAGAGAATTGGGATACAAACGACCGACAAACCAACAGAGTACCCACTGAAACTGAACCAACTTGGTTGCATACCACAGCCCTGCGCGGCACAATCAAAGAAACTTACACCTTCGTAAAAGATCACACATCAGAACCGCCAACACAAGAACAGAAAAAATGGGAAACCGACATTGGGATTAGTACAGAAAAGCCCAACTGGAGGGAGGTGTACAGGAACACGTATAACTGTACCTTAGAAACAAAATTAAGGGCGTTTCAAATCAAATTAAACTTAAGAGCGGTAATAACAAATAATAAACTATACAATTTTGGCATAGTAACTTCAGAAAAGTGCGTTTTCTGCCAAAGTTTCCCTGAAACCACTTTTCATTTGTTTTACACTTGTAAAGTTGTCGCCCTATATTGGGAAAATGTTACTTCTTGGATCTCTCGCAAACTATTACTGAATATTAAACCGAATGTAGCGTTATGTTTATTTGGAACCTATTCGTACAGTTCTGTTACACCATTGTTAAATTGTATATTTTTATGTGCCCGGTTTGTAATATACCAATGTAAATATGCACAAAACAAACCTACTGTGAACAGATTTATTAACGCATTAAAAATAACGAAACAGTCTGAACTAATTATTGCTACTAAAAGAAAAAAACGTGCAGAGTGCTTAGTCAAGTGGTCTGGCCTCTGAATGCCGCTAAATACTTAGCGTTTGTCTCTTTGTTCTGTTGTACTTTCATGTATCTGCCTTTCTTCGTGTCTTAGTTATCGCAATAATAAAAAAAAACGCTAAAAAAATTCTATAACTTAGCCTAAAGGAAAAAAGGTTACTGTAAAAGCAAGTTTTCGCATTTCTTTAAATAGCTTGTTTTCGACTTTGTCGCCGGTCCAGAGTTGCAAGTCGGGCCAGGCTTTTCGGGCCGGGTTCGGGCTTAGGTATTTGTGAGAAAACGGGCCTGACTTACCGTTTCCGCCACTGTTTTTTTAAATAAAATCGCTCAGCTAAGTAACAATTCTCTAGCTTTGACCTAATGCCCACCTTCCTCTAAAACGTATTGTTTACCCCATTGTCTACTATTGTTCATTGTGTTTGTTGTTTTTATCTGTTTTCTTTCTCATCCTTTGTTGCAAGGCTTTCGTGGATAGGCCTGTTAATCAAAATTTCGGGCCTAAACGGGCTTTGCAAAAACGTTTCGGGCTCGGGCCGGGCTTATACTTTCCGGTTCGGGCTCACATTTCGGGCCCGCTTGCAACTCTGCGCCGGTCTACTTAGACTATTTTTGGTCTTCTAGTAGTCTATTTTTAAGTCTTCTATTAGTCGTTTTTCTTCTATTTTTCTCCCTTTGGGGGATGTGGAAGCTGATTTAATCGTTCGCCTTTGAAACGTTTACTCAAGAATACAAGGAAAGAAGAGACACCCTGTGTGGCTGTTAATCAGCAGCTGTTATTGAGATACAAAGATCAGACTCACCAAACAATTTGCAATGAACATTATAGTTTACACTGTAGCCGCCTTTAACAAGTCGTCATCGAGGCAGGTTCGCCTACAAAGTGGTGCCCCGAAGTTACTACACGCATTCCGAACTCGTTTCCAGCGCAGACAGATGTCGCTACAAAATGGTACCTTACAAGTGAGGTTCGCACAGCACGTTCAAAGTGGTGCCCCGAACCGTTCGAATAAGTCGTCATTTGGACAAGGGTTACTCACAGATTGCCCTGACGCTCGACCGAACTTACCAGAGACTTTTCGAGCACAACCAGACATTTTAGTTATGTGCAGCGCCACCGACATCCCATGGGAATCAGAAACAAAAGAGGAGGAACAATCCGACTTCCAAGATCACGGAATTAACATTCACGCGTTCGCGCCGATGGAGACGTGTTTCCTTTCTTAAGTAAGTGCGTGTGAAATCTGCTCTTGACTATTTTCTATGTTGTGAAATGTATATTTTATTCGATATGTAACACTTTATAAGATAAATCAGCTTTGTATACTTGCATGTTTAGTTGTGTGTATGCATTAATAATTTGGTACATTAAAAATTAATATAGCCTAAGTAAATATTTTACGAGTGTCAAACTTTAAACGTGTGCTTCGATGTGTCTCACCGTCAATTTATGTTTCACGTTTCATGTCAATGGTTTTGTCAAGTCGGAAACGTTCTTGTTTTACTACTAACGCTGCATGATATGTATTGACTCCCTGGCTTGAGCTGTTTAATAAGATCACACATTTTCCACACTCAAATATTAGGCTACATGTAAACGACCAACCTGTCAAAAACAAGTGAGCTCAGTTACGCTGGGGACAATTGCCCAAACCCAAGAAAACAAGCATCCTAACCGAAACACGACGTCGTTCTACGCCATATTTGTCTGCATGGTGCATACCACTTCGAGCATCGAACTCCAGCTGTTTACAAGTCTACAAACAGACATTTCGAGCCACGAGCTCCAACTATTCACAAGTCTACAAACAGACATTTCGAGCCACGAGCTCCTACTATTTACAAGCCTACAAAATTATGAGCCACGATCGAACGATACTTTCTCTCAAGTGGGTACCAACGTGCAACAATTGGCACCAACTTAATTATTTGCAATCGTATGACCAGTTTTGCAGTGCTATTAACTAGTGATGCACCGAAGTTTCGGTGGACCGAAACATTTCGGCCGAACCCGTTGTATTCCAATGTTTCGGTTTCGGCCCGAACTTTTTTGAAAATTCGGCCGAAACCGAACTTTTTTATTGCATGGAATTAAGGCCTTAATTTTCCTTTTCGCCCATATGAAACATCAAAAATGAACTATTTGTTGCATCTATAAAACACGAGCCACATATAAGTTAGTCCGCAAACAATTATAAGTTTAGTAAAGCTTACACATTGTGAATGTGATTTTAGTTTGTCAAAATTGAGTTCACTCGCACCAACAACACAAGGTTCAATTGAAAACATCGATAAGAAAGGGGATTTTTTAGGTTCGGCCCGAACCTTCTTAGACGGGTTCGGTGCATCACTACTATTAACCACCTTTTTTACCGGCCACGCCATCACACACGTGACAGTACAAAAACAGATGAACTCAGACGTCAAACAACAACAAGATCAACAGGAAGCAATTCGACGACAATCAGCTATCTGAGCTTTTCACACGGCGTTAACATTTCAGCCAGCCCTTTACTCGTAAATAGATTAACGCCAACATTACCCTTGTTCACATATAATCTTACTTCAATTCATACATCGTTCCTATTAAAATTAGCTTCCAAAGTTTATCGGAAAGAGTCAATATATATCTAATTGCATAGCACTAACTTTTTACATCAAACAATTAAATTATTTTGCATGTTGTTTTTGAACCATTTCGCCATTGTTAGTAAAGTGCAGAATTTACCCTGTTGCCTCGCTACCCAAAATATGTATATATTGTATCATACTTATTGAACGCAATGTTAATGTAAACTTCGTGATTAAGGCAATAGGGCAACTTACATTTTTGTATATTGTCATATTTACGTTGTGTATATACATACAAAAAAAAGAAGAGAAAAAAAAGTAATAGTGTCCCTGTTTTTAACCATTTTTGCTAATCTATATTTGCATACGTTATGATTATCGACATATTCACTGTCATATTGATTGCTGTTTCGCTCATGCCACCATATCTACTACAAGAATTGCAGAGTCAATACCCATATTTGACCAGAATTTATGACATTATTTATCATTGCAACGCAAAGTAATTGTTTCATTCCATCGTCACCCAGCGTTTTTAGTGTTTTTTTTTGTCGCTTGTAAAGTGTCGCACGCAAATTTTGTAGGATTTCGAAATGTGTTTTTCATTCAAACACATTTAACACCCTTTTTTTTGGGGGGGGGGGGGGAGCTTTTGTAGCGCTCATGATATTAATGTGTACAATGTTGACATGAACGTGAGAATTTTCGTGTGCAAGAGCATTTCATACAACAACAGGAAATGTGTTTCACTCGTCACAACAAGTTTTCTAAGACATTTTGAGTCATTTGGCTATTCTAGAATGTTCTGCACAAACATAAGGTGTTTGTTCATCATTACGCATACTTCCTCTTGTTTATACTGTCGTTTCCGTTTCAAGTTTAAAGTAGAACACAGCCGCTCGTACTTGTGAAGAAGCATAGCAGCTCCGTTAGAGGGCGCTATGACATTATAAATCGCACCTTCGCCATAAAATAAATTCTATACACACACTAAGTCAGACACTCGTAGAGTGCGCATCTAAATGGAGAAGGCGAGTGAGAGTTATGCACAAGCGACGGTGAAGAGCGCGGGGAGTGCGCTAAGAAGGCCAAACTGTTTAAGTTTCAAAGCGGATAGAATGCTTAAACGTGAGGATTTATGGAAATTATTAAAGGAGATAGATTTTCCAATCAAAAAAGTTCTGGGAATTGCGGAAATGAAAGGAACGCAGGTCGATGTGACCTGCACAACTAGACAGAACGTCTTGGAACTGCAAAACAAGCTCGCTGAAGTAGAATATATAAAAAGTATTCGAATTTTCGAAAGTGACATTATCAATGTTGGTATTGGATGGGTTCCTATTCCCTTTAATAATGAAGTAATTGCTGAGGCACTGTGTCAACGGTATGGGGAAGTTAGAAAAATGACCCACAGGAAGGACAAGGAAGGACTACTTTCAGGTATGCGTATAGCATCCATGAATAAATCAGATATATCAGTAAACCCAATCCCGAGCTATATCACAGTTCATGGCTACGAGTTCTGCGTAACCTATCATGGACAACAATTTACGTGTAAATACTGTGGTGAGGCAGGACACAAACAAGTCAATTGTCCTAAACGGAAAAATGATTACCCACAACTGCAAAACAAAATTAATGCACAGAGAAGAAATCACGGAAGGGAGATGAATGGAACTGTCAAACCTTATCAGGACCAGCTCACCTGCGCCACTCGAGCGCGTGGAGGCCGATCCTGATAAGACCTTCCCATGCGTTGGATTACAGACGGGGAAAGATAAACAAAACAACCACGAAAACTACACCAACATCGAAGCTCCAACTACCACAGGGCATCTCTCCTAGGGTTCCTCTATTTCCCGGATTTTTTCATTCCCGGGAATCGGGAAATAATTTTTTCATTTCCCGGGAATTCCCGGGATTCCCGACCGAAAAAGTGCCTACTTTTTCGTGAATAATTACGTCATTGCAACGCTAAAATTAGTTTATTTTCGATAGGGGCATCTAATTAGTCATGATTTTGTCGATTAAAACTATATTTGCAAGCTTCTTTAACGTTAACAACATTCGGAAATTACGAAAAATAAATTCGTTATTTCTAGTACCGCTAGGTAGGGCATTTTCGCGAAAATAGTTTACCACCTCGTATAAAAACGCTTACTTACTTTGTGATTAAAATTACAAAACGCCATATTTTCGTTTCAGTTAGCAGAAATTTGAACATTTCCGTTATTTTTTCACAAAATTAACACGTTTTTGCTTAATTGTCTGTTTCCCGGGAATTCAAAACAAATTTCCCGGGATTCGGGAACGTAACTTTGCCGGGAAATCCCGGGAATTTCCCGTCGAGACATTCCCGGGAAGGAACCCTAATCTCTCCCCGAGGTTTGAAGATAATAACCCGAACCCTCAGAAAACCAATCTTTAAAAGAGATTTAGAACAAGCCCCGAGATCTTGCCTAACAGCAAGTCGCAAAGCTTATGCGAAACACCGATCTCACTCATATGTCCTGAATGTCATACCGAGAGTTTCTTGGCCCCAGATTCAACGCATTTCTATTGCTACAAATGCAAGAATGACTTCAGTATTGTAAAGGCTTGCTACGACGAAGAAACATCTATATTGGTACCGATGAAGGAAAAGACAATTAACTGTCCAAAATGTCAATCGATCATGCGATGGATGCCCTGCTGCAAGCAGTTTCAACCGGAGTTTACCACGGAGGGAAATCTATTCGAATGCATACAATGCGAAAGGTATTCTATTGCATGTGTGTGTAAAACTATCAATCTTGTCCCACATCTCACATTGAGCAAAGAGTGCTCCAATTATCTGTGTAAATATAAATTGATTCATTGTAGTTGTGGGAAAAAAACGGCTGAATGCATCGAACCGAGCAAACCATATAGATGCTCATGCGGGTTCGAATATGAATGGGACATGGACCTAGGGGTGGAACGGATATAAGAGCTAGACTGTTTGTGTATTTAATTCCTGATTTTTTTTCTAATGTCTATCACTGTCGCTTCGTTTAAAGTTGCTGGAATCCGTGACCCAACCAAACGAAAATCAATCTTTAAGTACATTAGAGATAAAAAATATCATATCTCCCTAATACAGGAAACTCATTGTTCTTATAAAGATGAAAAACTTTGGCAGATGGAATGGGGTGGAGAAATCGTTTGGGCACACGGTACAAATCGTAGCAAGGGTGTGGCCATATTATTTTCCAAAAACCTAACATACTCAGTGATTGAACAGGCAGCTGATCCGAACGGGAGGTTTTTGATTACATCGGTAAAAATCGGAAATAGAAATTTAACGATAGCAAATATTTACGGACCGAACAACGACAACCCGGACTTTTTTAATATTTTTTTACCCGGCTAATATCAGCTGCTGACGGCGACATGATTGTAGGAGGGGACTTTAACGTTATCATAAATTCAACTTTGGACAAAAATCGTGGGCCCCCGCATGCAAACAAAAATTCGCGAGCCACTGTGCAGGCATATATGAGTACACTTGAGCTATATGATGTATTTAGACATCGGCACGGCGATGCGAGAAAGTACTCGAGGATTCAAACAAATCCAATGGTGGCGACCCGTATTGATTTCTTTTTAACCTCAAAATCGTTATTAACCAATGTTACGAGCGCTAATATTGTTACAGGTATTATGTCTGATCACAAAATTGTGACCATGACTTTAAATGTGGCGCCTAATGTACACGGCAAAGGCTACTGGAAGCTCAACACGCGTCTGTTAGATAATAAACAATACATTGAACTAGTGAGGAAAACGGATTACATAATAACCAACCCGGCTAATCACGTGAATCCCCACGTTAGATGGGACGCCCTTAAAGCGGTACTTCGCGGCGTCTCGATTGAATTCAGTGCGAGACTTAAAAAAGAAAACACTGCTCGCCAGAATGAACTGGAGCGAAATATAGAAGCGCTCGAGGAGAAAATTAGTCGAACCAACGGTTCTCTTCTTGATCCAAACGCTCCAGTAAAATTAACACAATTAAAAAAAAGTTTGGATGTTCTCGTGGAAAACAAAACAAAAGGGGCGATAATCAGAAGTAGAACTCTTTGGGCCGAAAAAGGCGAAAAAAACACGAAATATTTTCTTAATTTAGAAAAACGCCATGTTGTAAAAAAATCGATTAACCGTCTAAAAAACGGTGACCAGGTATACAGTTACGCAGTTACAAATCGACTCTTATTTGGCAAACCTGAACCTCCCAAAAGTAAACGCGTACGAGACCGAAACAAGCGAAGAGCCCATCTCCAAAGATGAGATTAAGTTTGCCATTAACACAATGCCTAAAAATAAATCACCCGGCCTCGACGGATTACCGGCCGAGTTTTATCAATGCTTCTGGCCAGATATTACATCTATATTTTGTGAAGCTTGGGACTATACTGAGGAAATTGGTCATTTTAGCCAGAGTCAGGCTCCAGGGGTTTTGACCCTTATACCTAAACCTCACAAAGACCCCTTATTAACGACTAATTATCGACCCATTTCGTTATTAAACACTGACTACAAAATTATGTCTAAAGTGATAAACAATAGAATCAGAAAACATATAAAGCACTTGATTAAGCCAGATCAAAACGGCTTTATGAAGGGTAGGTACATCGGCGATAACCTTCGCGTCTTGTTTGACATTATAGATTCCTGCGATTTTTATGAAGTTCCAGGGGCGGTACTTAGCCTCGACATTTACAAAGCGTTTGACACAATTAGTTGGGATTACATTGCTTCTGCACTAAATGCGTTTGGGTTTGGTAACAAACTAAAAAGATGGATCAAATGTTGCTACTCCCGACCCACATGCAGAATAACTAACAACAATTTTTTATCGAAGGCTTTTCGAATCGAACGAGGCGTGAGACAAGGTGACCCATTATCACCAACATTATTTTTAATATGCATCGAATGTCTGGCTGAGGCCCTGCGCCAAGATACCTTTCAAGGGATAAAACTGAAAAATAAGGAATTTAAAGTGTCTCTGCTTGCGGATGACACTTTAATTTTCCTCAGAGGCGACCAAACTGACTTTGATCGGGTATTTCGTGTACTTGATATGTTTGGGGAAATGTCCGGATGTAAACTTAACATGGGAAAATCCCTTGCATTTTTTATAGGTCCAAAGCGACTATCCGAAGAAAAACCATACGCTGATAAAGGATTAGCTTGGCCACATGCGTCGTTTCGATATCTGGGTGTCGAAATCCCGATTAAAGATAGGAAACAATTGTTTTCTCTAAATTTTGGTAACATGATTGGTAAAATCAGCGCAATTTTAAACATATGGTCGTCTCGCGGGTTAACTCTTTTGGGACGCATATGCATTTTGAAAAGCCTTGTAATTCCGACGCTAATTTACAAAATTAGTGTTTTGCCAATAACCCTTCCGAATATATTTTTACGAAAACTAAAAACAAAATTATTCCAGTTTGTATGGGGCTCGAGGTGGGAAAGAATAAAACGTAACACTCTTATCGCAAACGTTGATAATGGAGGTGCAAATATGTTGGACGTCGAGGCCTACATTTTGTCCTTAAATCTTAAATGGGTTTTAAAACTTCTTGACGTCGAATACGAAGCCCCATGGAAACATTTAGAAAAAAATGCGTTGTCCTTAATGGAACTAGCTAGTCATGGGTTCGAGGCAACTTACCAACTTCCTCGAAACAATGTGCACAAATTATCCCCTTACAAACGGTAAGGAAGATAATTACAGACATCAGAAGTATTACTCATGTAGCTCATTCACCCAAATCGCACAGTAGAGCACTGTGGGTTTCAAAATCTGTCAGACTTAGGTCAAAAACATTTTATTTAAAGTCTCTTATAAATGCAGGAATACTTGATTATTCCGATTTACTTAATTCTGAGGGAGAATATTATAAGTACGACCAATTGGCAGATAAATATAAATTTACCCCGAATAACACCGACTTTAAAATTTTCATTAAAATGGTTGCCGCCCTCCCTCACGAATGGGACCATACTGATGACCTTTCCAAAAACAGTTTAAACTTAATTAATGAATGCCTAGAAATGTTTCAGGAATATAAAACACCAAAGGCGCTCTACAACAAAATAAAGCAATATGTAACGGTTTGTATTCAAAAGTTTATCACTCTACATTCGAAACCAAATTGCGTTCCTTTCAAATAAAGCTAAACCTGCGTGCCATTGCAACAAACGAAGCACTCCACTCCTTTGGAAAAACTGATTCTGACCAATGCGTTTTCTGTCTAAAGGGCCCCGAAACTGTATCGCACTTATTTTATCTTGTGAACATGTTAAAAGTTACTGGGAAGACGTAACGTCTTGGATTTCAGCAAAACTTTTAATTCCCTTGCGAATTAACCCTGTAACTCTTATTTTTGGAACTCTCCTTGATGATGATTTGTTAAATTGTTTACTGTTAAGTGCGCGGTTTGTCATACACCGTTGTAAGTATGGAGGAACTTTGCCCACGCTGTACTTGTTTATTTCATTGTTTAAGTCGGTTAAAACCTCAGAATATGTAAGTGCATTGAAGAACAATAGACTTGCGACCTTTAAGGTAAAGTGGGCGGGCCTTTAGCCCATCTTGTCGCTTTTTTGATTGGTGCTATTTTTATTTTCCGTCTTTCCATTTTGTGTCTTATACGTATATAATTCAATAAAAATAAAAAAAAAATTCTATAACTTAAAGGAAAAAAGTGTATATAATTCGGTGCAATTGATGTGGCCTTCATATCACTGATGATGGCATGAGCATTTGCCGAAACGTTTGAACAATAAAGCATGTCGCTTTTTACGTCTATTTGGGCCGTTATTTTCACCATTAAACATATGAACAGATCCGTATATAGTGTCCCAAGGAAAAAAGGTTTACTGTAGAAGCAAGTTTTCGCATTTCTTTAAATAGCTTGTTTTCGACTTTGTCGCCGGTCTATTCTTAGACTATTTTTAGTCTTCTAGTAGTCTATTTTTAAGTCTTCTATTGGTCTATTTTCTTCTATTTTTCTCCCTTTGGGGGATGTGGAAGCTGATTTAATCGTTCGCCTTTGAAACGTTTACTCAAGAATACAAGGAAAGAAGAGACACCCTGTGTGGCTGTTAATCAGCAGCTGTTATTGAGATACAAAGATCAGACTCACCAAACAATTTGCAATGAACATTATAGTTTACACTGTAGCCGCCTTTAACAAGTCGCCATCGAGGCAGGCATGGCTACACTCCCAACAAACTGGAGTGCCGTTGAATGGCTACACTAGCCAATGCGGCCGATCTCTCGTTAGCAGCTGCACTGATAATACCTTATTGGTCGAAATAGTGTGCACTGTCTGCAGCTTAAAGTTACACGATCCTAGAAAAAAATTACCACAACATTAGTTTCAAAAGAAAAGTTTTACCAGTGGCGTAGGAGCATATGCTGCCGCCCCTGGCTTTCGTTGAAAATGCCGCCCTAAGTAGACTGCAGCAAATTTTGAAATAGTTTCATGTTCAAGCAATCTTTTCAATAAAAATAATTACAAATAATGTGCCGCGTCTCAGAAGTTCTTTATTGCTCGAGAAAGAAGCCTCACTGTCTCAGCGTTAGGGCCAAAAATAAAAGATCAATATCCGCCTCAAAATTGAACTTTTCGAGCTTTCGCCGAAGCAAATCAGCGATAATATCTTCGAAATGAAGTTTTTGAACGTAGTCTCTTTCTATAAAAAGAATCGATAGAGCTGATAGCCGATCGTCATTCATGGTAGAACGTATACGTATTTATAAATACGACTTTATCATTTTGAGCTTTGAGAAACTCCTTTCACAACTCGCAATTGAAACACCAAGATAAAGTTTCAGACACAAGCATAAATATGGTGTCGAATAAAGTAGGTGTGATTTAGCTAACCACTGTCAAACATCAAACGCTGTTGCATTACGATCAAACGTGGTTTCACTGCTTCGCACCAGCCTCTTAAATCTGTCAATTTCCACAGCTGACTCCAAAAAGTCCACCTCGTCGTCATGAGTGCTTTCAAAAGCGTTGGTGAATCCATTGTGACTTTCGCTTTGCAGCAGCGCGTGAGGATTCAAAAATCCAAACATATCATTCAAGTGGTGTATGCCGGTAAACCTAGTTTCAGCTTTAAGTTTAAATCTGTCCAAAGCTTGAAACATGCATTGCCTTAGGAACCAGCATCTTCTGCGTGTTCGCCAGGCATTCTCTTTTTTCTGCGAACTCTCCGATCTTCAACTGGAATCTCTAGCTCTGTGCATTTTTTTATCGCTGCATCCACAGAATCTTTAACCAGATTATCTCGTTCTTCCACTAAAAAGTTGACAAACGCTTTCATCTTGTTAGAGCATTGCGCTAACAGCAAGTAAGTTTGAGTACCATGAGATTCTCGCAGAATTACTTTCCAAAAACATAAGAAGGAAAAGAAAGAAAAATTCTGAATCGCTTCTAGAATACTATGAGCGTCACCTCGTGTTTCCTCTAGAGCAGGGGTCCGCAAATAGTGGCTCGCGACCCAAATTTGGGTCGCGAGACCTTCCAGTCTGGGTCGCGAAATATTTTAAATTTCCCATGAATATTCTACAGTATTAATGAATTTCGGCTTTTTTCAACCTTTTAATCATTATTGCATTGTTACGTATGACTACGTAACTGTGTCATACAGTCTATGTAACAATGCAAAAAGTTAAGCGCACCTAAGCAAGCATGCGTTTTGTGATTAGCTGTGTTCTCAACACAGAGCCCACAGTTCTCATTTGAAATAATAAATACGTTCGTTTACCTACTGTGAAAACAGCAAATGACAATAGCATTATAGCAGTCTTAATATTGATATTTAGTTGCTTAGTATTTTCCACAAACTTACATGCTAACAAAATGCTTGGGTCGCGATAATTTAGAGCAATTTTTTTAGGGTCGCGCCAAAAAGTATATGCGGACCCCTGCTCTAGAGCAGGGGTCGCCAACCCGCGGCTCTTTGATCCCTCTGATGCGGCTCAGGTTTTGAAATTACCAGATGTTTGAAACATTTGATTTCAAAATCTGTGACGATTATGACTGACACAAAAGTCGAAAATGAAGCGTAACCGCTTCTAGTAATTAGCCACAACCGCGCGCTTATCATGAAACTAAGAGAAGTAAACTGGCGGCGCGCAAGTTGTTAAATACTGTTTTGGTTTGCAGTGTGTGTGCCCGCGCAACAATACCTGTTTGAAATTGTTATGAAACAAAGGTATCAAACAAAGAAATAAAAATTAGCGTCTGAAGAAAACAGAACATTTAACGCCGCATGGGGAGATTAATTTGCTTTCACTGCTGATAAGGCTGGTTTACCAATGTGCCCAAAATATGTAATTAGAAACTAGCTAACAACAAAAAGTTTAATGTCGTAAAAAAAACGCTTATGAAGTTGCTTTTCATTTCCTATTTCATTACGACTTTGTGGCTCCTAGTGTTTTATTTACTATGTGAAACTGGTTTGAATGGGTGGTAGAGGTTGGCGACCCCTGCTCTAGAGCAGGGCTTCTCAAACTGTGGGTCGCGACCCCAATTGGGGTCGCGTAATATATTATTTTTGGGGTCGCGAAACATTATGGGTTATTATGTCAGTCACAATAAAGGGTATACGTGCGTACATTAATTGTTTAAACATCATTCCTGTGTATTTAAACTGCTATAAACACATTTTATTGAAAGGTATATAGTTTCAATTCGTGCACTCGAAATCTATCAAGCGGTATCCTTTTGACATTACAACTGGCATCATAACAGTTTCATCTTGCAACGAGTTGTACCGTACCAGTAGATTTCTTCTGCAGTTTGGCTTGTGGTTTTGTGAGGACATTTTCCTCAAAATGGACCCTTGTGGTACTAAGGCTAGTACTAGTACTTGGGGATACAGCACTGCATGTAGGAGTAACATCACTGTCATCAGCTCTTTCTCTTTTCCAAGATGGAACTCCTCTAAGTGCAGATCTTTTACTTTTTTGACATTTTATTTTTGCAGTTATTCACAACAGTATTGGTAAGCTATGCTATAGTAATAGAGTCAAAAGTATCTGTTAATGAGCAGTTAGACTACTGGTTCACTAAGTTTCTCGCTCCAGCGAAAACTGGTTGGAAATGGTTGAATCTAGCTGTTTGAGTTTTTTTTTCCTCAAGGGACTTGTGTTTGTAAGAGACAACCATGTTATGTGTGCTTTACAACTGGGGGTGCCCCTGAAGGTCTTAGGTGCCTCACTTTGAAGTGAGTTTTGACAAATAAACAATTTGAATTATGAACAAAGTCTTACAGATTCAGAATCCTGATAAAGTTTTCATTTTTATAAGAACAAAAAAACGTTTTTTTTTAAATATTGACTTTTATCCAGAAGTGTCCCTTTAAGTCATTTTTCCGCCCCCTTGCAGCCTGCCGCCCCTGGCGCAGAGCCAGAACCGCCAAATGGCTGCTACGCCACTGAGTTTTACCACAGCCCTTTTAAGTTCAGTTTAACAATATTAGGAAAAATAAATCGTTTGGAAGTAGTGAATTTCAGTTAATACATTATTAGTATAGGAGAGAGCTGTCAACAAAAACCTGCAGCACAACTTAAAACTAATCTATAGCCTTTTTTGACAAAACACATGTGGTCATATCAGAAATCTCGCTTTCCACTACTTTGGGCCTGTATCTCCATTGGCCGGATGGGTGTTTTACCTTTGTATCTTTTAAAAAGTATTCTAGTTTGTTTAATAACCATTAAAATCCGATTTAAAAGCCCACGCTTCACGTAAACACGAAAAACAGACGACAACACCACATTTTCCTGTAAATGTTGAAATCTTACTGGACGCGTTCAAGCGGAACCGATCTTAATATCTTTGTGGTGTACCGTGTATTACAGAACAAATAAGTGCAAATATCATACGAGTTACTGTGATTGCATGAACGTTGTATTTCGTCAGCGTCACCTTATCAGTGCTCGACCTCGATTGTCATTTGTCGCTGTTTAACACCTTTTACCATCTGTACAGTTACGTCATCGCCACCTTTTTCACTATATATATTCACGTGTGTTGTAACGATATCAGAATAAGAGACAAGCTCTCTCTCTATCAGAGAGACGCTAACATCTCTCTCACACATAATATCGTTTAATCTCTCATCTCAATAAACTAAGTTTAAGGTTAAACGCCGTCTTCCTTATCGGACTAAGCCCAGACAAGCAGTAGCTCAGACAGGCAAGGACTTAGAGTATAAACATCTACAGCGAAAGATATCTCTGTAGTAACAACCACGCACGTTCTGCGTTTTTGTTCGAACAACCGCGACGGCAAATCCCCTGCAGAAATTGGCGAACCCGACGTGATCTTGACGGTCAACTACTCAACTACGAAGCTCTCAGCTGTCCATTTACAGTTCCTTGGCAATTTCAAACCAACAGTCTTCAAGACGATTTTGCCAGTTGGTTTAATTCAACCATCGGTCAACCGTCCGCAATCAAGATGGTTTACCCGGACATGTCTATCAGCCAACATCCTGAGGGCAATACGTACTCGTTGATACCTAACGGAGGAACAATCGAGAAGCCGCAATTATCTGAAGCACAAAAGTCGCCATGACAAAGAAGAGCAAGAAAAAAGAAGACGACAAAGCAAAATGGTCCACAACGTCGTTGACGATGTTGCTTGTTAAAAACACTACAAGTTAAGTTTTATTTTTGGTGCATGTTTTATTACTAAGCTACGCCTAACTTTGTGTTATGTTAGAAAACTCTTTAATGACTACGTCGAAACGCCTAATCCTGTGTTATGTCCAAACCTCTAATGACTTCGTCAGTATTGTTATACGACCTTCCCTATAGTGACTACCATAGGTTGGTACTGTACAAAATTGATTTTAGACTTGACATGGCAATGTAATTCTATACGATAAACGAATTTTATTTAGCTAAAACATGCTAAGGAAAAATGCAGAGGGAATGCTTCGTATTAGCGGTAATTCTGGTGTTTAAGCTAAACGCATAGGGCACTGTTTATACAAAGCGCCATAGTCGCGCCAGCGTTCACTGAGCGCCGATGCTAGCTCGTTTTGAGCACATTTCACTACGAGCACGCTCTCGCAGTAATGCTGTTAGTCGCCAGGCATTACTTTACTTTATACCACCCGACAAAGCGACACAACACATGTTGGAGGCACTGCCCCAGAATTACACATGTGCATTTTCACTTTGCCCGCACCAAACCGTGTACGTTAGCCAACCCTGCCAAGTACTATGTCTTGTTAAGTTTCTTACACATTCGAATTTCTAACACAAGCCAGATGTCAAAACTAATTTCTTTGTATACACCTCTACCTGCATGCCACCACATGAAAGACTCGCTCTCCAGAAAAGCACTTTTCGGCGGGGTGGCCTGTGTGGTGTACCGTGTATTACAGAACAAATAAGCGCAAATATCATACGAGTTACTGTGATTGCATGAACGTTGTATTTCGTCAGCGTCACCTTATCAGTGCTCGACCTCGATTGTCATTTGTCGCTGTTTAACACCTTTTACCATCTGTACAGTTACGTCATCGCCACCTTTTTCACTATATATATTCACGTGTGTTGTAACGATATCAGAATAAGAGACAAGCTCTCTCTCTACGAGAGACGCTAACATCTCTCTCTCACTTAAAACAGAACGTATAACTCTCTTAACGCAATAAACTAACATCAAGGTTAAAACGCCATCTTCCTTGTTGGACTAAGCCCAGACAAGCAGTAGCTCAGATAGCCAGGGACTTAAAGTATAAACATCTACAGCGAAAGATACTTCTGTAGTAATAAGTACGACGTCATCAGGACCTAAAGCCCCTACACCTTTGTTATTTTACGGAGAACATTTTTATTTTTTTAAAACAACTGAAGTTTGATATGTATCAGATTAAAATACCTAAAAATCAGAATAATTAATTCAAACTTATGTACAAAATTTTAGTTCGATCCGTTACTCATCGACAAATACAGTGTTCAGTCTCTCCTTTGTATTCTCTGGTACCCTGAAATGTTGGAACGTAAAAAGACGTACAATCTGTAGATGCATTTTGAACCCCCAAATAAGGTAAAAAGTTGAAGTGTAGAAATTGTATCCGTATAAATTACAATCGAGTAAATATGGTATCTATGCCTCAATGGCACTCCACTTTTAAAATCATTGCTCCACCAATCTCCGTAAACATGAAAGTAAACATGTTCTGTTTGCATCTACTTTTGCCTTAAATTAGTTGGTCTTTATTTCACTGTGCGCATTAAATGACCCCTGAAATGATCAACGCTCCAACAAAACAATTTTACAAAATTATAACAGTTTCTTTATGTTGCAGTGCGGGGGAGTTTTATTTAAGCTTTCAGTTTTCCCGCCCTGCACGTGGTAAGCTGTAACTGTCATGGCATAAAAATGCCTTTCGCGATTTTTGGTATGGCTGCTATTTCGTTGATTTTTTTTCGTCCAGTTGATTCAAGCTTTATGCGAAGCAACTAGTTTTCTTCTTATTTAACAGATTTGCGTACATGTTGATTGGTAACAATAAACGCAATAAGATTGCATTTTACAAGCCAAATAGGTGTTTGAAATACTGCTCAGTTAAGTTAATATTACCTTCAAAAATGTTTCAATGCAAAATTAGTTCAATTACTCATTAATTTAGGGCAGTTAGCATTTTGCAACCAGTGTCATTGTCATGGCAATTTGTTATGTGAAAATTGACAATCAGAAAAAAATATGTTCATTTTTGTTTTTAATGCTTTAGGGAATATCTATAGGATTGTATTGTTCAAAAGATGGCTCATTATCATCAATTGAATCCAGAACTGACAAATGATGATATAAATTCGTGGTTTTCTCTAGCAAGATCGGCTGATTCCATTCAAAGTCCAGTTGCTTGTGTAACATACAAAGGAAAATGCTACAATCCTCACCCAAATAAGGACCAGCAGCAGGAAATCAGGTAAAATGCAGTTATAAAATACAGATTTTTTGCTTAACACTGCTGAAGCAATTGGGCAACTAGGAAGCATGTAAGGATTAGGCAATGAACTACCAATGTTGTTTTGCCAAAAACATGGTTGGATCAGCCTGTAGCCAGAAAACTTTGATCGCTTGCTGAACTTTTCAATTTGTGCATTTGTTTGAGGCCCTATCGTGAATTTTTTAAACAGTCTGAATTGAATGAAATTGGGGCAGCTTGTAAATGTAAAGTGTGCCATTTATAGGTGTTAATTGTTGTGTTTAACCCTGTAGCCCAGGGGTGGGCAAACTACAGCCCGCGGGCTGCATGCGGCCCAGCAAAGGAGTTCATGCGGCCTGCCAAATGTTAGTAAATTTTAAAGAGAAAGTTACTGTGCAACGTTGAATGGTATTATAAGCACAGGCATCGAGTTTTAAAAAATTATAAAAATACCTGGGATGCGACTAGCCCATACCTATACCATGTGCAGTATCTGTACCCGTACCATACTTAGGAACTAAACACAGATACTTTTTACGTGCTTTAGCCTGTTGTGTCTGCCCCATTATTATACAAACTGTCACTTGACACAATTTCTTCGTTCGATAAAAGTAAATAAAAGTAAAAGCGATTCACGTTTTCAAGTACAGCCCACTTTGCACTGTGGACGTGAAAACTTTGGTCACTTTTGATCAGTTTGTTTAAATGCTTGTTTAAATGCTTGTTTAAATACTTGTTTATTTTGAAACAATTACAATTGTAGCGTTTCAACCAACGTTTGTCCAATCAAGTGACAACAAACATATTTGCACATAGCTGAAAATATGCCATGTTAATATTTTGGGATCAGGCGTGTACAACCTGCGGCTGCGGAGACGAGTTTGTGCGGCCGTGACCATGTATATTAAAAACATACGTACAGTGGCAACCGTGCCATAACAAACTATTTCGCCAAATATTTTGATTTTTAAACTGCCAAAAACAGATTTCGTGAGACTGGAAAAAATATTACCAGCCTAGTAACTATATGCGTCAGGCTTTTTATCCGCTTATTGTGTGCAAACAATGTGAAAAACAGGCACCGCAATCGTCAGAATACAGATTATGACGTCATAAACAGTTAGCTTCATTTAGCTAAACTTATGCACCAAGTTAGAAATTATTAATCTGAGAATTTTTAGGGTCTTTAAATGGTATTATATGATATAAACCAAATTCTATTTGAAAATACTATGCGAAATACTAAATTTAAAAATACTAAATTCTATTTATATATTACCGTATTTTACGGACCATAAAGCGCACCCGATTATAAGGCGCACTGTCAATAAATTGCTCTGATTAGTATTTTGTTCATACATAAGGCGCACCGGACTATAGAACGCAATGTATTTTAAGGAGTATGGGTTACCGTATAAAGCTCATTAAAGTCCCGTATAAAGCTCATAAAGCTCTGAATATCACAGTTGCTAGTTGCCTTTACCGTTGTTTATTGTGTAAGACGGTGGTTTATTTATATAATAATAGTATCGGTACTGGTTTTGAGTGTAGCCTAGGCAATTAAGCACTACTTGATTCATACATTAGGCGCACCGGCTTATAAGGCGCACGATCAATTTTTGAGGAAAAAAAAGGATTTAAACTGCGCCTTATGGTCCGTAAAATACGGTATTTATTTATTTTGAAACTAAAACAAGCAAGCAATTAGCGGCCGTTGGTGAAATACTATGCGGCCCCATAAGATTAGGAACTTTTGAATGCGGCCCTTGCGCTGAAAAGTTTGCCCACCCCCCAACATTTACCCCACTAGACCTTTAACCCTGTAGCCCCAACATTTACCCCACTAGAGTTTTTCATACAATGTCTAAATTGAATGAAATTTGGACAGCTTGTACAATTTTCTGTTAATAGGAGCTGATTGTTGTGTTTAGCCTATTGTCTGCATATGCAGAATATCAATCACTTACTTTGACTTTGAAACACCAAACTTTATCATGGTTATCTCTTGAAATACATTATTTACAACTTTGCATGTGTGGGAACCCACAAGTTTCTGCTTGCGGAAACAACTGAGGTTATAAAAGACAAATGGATGACATGGGAACCAAAATAAAATAGGCATAGGGAATGTATTTAACGCTTCAGCCACCCTTCTGTTTATTGCCTATATCGCTAGCACATAAACACGTATGTTACTCGCAAATTTGCCTAGAGATGTAATGGCCGCAGTGGGCATAGGCGTCGATTTTTTAATTATTTTCAAAATTTTAGGGGAGACCTTTCCATGTTTTGGAAACATCCATCAGCCGTTCAAACCCACAATCTTAGGAACACAATGCAGTTGCGTTAACTGCTCCGTTGTCCTGGCGAGCGCACGATCTAAGTTATGACCCTTATTCGCTTAAACCAGGGGTCACTAAACGTTTTACACTGCGGGCCGGATAACTTTAATAACGATTCGCGCGAGCCGCATAGTTAACATGTTCTAGCGTCGTCTTTCCATACTTAGCCCGCGATGCGATTTTCATAGGTGGGCCAAAATATGGTCTTTCTACAATCCCATTTAAAATCTGGTGATCCGACTGTTAAATTGTATAGTTAGCATCAACTAACGAGCAATGCTCGTATATTAAGTCACAAGTTACAAAAGAATGCAATTGTTCGCGCACAATTAACACTTGTAGTCTCGTCTGTGACGTAACAAATTGGTTGTGGTCTATTTTGGGCGTTGTAATCCTATGAATCCAAAAAAATGTGGGCCGTAGTTTGGTGACCCCTGGGTTAAACAAACGAAACAAAGTTTGCAGATATAGCAAACTTCCGCACAGACAGATAGTGAAGTTGCCACAGGAATTAAGTAAACATTGTTCAAGATGTTCATTTACATTGTATGTGACGATTTTTAAACAACTCAACATTAAACTGGCAACGTCTTATTCGAGGGTTGCTTGCGTTTTGGCTGCAAAAATGCCTATAATATTTGTTTGACTAGTCATTCCTGCAGTTAACATAAAGCAAATATAAGATACTTGAACAACCAGCCAGTGCTGGGAATAAAACAATCACATAACAATGCCGATTGTTACTGCAACCATTGTTACGTTGCGTAACAAACCACGAGACACTTGCGTTTGTCATTGATTGTGACCTTCAATCTTACAAACAGCCGGTTTCAACTACTTTACGGTATAGACGTGTATGTGGTCTGGCAATACTTTATTTCAAACAAAGACAGAGGAGACAATACATATGTTGTCACCCCTGTTTTTTCAAGAGGGGAGACATGTCACCCCGGTCACCCCTAAATCGACGCCTATGGCAGTGGGCAGTGGTTACTGGCGGAAAAGTTTATCATGTTATGCTGGGCAGTGTTATTTATCTGTAATGAAATCGTGTAGTTTATAAAGTAACATAAGACATGTAACATAAAAGTGGCTTGTAATACTTGAACAAAGAACTTTAAACTAATTTTGCAAAGGCAACAAATGGGGATTTCAGTTTTTACAGTTTAAAAAATGGTTGAAAACGTTTAATGTTGTTTTGTTTCGACCCGCCAAATACGTAATAGTTGGTCACAAACATTAGATCGATGTTAATCGAATTTATGCTTTCTACAGTCACCAACTTTAGTGCATTCATGACATTGCGCAACTTAACAGTAGCATTATCGCTTCAGAAAGGCGTTCAGTTCTTTAGAAATTTTTCCCCGTTTTTTTAAGCAACGATTTTGACTACCTGACAGTCATGCTTATCTTGCAGCTGCAGTTTTGCTGAGTAAGCTAGATAACAGCGGCAAATTCAGGAAACTACAAAGCTGTCGTGAAAATTATAGAGAAACCGCCAAAGTCGAAAGTTGGATTAGGTTACAGTCTTGTACCTTCGGGTTAAAGTGCTCGTCCCCCCCCCCTTTCAAAATTTCTGGATACGCCCCTGGGATTACTGTACGTAACAATAGTATGACAAACTGCTGATTAACATCCAGAATACATTAGCCTATTAAAACCAACATGTTGCATTATAAGTTTTGTTCAGACCTACTCCGGCGTAGCAAACTTGAAGAGTAGCGGAAAATAGGCTTTCCCATGCATTATTGAAAACTAAAAGAATGTTGCAAATACCAACCGTTAGAAAGAACAATGAAAGAAATGCATATCTGGAATGTAAGAATATATGGTCAAGTGGGGTGAAAAAAACATTTTTTTGAAACTTTGTTGCCAAACTTTTATTTTAGGCAACAAAAGGTCAGTTTTTCTTCCCAACAAAGCTGATGGGACTACTTTTATAGTTATGTGAAGTTTTTGATTTTACTAAAAAACAAAAACAATATTTGACAAAAACTGTTGTTGTTTTTTAACCCCAAAAAAGGTACAAAAAAAACAATGTCAGGGTAAAAAAACAAACAAGTGGACATTAGGACCATTTAAAAAAAAATTAAGTGGCAGTTGGAACTTTAATTCAAATATATGAACTTAATGAACCATCTTAAAGTCAAAGATAAGACAGTAATTACATTAATAACTTTGTTACAATGAATAAGCCAAAAAAACACAAGCCACATCAATTTCTTTATTTTCAAAATTTTTCCAACAAAACTTATAGCAGTTAGCAAACTGTTTGTAAACTAACTACTGTTGTTTCAATGTGCACAACATTGCCTAGAAACGAAATCTGAGAATGGTTTATGGCAGGGGTCTGCAACCTTTCAGGCGACGCATGCCAATTTATTTGTTGTTTCCGTGTATTAATGACCTTGCGTGCCAACGTTTTTCAAAATAATAGTGGTTCGTGCCAGCAGATATCAATAATAAAGAGCAAGCAGAGTGTTTTGTTCATGAAAGGCTGAATTTTTAAACAATTGCATGACAAAAACTATAAACTAGCAGTGTAACAAGTTAAACTGTTACTGCAATATAAACAGGCAAATCGGTTGGCATGCCATGAAAAACCACCTCATGTGCCAACCTTGGCACGCATGCCAGGGGTTGCCGCCCCCTGGTTTATGGCTTATTGTTTAGGCACAGAATGAATACATCCCATAAAAAAGAAAGTATTAAAAAAATTGTTTGGTTTACCTGTGAGGGTATTGATTTTTTACCCCAACTTCAGCCATTTTTGTTTACCCAATTTGACTATAAATAAGGTGTCAGGAAATTTGTGGGGTGGCAGGGAATCAGCTATTTTAAATTGGCTGCCACCCCCAGAAACCACCTAGTGAATCGATACGTATGGTTGCAAAAGGTGTTAACAGCCTTGTGGTTAAGAAATGCTTTTTAAAACACCTTTAGTGATAATTGTTTGAAACATTAGCTGATTTGAATAAAATTTTACAGGACGGTAGTTTGGGTCACTGTGGTTTAGTCATTATTTGGGTGTGGAACCCCATCAGTCACCCCACTAGCCCCCTAAAATGGGTAAACTTTTAAACAATGTACCCATTTTGAGGTGTTGAATTATGTGTTTTACACTGTAGGCACACCCATAGGCCAGAGTTTTACAAAAATGCAAGGAGGCGAATGAAGAGTATGATGTCACATTTATGTTGCATCACTAATGCTGGCAACCACAAGATCTCAAAGCACAACAAACTTTCCCTAGAATGCAATGTTGGTCAAAATAAAATAATGCGAAATGTTTGAAATAATATTTTGGAACAAGTTGTTGTTATGTTTATCATCGGTTTAGCAAGGTTCAAAAAATGTTTCGTTAAGCATTTGTTGCTTTATATCACCTGAGGTAACCATTTATTACAAAACATTCGTCTTGTCCATCAATCGTGTGTTTGATGTCACAAAGAAGCCCATAGGCGCTGATTAGGCCCACCATTTACCCCATTAAACCTCAAAATTGGTGAAATTGGTAAACAATGTCGAAATTGGACGAAATTTGGACAGTTTGTGTTGTGAAAGGGTTTTTGCAGAATGTACTGCATCAAAACCAAACATACACCCCAGTCGTCTTTTGTTAAAAACTTTAGGACATTGACTCTGGCATGCATTAAGTGGAAAAAGACATGTACATCATTAGGCCCAAGTCATGATGTACATGCATTAAGTGGAAAAAGACATGTACATCATTAGGCCCAAGTCATGATGTAGGTAAAGGTAAAAAATATGTGCTATTAAAAATTTCAGCGCACTACCAAACTCTGAAAGCATTTTTGTACCGCTGAGTTAAACTTACATATTGCTATTCTTAGTCTAAAAACTTTCAGTGTTGTAGATTAGTTTCTAGCTAAGTTTAAATACCTGTGTATGTAACTATCTTTTAAATATTTGTTTTCAGAAAATTTAATCACCCAATGTATGAAGATAATGAGGAGAGTATATGTGGTATGTATTATTTCATTTACTGTTAAAGTGGCAATTTTGATGCATTTCATCACATGTTTTTCCTAAAACAAGATAGATGGTAAGCTGCAGACAGCTGGAGAGATTGCTTGCGTAGCCATCCAACGGCACTCCACAGTTTGCGGTGTGATCACGATATAGGAAATCTATTAACATTTCAAAATAGGTCATAGTGTATGTACAGTGGCAAAAAGCCAGCCTTTTAAATGTGCCTCAGTTTGCAAAAATATCTATAGGCTGTGATCTTGCATGCACCGTATTTACCAGTGGTAACAAGATTGAAAGGAAAAAATCAGCTGTGTGGTTATTTTTTTAAATCATAATTTCATTTTTTTAATAGCATAGACTTGTTTGTATCTGCTTGCAGAAGCAATAGGGCAATTAGGGTTTTACCTACACTGCGCAAAACAATGTCTTTTGTTTTGGGGTAATTATATTTCCGTGGTTAAAATCCATTTGTTTATAGACATGGTATCAGCTACAAGTATTGGTGGAGACATGTTCCAACTTGATGCTGAATCAATGCCACCACCCCTGATGGAAAAAATGAAAGATGAAGATAATGGATGTTTAGAGGTTATTTTGTAAAAATATGAGAGTGATATAATATTAGTATATTAAAACAAATGTTTTTGTACTTGGTGCCAATGTAATACTTTTTTGCTACCTGCAGAAAGACACATTGGTAATTTTTAAGTTGCAAATATGAGCTAAATTAAAATTTGGTTTCTTTTTGTTAAAAGCTATTATAAAAGTAACAATCCAACTATCTTGATCGTTTGCCAAACTGGCTAGGCTCTTCTTTGTGACAAACTTTTGGCAGTCAGTCAGGGGCGTATCCAGATTTTTTTAAAGGAGGGGGTCCAACAGTTCATTTTGAGAATTTCCCTAATGACGTCATTAAATCTGTTTGGAAAATTTCCCACACAGATACACTAGACCGCACGAGACTGAATATGTTATTCACACGTCAAACTGCTACTAAATTATCCCATTGCCTATTTAGTTTTCTGGTTCAAAACGAGCGCTTCGTCCAAAATTGTAAGCAGGCCCAGACCGAAAGTACAAGACCAAAACCCAATCTATACCTTTCGACTTTGGCGAAACGTAAATGTGTCTAACGCTCGTTTGGTCAAGAAAGACACTGTAGGGAGAAGTCCCAAGAGAGTAACTCACTGGTTCACGATAGCTTGACGTCGGACAGACGTTTTACAAGACATCGTTTCGGTGATTAGAAATCAGCTGTTTTTGCACAGCAATGCTATTTCGTTTTATTAAGTTATCACTCACATTTTCAGTTTTGGCAAAGGTTTCACACCTATGACATGGTTAAACCTAATATGCGTGCTTCGGTTTCGTATATGTCAAGCAAATCTTTGTTAGTAAAAAAAAGATGAAAAAATAAACTTGACTTTTTTGCAAGATAAATGTTTTTTAAATGCTCGTTGTCAGGTTGTCCGCCGCATGACCACCGCATGACCACGGGTTACTTAAGGTCAACTAGTAGGTATTACTAACACAGTTCAGAACTTTCTTTCATCGTAACATAGCGTTTTTTTGACAATCAATTTAGGAATCAATACTCAAGGCATATAAATTAGGCTAAACGGTATAGTTGTTTTTTAATTTAAAGTGTGTGTAACAGAACTGTTACAGCTTTCTAGAAAAAATTGTGTTTTAAACCCGACCTTGGACGACAATATCTGGGTCAAAGCCAGACATTAAATTGAAAGTATTTGTTTCGTTCTTTTTTGATGTTTTTGTAATTATATGACAATAATAGTGCAAAAAGAATACGAATTTTTTTTTTATTGTTGGGTTAATGCTTTCTAAAAAAATTTCTTTAAGTATCCAAAAATCGCCGCAACATTTGTTTACCGTAAAAGTGCACAAACACGCGTGTGGAGACCCATTAGTTTTTGTTTGCAAAAACAATCATATGTGTAGATTAAATGATGTGTATAGTAAATTGGTAAATATCGTATAGAATATATAAAATGGAAGTATATCAGAAAGCCACCCTTCTAGTTGTTAATTGTTTTTGTCCGTATTTTTTTCTTTTTTCTGTCTTTTCTTTTTCGTATTTTTTTTTTTTTTTCTTTTTTTTTCTTTTTTTTAACGCTGGTTTGGTCCACATAGAGTGCTTCAAAGTTATTCAAATTTGCAGTGATGTTAGTTATCAATCCAAACTTGATCCTCCAGAAGTTTGACCCCAAACGACCCAGCGGTTCACCAACAGGCCCCCAAATGTAATTTTTTAAATCGGCTTTAATGACTAAAAGACATAATCTAGGACTTTCAAAATTTAGGAGACATTCTTTGTTGGTTGGTGCAATGTAAGGTATATATATATAATTCTCTGACTTTTTGTTGGATTCACCCCTTTAACCATGACATAATCAGTTAGTTTTAGGTCAGAAATACAAGCCCTAATGTACTGAAATGTTGAACAGTGGGTTACTCGTTTGTTGTTTAGTGGTTATCCGTACAGCCTCAAATATATGTTAAAACGTTACTAAATCTTCTGATGGAGTTTGACGCTATATCGCTGTGGTCCCAGGGAAGTGATTCACTGATTTACAGCTTAATGCACAGCGGGTAATAAACAAGCTTGCTTTACAGTACAATTGTAGGCTTTTCGTTGGTCAGAATTAGTTTATACTTGTGCGTTAAATACATTTTTTAACTCAGTCTGTTCATGATAGTTTAACTTTTTTGTTTTGTGTTGTGCCGCCATATATTAACATTTTGCATTTTATGTCGAATCGGTGCTAGACACATCCTGTGGCGATCAACTTGTAACATACATTGACACAATGCAACACTCTGACGAAAATAATACCATGAAATTGCGGACAACCTCATTTTTGTTTTGCGCTTTGTTTTCACCCAGACGCAAAAAAGAGTTTGTCATTTAATAGCAAAATTGCAAAAAGTACTGACTGAAACGGAAAGTTTGTTTACCCCAAATCCACGCAAACACGAGTGTGGGGACCCATTCGTTTTTGCTTTGCAAAAACAATCATATGTGTAGATCAAATTATGTGTATCGTAAATTGGTAAATAGGATATATAATATATTTTATGGAAGCATATTAGAAAGCCACCTTTCTAGTATATAATTATGGGTCCCCTTTCCCCTTTCCTGGGGACACATTGATTTTACTCAAATTGTTTGTTTTTTTTTCTTCCCAAAGTTTGTCCGACTCGTTTTTCCATCAAATGTTTGATGTCTTTGGATTAAATTTACACAGATGGTAGATATAGTTATGTAGATGTGCATCCCATTTTGTTTTTGTTGATAACCCCAGTATTTACCCCACTAGCCCCCTAAAATGTGTTATTTTCTTCCCAAAGTTTGTTCGACTTGTTTTTCCATCGAATGTTTGATGGATTTGGGTGAAATTTACACAGATGGTAGATATAGTTATGTAGATGTGCATCCCACTTTGTTTTTGTTGATAACCCCAGTATTTACCCCACTAGCCCCCTAAAATGGATATTTTTTCCCCAAAGTTTGTCCGACTCGTTTTGCCATCAAACGTTTGATGGATGTGGCTGAAACTTATACAGATGGTAGATATAGTTATGCAGATGTGCATCCCACTTTGTTTGTCCAGAAAACCCTAGTATTTACCCCACTATCCCCCTAAAATGGATGAGTTTGTAAACAGTGTCAGAATTGGCTAAAATTTGGATAGATTGTAGAGTATGCCATTTATAGGTGTCGATTGTTGTGTTCAACCCTGTAGCCCTAACATTTACCCCACAAGCGCCCAAAGTGTAAAACGTATTTGTATGTTACTGGACACCACAAACGAAAGATTTCTGTGGCGCAATAGTGTGACAAGGGCAACCAGTCCGGTGTTACTCATGTTTGTGGGTTGTTTGGTTGACGTTTTTGCGCCATGGCAGCTAGGGGCTTGTTAACAGCCCTATGACGTCAGAAACATTAACAGTTGTTGCCATGGGTGCAACTAGGGGGGCAGGTTCGTCGGCATGCCAGGTCCCTTTTTTTATCGGCGTTATTGCGTATAACTACTCTCGTACAGCGCCGAAAACACGTTCGTTCGCATCAAAGCTAAAAATAACTTTCGAATGACAGGACAAGGCGCCGGTACAGCAGTAAATCGCTTCGTCGGCATGTATTGCGATGATGAAAACGAAGTTTCTGCGACGTATTTATGCAACAACCTAAATAATCGCAACAACGATCTTTGTTGGAACTTGAAAACGTATTTACATGTAAACACACAAAAATAAAATGTTTATCGGCGTGGAGCTTCAGCCAAAAATCGTTTAACAACTTGTTTGTAATTTACATGTCAGTTCCTGATCCGCTATCCGAAACAGACTTTTGAAAAAAAGACGTTGTTTTCCTCATCTTCTTAGATGGACAAGACATTAATAACAAATTTACTTGGCTTCCACTCCAACTTGATGCCTCTGACGTAAATATGAACAAGGAATGATTACGAGAAACTTGCACATAGTATGGTACAGCACTAGTAGATAGATTGAAAGATTAACGTGTAAACACCCAGTTGATTGAGTTTATTTGTTACGAAACAATGTCTTAGTTTAAAACGTCAATATACTATCACAATGGACTTTGTGATTTACAAGTGTTATTTTTTCACGGCATTAGAGGCCGTACAATCCAAGGACGAATCCCAGTTCTTTTTTAGATTATTAGTGGAAAAGCATGTCGGACCATTCGACCAATCTATGATACGCACTTAGCAAAACAATCGTTTTTGGGAAAGTCGTATTGGTAGTTCCTTGCCTGCCCTCTCAATTTTCCGCTAGTTGCACCACTGGTTGTTGCTAAAAACACCTCTAGTGGTCAAAATTTTAAACATTGGCAGATTGGGCTGAAATTTTGCAGTACTATTGATTGAGTCATTGAGGTTTTATATTTTTTTAGTTTGTGTGTCGGACCCCACTAGCCCCCTAAAATGGGTGAGTTTATTAAACAGTGTCGGGATTGGTTAAAATTTAGGTAGCATGTGGACTATGCTATTTGTAGGTTTTGATCGATGTGTTTTACCTTGTAGCCCCAACATTTACTCAACTAGCCCCCTAAAATAAATAAACTACGTCCTAATTATATGAAATTTGCAAAGTTTCTTGAACATACTAAGTCCTCAAATGTTATGTTTTTCCCTGTAGCACCACAACTTAACCAACTAATTCCTAAAATTGGTGACCCTTTTAACAATGTTCAAATTAAATGAAAATTGGACAGCTTGAATTTGCTATTCATAGGTGTCCATTTTTTGTTTTACCCCATTATGCCACTATTTACTCCTTCTTTTCTTTGAAAAAGAATGTTAAATAGGACATACTTCGCACAATATCTGGGGTGAATCTAAATTTATATAGTTTGTACTCTACATAGTATTATTATTTAAGCCCAGTCCCGATCACTGCGTTTTACCTTACAACACCCGACTTTCTCATGGTTATCTCTTGAAATGCATTATTTTCAACTTTGCATGTGTGTTTCTGCCCGCAGAAACAACTAAGGTTATAAAAGACGATGGCTAATATGGGACCCAATACAAAATAAGCATAGGAAATATATTAATGTTTTAAAATAGGTTATAGCAGTGGTTCCCGACCGGGGAGGGATTTTAGGAGTTCAGGGGAGGAATTTCATAAAAACTGTAAAAAAAATTAACTTTGAAGCGTTACAGAATATTTTTGTTTTTGCATTATTATGTCCATTATAATTTGGGCCGGTTCACATCTGGAGCCAGTTGTAAAGGATTCTGAAATAGACATCCCTAATTATAAGGTCTATTTTAAATTGCTATAGTTTTTCATGTTTTATTTGTTTTTCGTCTTATGGGGAGGAATAAATAGTTTGAAAATGGGCAAAGGGAGTAATGTATCAAAAAAGGAACCACTGGGTTATAGTGTAAATGCGACAACAAATTGTGCTAAGCCACCCTTCTGGTTGTTTTCCAACTTTGACAACAAAAAACAATCATTGGTTATGTCGTTAGGCAGCAATTAGAAGCATGGTATTGTGTGTTGATATCGCAAAAAACAGTGAAGTATATCTTAAAAAGTTTTGGGTCATTTTTTAGCCCCAGATAAACATTGAAAGGTAGTGAGCAAATATTGCGAAATTAAACTTTTGTACTGTAGAAGCTAGTGATGGGACTAGAAGCTAGTGATGAGTACTGTAGAAGCTAGTGATGGATTTGAAGCGAGTACCAATACCGAGTATGAGTACCACATGTATATACCTTCGATACCGAGTATGAGTACTTAAGTACAGTGTTGTACTTAGTTGTATATCACTGGCTAATTTATCTGCCATGGCCGAGATATAGGCGTGCACACACACATGCAGAAAAATATAATCTCAATACATTAGCGAACAAAATATTGGTAAGCTGGCGGATCTTTTTCCCGGTTTCTTGCTGTCCATAGCAAATATAGGCATAAAGTTGCCCGTATTCCTATGGTGTAAACGGTCCCCCAAATTTCTCCAGCGGTTTCCCAAAATTATTTTATATAATTCGTTTGAGCAAATATGGCTATTTTTTGGTATTTACATGAAACACTTGCGGCCTCTTAAAACTACTTAGCGGTCACCCAAACCTTAAAAAAAAACCTGCCCCCGTGCATAATACGCACCCTAAAAATGGCATGTCGATGTTGGAAAAAAGCCTGTACCCATGTATAATACACACACAAATTTTGACTCTTACTTAAGTCCGTAAACGTAAAATTATTTCAGAAAAAAGAACATGTTTGGGAACAACCGGATGTTATTCTGTCGGTCAGTATCACTGCGCCATGCGCTAGCAAACTCGATAGCGAAGAAATGTTTCGGATTTGTGTAGGGTACATTGTGACAGCATACGAGCAGGTGATCGAGCAAGCGTCTGATACGAGAGCATTGTGTTTGTATGGAGCGTGTGAATTGAAACTAATAGGTAGAGAACTGAACTCTCGCTCTTTATATAGCTGACATGTCTTGCGCATCCGTTCTGCGCATCGGATCCAAATTTCCGCCACCGAGTTCGAATATCTAGCGCCATCTAGGTGTCGATTTTTAAACTAGTACTGTAATGGTGGCCTCCATATGATATCCGGTCTGCGATGGAAATTAAAAAACAAACAATATTTGACTATAACACACCATCAAGGATTGCACCATCGCATCAAACGATGTGTCGTCAGTTATGAATTTTACTGACTAAGTGTGTTGGGCAGGATGGCTAAATGTGATGCGCGATTGACAACAAACAAGAAGAAAGGTGTGATTTCAAGTTTTTTTTCGAAGGAGATTTTCTTAAAAAATTGTTGTACCCATGCATAATATGCACCCCAGATTTTAGGACAATAAATTAATTAAATTTTGTGCATTGTGCACGGAAAAAGACGGTAGAAGCATAATAGGGATAGTAATAGGGATTGATTAATAGGCAATAGGGATAGGAATAGGGATTGACCACCCAATGTTCCAACTTTTTTTAGGTGCCTGTATGTCAGTCCTCTACCACCAGAGAAACCAGGTTACCTCAACATGCCTACAACATAGTAACTACTACTGAAGACAATAAAAACCAGTAAATAGTATCGCTATGAGCATAGGCGTCGATTTAGGGGTGACCGGGGTGACATGTCTCCCCTCCTGAAAAAACAGGGGTGACAACATATGTATTGTCTCCCCTGTTTTTGTTTGAAATAAAGTATTGCCAGAAAGACCACATACACGTCTATACCGTAAAGTAGTTGAAACCGGCTGTTTGTAAGATTGAAGGTCACAATCAATGACAAACGCAAGTGTCTCGTGGTTTTGTTATGTGATTGTTTTATTCCCAGTACTGGCTGGTTGTTCAAGTATCTTATATTTGCTTTATGTTAACTGCAGGAATGACTAGTCAAACAAATATTATAGGCATTTTTGCAGCCAAAACGCAAGCAACCCTCGAATAAGACGTTGCCAGTTTAATGTTGAGTTGTTTAAAAATCGTCACATACAATGTAAATGAACATCTTGAACAATGTTTACTTAATTCCTGTGGCAACTTCACTATCTGTCTGTGCGGAAGTTTGCTATATCTGCAAACTTTGTTTCGTTTGTTTAACCCAGGGGTCACCAAACTACGGCCCACATTTTTTTGGATTCATAGAATTACAACGCCCAAAATAGACTACAACCAATTTGTTACGTCACAGACGAGACTACAAGTGTTAATTGTGCGCGAACAATTGCATTCTTTTGTAACTTGTGACGTAATATACGAGCATTGCTCGTTAGTTGATGCTAACTATACAATTTAACAGTCGGATCACCAGATTTTAAATGGGATTGTAGAAAGACCAAATTTTGGCCCACCTATGAAAATCGCATCGCGGGCTAAGTATGGAAAGACGGCGCTAGAACATGTTATAACTATGCGGCTCGCGCAAATCGTTATTAAAGTTATCCGGCCCGCAGTGTAAAACGTTTAGTGACCCCTGGTTTAAGCGAATAAGGGTCATAACTTAGATCGTGCGCTCGCCAGGACAACGGAGCAGTTAACGCAACTGCATTGTGTTCCTAAGATTGTGGGTTTGAACGGCTGATGGATGTTTCCAAAACATGGAAAGGTCTCCCCTAAAATTTTGCAAATAATTAAAAAATCGACACCTATGGCTATGAGTAACTTTTCACAGTTGTGCAGTTTGTTTGTCTACCCTCTTTTGCTATGATATGTTTAATCGATTTGGATGAATTTTGACAGTTTATAGCAGGGGTGGGCAACCTTTGTTACTGTAGGGCCAATTATAAATGTCAAAATTGGATCGCGGGCCGCACATGTATAACACAAAGTGATTTTGCTTTGTTTCTTACCAAATATGCTTAACTACAAGTATAATTCGTTTTTGATTCTAGCCACATTTTGCCAGATCGCAGAAACTAGCATCAGGCGCATTTCTCAGTTTCAAAATATGTTATAATTGGACTCGTTTGCCAGTACTTTTGAAATCCAAGCCTGTCTGCGGGCCGCACAACCTTTAATAAAGGGCCGCATGCGGGCCGCAGGTTGCCCACCCCTGGTTTATAGATTACATTAACCCACAATTTAACCCACTGGCCCCTAAAATGGGTAAATTAAACAAAATTTGGACAGCTTGTAAAATTTGCTATATATATTTATATATATATGTATATGTCGATTGTTATGTTTTACTTTATTTTGCCACTATTTAACTCTTCTTTCTTTTGAAATACAACATGTCTGAATTAAATTGGATTTTGTGCTGATTTCGCAATATTTGCTCACTAACTTTCAATGTTTATCTGGGGCTAAAAAATGACCCAAAACTTTTTAAGATATACTTCACTGTTTTTTTGCGATATCAACACATAATACCATGCTTCTAATTGCTGCCTAACGACATAACCAATGATTGTTTTTTGTTGTCAAAGTTGGAAAACAACCAGAAGGGTGGCTTAGCACAATTTGTTGTTGCATTTACACTATAACCCAGTGGTTCCTTTTTTGATACATTACTCCCTTTGCCCATTTTCAAACTATTTATTCCTCCCCATAAGACGAAAAACAAATATAACATGAAAAATTATAGCAATTTAAAATAGACCTTATAATTAGGGATGTCTATTTCAGAATCCTTTACAACTGGCTCCAGATGTGAACTGGCCCAAATTATAATGGACATAATAATGCAAAAACAAAAATATTCTGTAACGCTTCAAAGTTAATTTTTTTACAGTTTTTATGAAATTCCTCCCCTGAACTCCTAAAATCCCTCCCCGGTCGGGAACCACTGCTATAACCTATTTTAAAACATTAATATATTTCCTATGCTTATTTTGTATTGGGTCCCATATTAGCCATCGTCTTTTATAACCTTAGTTGTTTCAAGCCACCCTTCTAGTTTTTTATTACCCCATTCCTATAGAACCGTTTGGGGTAAAAACGAACAACAAGATATCTGAAAAAAATTAGAAGCTAGCCAAGTGGAGTCTTTTTTGTTTAATAGGTCATAGTTATGACACAACACAGAACAAAAGTCATTGACACCAGACTTGTAATAAAAAATCTGCAGGAAAGTTTCTAAAGGTTGTTGAAGACTTTTTAACATACGAATTTTACTACTGTTGTTTCTACCTGCAGAACATTGCCTAGAAACAAAATCTGAGAATAATTTATGGCTTATTTTTTAGGCAGAGAATGAATACATCCTATGAAAAAGAAAGCATTTAAAAAAAATTTTTGGTTTAGCTGTGTGGGTATTGTTTTTTTTTACCCCATTTGACTATATATTAACATTTTAAAATAGGTTATAGTATATGTGCAATGGCGAAGTGTGCCAAGCCACCCTTCTAGTTTAATGTCACTTTTTTGCCGCATCATCTGTTGGGAAGGAAACAAGGTATTTTAAACAAACATAAATCCAATTGACATGGACAATTTTACACTTATCCATGCTAGGTACAGACCTCTCGCTACTCAGAACCTAGTGAACAATGTGAAATTATGTAGTATTCATTTAAGTTAAACTTGTTGCTTTAAACACAGTGTCTACAATGTATGTGATGTGTTGCAGAGTTGTTTTTTGTCTCGAAGCAAGTACTGCAAATTGCACGATACCATGACTTTCAGGGTATTGATATTTTGTACAGTGGTTGAGAGTAGTTTTTTGTGTTTTATGCTATAAAAGAGAGCAACATCATCTCTGTAGCCATAGATGTGCATCACAGTAACTTGTTTTAGCTTTGGGGAAGTATAAATGAGCAGTTCTTGATAACATTTATTTTAATACTTATCAAGTTGTTGATGGCTTTAACTAATTCAGTGATTCTCAAACTTTTAACATTTGGTCATAATGTTTTCTTCTCAATATCCTCCAGCACCTGTGTTCAAAGCTAAATGTGTTTATGAAACCAAATATATCTCAGCTAAACAAAACCTGGTATTAACCACTAAAAGTTTTTTGTTTTTTGTGAAAGAGTTCTCACAACAACATTTACTGAAAACAAATTTGCCAAAGATGTAGAATGAAGCAACACCCATTCAAGTTTTTGCTCGTATAGTTGTAAGATTTTATATTGCATAATTTTGTAGAAACACTTCAAGTTTCTCAGAGTCCTTTTAAAATTGCTTGGTGATTTCCCTCACAACCATATTCTTACAATTCAAATTCTCAGTTACTTTTAAATTGGAAGTAGATAAATAGTAAATTTTTGATTGTTGCAAAAATATGTTGCTGGGAACATAAGTTTTAAAATCACTTAAGTTCAACTTTGCTTAGTTTGAACCAAATAACTCCTTTTTTTTGTTTTAGATCTACAAGCACTACAACTTCTCCCATAAGTACAATCCAGATCTTCCCATTACTTCATACCATCAAACTATACTTGAAACTATAAACGGATATTCTGTGACAGTATTACAGGGATCAACTGGAAGTGGAAAAACTACACAGGTTCCCCAGTTAATACTTGATGCACATGCAAAGGTAATAAAACATTTAATGTCTTCTGTAATGAATTTGTTGGAGTGTGTTCTTAGTTTTGCAGTTTGATTGGTCCCATCTGAATAATTCATACAACATCACATTAACCAAGCAAGAAGTACAGTTTAATGTATTCTTAGACCTTTCTATTCTGTCACTTGCAGACAACTAAATTTGGTATGCAATTCACATAGAGTTTTTAGAATTTTGACATTACAACAGAATATCAAGTGGACGTTATAGATGATGCTAACCCTTGCTGATAATAATTATTGGTACCTATAGATAATACAATGTTTTCATTTGATTTTTTCTTTTAAACACTAGTTTGTTTTGACGCTTTTGGTTAAGACACAGTTGTTCAAACTCTTTTAGGTTTACTCTTATGATAGATAGGTTGGTCCCTGTGGTTTTCACTTTGGTTGGAACAGTGGTTTTCTGTGTATTTACTTTCCTGCAGGATGTGGAGTGATTAATAGGGTTATGATCAATTGAGTGAAGTTTTCTTGTTTCACACATAAACATGTGGTAGCTTTAAGCTTTGTCCTACCAAATGACACAAATAAGTTTGAGCCTAATAATGCAAACGTGTATATTTCTTCCCACATGTTACATGCCATAGCTGAATAATTTCTTTTGGATTAAGTATGAACTGGAAGCACTGCTAAGGCAGATAAGGATAAGTGATTCAAGGTTTGCTAGTGCCAGTTTTGATCTAAGCTCTGTTTTAATGCTTTTCATTCTTCTGAACCCCATTTTCAGTGTGAAAAACTGGGAAATATTTTAGTGTGAAAAAACTGGAAAATATTTCAGGGCTAAAAAAACTGGAAAATATTTCAGGGCAAAGCATAACATGTTGGCAAAGGTGGTGAATGGACTGATCTTTTCTTAGGTTTAGGCTAAAGCACTGATTAAGACAAACAAGACAATGGCTTGCTTTTCCTGTCCAAATGCTTTCCAAACATCTTAACTAGTATTAACTTACAATAAATTGCCAAAATGGTCGTGTGTTTAGCCACTACCTTGTGCTTACAAGGCTGTGGGTTTTAATTCTGTTTCAACCACATGTAATTCCCTGAGAAAGAAACTTTGGCTACATTGTTCCAACTAAATGACCCCATGACTCGCAAACAAACACAAGGCACAAGGGGCACATAAGCTTAAGCATATAGCTATTTGAATAAATTGTGTTTACTGGTGATTGTCCTCTTAAATACAACGGTAACTAGCTTGCACTTAAAACTTGTTTTGGTTTCATACCTTGTTTCACAATCAGCACTTCCCAACAATGAAGTATTTGTATCTTTAAATTTGGTAAATTTAGTGTAAAAAAAAATTCTCTGCTTAGTAATACACCCTGGTTCCCAACCCAAATGACAAAAAAAGCAATTGTTTGCTCATGATCAAAATATTGTCTTGTCTATGATGTGACATTAGATTAAATTGATGAAATTAATCCTGGATGTTGCTGTAGCAATTACATTTAGTTTTGACTGTTATAAAGCTTCCTTGTTGTTGAGTGAATCGAATTGCCCATCTTTCTCAAGAGGCAAGAACTTTCATACCGAATAATATTCTCATAGGGTGGTTTAAATGCTTTGTCTTGCATGTAATTTTAACACCTTTATTTACTTGAAGAGTGTTTACTGTGGCCTACATTTGTGTTGTAGATGGAAAAGTATTGTAACATTGTGATTACACAGCCACGTAAAATTGCTGCCTTAAGCCTTGCACATAGAGTCTGTCACGAAAGAAACTGGCAAGTAAGTCTGTTTTTGCATTTGCGAAATGTTATACAATGTAAGTAATAGTTCCAGTTTCTTACCTGCCATCAGTGCAGTATAGTTAATTTTGCTAAACACAGCTAGTCATCTTGATTTCACTCAGTTTTTTTTTTTTTTTTTTTCTCTGGTGAAGTTTGTGCATGCACTTTTGGCATGAAATCTTTTGGTGAATTTGAATGAAACTTTCACAGATGGTAGATGTATTTATGCAGATGTGCCATTTGCTTTGTTTGACTTGATAACCCCAGTATTTACCCCGCTAGCCCCCTAAAATGGGTATTTTCCCCCCAAAGTTTGTCCAACTCGTTTTTCCATCAAATGTTTGATGGATTTGGGTGAAATTTACACAGATGGTAGATATAGTTATGTAGATGTGCATCCCACTTTGTTTTTGTTGATAACCCCAGTATTTACCCCGCTAGCCCCCTAAAATGGATATTTTCCCCCCAAAGTTTGTCCGACTCATTTTGCCATCAAATGTTTGATGGATGTGGCTGACACTTATACAGATGGTAGATATAGTTATGTAGATGTGCATCCCACTTTGTTTTTGTTGATAACCCCAGTATTTACCCCACTAGCCCCCTAAAATGGGTTATTATGGGTTCCCTTCCCTGAAGGGGACACATATTGTTTTTGTCTATATTTTTTTTTTTCTAACGCGGATTTGTTCCCACGTTTTGGTCAAGAAAGAATGGTTCAAACTTTTTCAAATTTACACACATTACAGATATTGGTTTAAAGATGGTCCATGTGAATTTTGACCCCGTTTGATCCCTCGGTTCACCCACAGCCCCCCAAAACGTAAAATTTTTAACGTAGATTTATTCCCATGTTTTGGTCAAGAAAGAATGGTTCAAACTTTTTCAAATTTACACTTATTATAGATATTGGTCAAAAGATGGTCCATGTGAATTTTGACCCCGTTTGACCCCTTGGTTCACCCACAGCCCCCCAAAACGTGAAATTTTAAAAACGGCTATACTTGCTAAAGCAGATGTTTCTGGAGTTACATACGTTTGATTGGTACATTGCAGCGTATTTTAAACTATTTTGTAACTTGAAGTTGTATATATCCATTTTCACCCCTTTACCCCCAAATATTTGTTTGTTTGTTCACATGTTATTGAGGCCAGAAATACAAGACTTAACCTGCTGAAATTTTTAACAGCTGTGGATAGGGTGCTCCTTGTTGGCTGGTAAAAATTTCAGTGCAATCGGCTCAGTAATAGTAAATATATGGTTTTACATGCTATCTTCTGTCATATTTGTGCTCGCTCAGTGCACAGCTGACGCAATGGGAGTGATTAACGATAGTGGCACATGGAAAAAATGCCTCTGCTTCACGCATGAACGCAGTCGTCACTTGACCATTTTCTCATTGGTTGGAATTAAGATGATACGGTGTTAGTGATATTGCGCTGTAAACGTTAACGCTGCGGGGGCACGACAGGGACAGGCGATGCGTATGATGTCATGACCGTATTTGCCCGTCGCTCAGTGCACAGCTGATGCAATGGGAGTGATTGACCATAGTGGCGCATAGAAAAAAATGCCTCTGCTTCACGCATGAACGCAGTCGTTACGTGACCATTTTCTCAGTCAGATAGAAGTCTCAACTCTCGAGGGAGTAATTCACTTGTTTACGATTAAGGCGGTTGAATGCAGCGGGAGTGCTCAGCTTGACGTCCGGACCGACGTTTTATGAGGCAGTCGTGTCGGTGATTAGAAATCAGCTGTTTTTGCGCAGCTATGCTATGTCGTTTTATTAAGTTGTCAAGCACATTTTAAGTTTTGGAAAATTGTGTTTAAAAACTGACCTTGAACGACAATATCAAGGTCAAAGCATGAGAATAAATTAAAAGTATTTTTCCTGTTCCTATTTACTGTTTTTTGTAATTATATGACAATAATGATGCAAAAACAATACGGACAAAACTTTTTGGGTTAAGGCTAAAGTTGGTTAAGCTTGTCCTTAAGAATCTAAAAATAACCTGGATGTTTGTTTACCATAAATCCGCACAAACGCGCGTGTGGGGACCCATTCGGTTTTGCTTGCAAAAACAATCATATGTGTAGATCAAATTATGTGTATAGTAAATTGGTAAATATCTAACAGTGATTGTGTCCTATTTTTACTGTTACCAAATCGCATATGCATATGCGTGGGGACCCATTAGATTATGCTTGCAGAAACAATTAGGTTATAAAGTGCCAGGAAAAAGATAGGGACCCAATGAGATGTAGGTGCCAAATATATATCTATTATGAATATAGTAAATGGAATATGTGATACATCATTAAATATGATGTAGTATATATAACCCGGCAATATATAGGAAAACCACTATTCTAGTTGTGGATATTGTTTTTATCCGTATTTTTTTTCTTTTTTTGTCTGTCTAACGCTGGTTTGTTATACGCATTTGGTCAAGAAAGAGTGCTTCAAATTTATTCAAATTTGGACAGATGTTAGTTATTAATCTAAATTTGATCCTCCTAAAGTTTTACCCCGAATTACCCAGCGGTTCACCCACAGGCCCCCAAAATGCAAATTTTTTAAAACATGGTTTGTTATATGCGTTTGGTCAAGAAAGAGTGCTTCAAATTTATTTGAATTTTGTCTGATGTTAGTTATTAACCAAAATTTGATCCTCCTGAAGTTTGACCCTGAATGACCCTGGGGTTCACACACAGGCCCCCGAAATGTAAAATTTTTAACGCTGGTTTATGATGCTCGTTTGGTAAAGAAAGAGTGCTTCAAATTTTTTCAAATTTGGACATATGTTAGTTGTTAATCCAAACTTGATCCTCCAGAAGTTTGACCCTGAATTACCCAGCGGTTCACCCACAGGCCCCCGAAACGTAAATGTGTCTAACGCTCGTTTGGTCAAGAAAGACACTGTAGGCAGAAGTCCCAAGAGAGTAACTCACTGGTTTACGATAACAGGAGGGCTCAGCTTGACGTCGGACAGACGTTTTACGAGACGTCGTTTTGGTGATCAGAAATCAGCTGTTTTGCACAGCAATGCTATTTCGTTTTATTAAGTTATCACTCACATTTTCAGTTTTGGCAAAGGTTTCACACCTATGACATGATTTAAACCTAATAAGCGTGCTTCGGTTTCGTATATTTCAAGCAAAACTTGTTAATCAAAATAAATTTGAAAAAATAAACTTGACATTTTTGCAAGATAAATGTTTTTTTAAATGGTCGTTGTCAGGTCGGCCGCCGCATGACCACGGGTTACTTAAGGTCAACTAGTAGGTATTACTAACACTGTTCAGAACTTTCTTTCGTCATAACGTAGCGTTTTTTTGCAATGAATTTGGGAATCAACACTCAAGGCATGTATAAGTTAGGCTGAACGGTTTTGTTAAACAGTAAGGACGGCATGCTATTGAAAACGGTGTCAATAGGTCAAACAGTCGTTTGGCGTGTGCACCGTGAGAGGTTACTACAGGTCAATGGTTTTGCGAAACAAAGTTAAATGAAAAACAATTTGTTATGTGTACACTTGTAGCAAATTGCTTTTTAATTTAAAGTGTCTGTAACACAACTGTTACAGCTTTCTAGAAAAAAATGTGTTCAAAACCCGACCTTGGACGACAATATCTGGGTCAAAGCAAGATTAAATTAAAGTATTTGTTTCGTTCTTTTTTAATGTTTGTGTAATTATATGACAATAATAGTGCAAAAAGAATACGAACAAAAGATCTTTATTGTTGGGTTAATGCTTTCTAAAAATCTGTCCTTAAGAATAAAAAAAACCACAGCAACATTTGTTTACCGTAAATCCGCACAAACACGCATGTGGGGACCCATTAGTTTTTGTTTACAAAAACAATCATATGTTTAGATCAAATGATGTGTATAGTAAATTGGTAAATATCGTATAGAATATATAAAATGGAAGTATATCAGAAAGCCACCCTTTTCTTCCCAAAATTGTCCGACTCATTTTTCCATCACATGTTTGATGGATTTGGGTGAAATTTACACAGATGGTGGATATAGTTATGTAGATGTGCATCCCACTTTTGTTTTTCTTGATAACCCCAGTATTTACCCCACTAGGCCCCTACAATGGGTGAGTTTTTTAAACAGTGTCAGAATTGGCTGAAATTTGGATAGCTTGTAGAGTATGCCATTTATAGGTGTCAATTGTTGTGTTCAAACCTGTAGCCCTAACATTTACCCCACAGAGCCCCCAAAGTGTAAAGGTATTTGTATGTTACTGGGCACCACAAACGAAAGATTTCTGTGGCGCAATAGTGTTACAAGGGCAACCAGTTGTATGTTACTCGTTTGCGACTGTGTGGGTTGCTTGGTGAACGTTAGTTAGGGGGTTGTTAACAGCCCTATGATGTCAGAAACATTAACAGTTGTTGCTCAAAACACCTCTAGTGGTCGAAATTTTAAACATTGGCGGATTGGGCTGAAGTTTTGCAGTATTATTGATTGAGTCATTGAGGTTTCATATTTTTTTAGTTTGTGTGTCGGACCACATTAGTTACCCCACTAGCCCCCTAAAATGGGTGAGTTGATTAAACAGTGTCTGGATTGGCTAAAATTAAGTAGCATGTGGACTATGCTATTTGTAGGTTTCGATTGATGTGTTTTACCTTGTAGCCCCAACATTTACTCAACTAGCCCCCTAAAATAAATGAACTTTTAAAAAACGTCCTAATTATATAAAATTTGCAAAGTTTCATGAAGATACTAAGTCCTCAAATGTTATGTTTGTCCTTGTAGCACCACAACTTAACCAACTAATTCCTAAAATGGGTGACCCTTTTACCAATTTTCGAATTGAATGAAAATTGGACAGCTTGAATTTGCTATTCATAGGTGTCCATCTTTAAAAAAGAATGTTAAATAGGACATACTTAACACAATATCTGGGGTGAATCTAAATTTATATAGTTTGTACTCTACATAGTATTATTATTTAGGACCAGTGCCAATCACTGTGTTTTACCTTACAACGCCAAACTTTCACATGGTTATCTCTTCAAATGCATTATTATCAACTCTGCATGTGTGGGGACCCATGAGTTTCTGCCTGCAGAAACAACTGAGGTTATAAAAGACGATGGCTAATATGGGACCCAATACAAAATAAGCATAGGAAATATATCAATGTTTTAAAATAGGTTATAGTGTAAATGCAACAACAAAATGTGCTAAGCCACCCTTCTAGTTCAAAAGCAACTACACTCAGTCATGGTTTGGGATTTTTAATTGTGATGCAATCAAACAGATTATGCTATTAACCGATATGCGATTAACCGGATTTGTCTGTATCCCATTTTTTAATAATCAAATATTTTCGCCTATGCAATAAACTCTAGTATAGGTAAAAAATCAACTTAATTGAACGAATTAGTGACATTTACAAAAGCACTGTGTTTTCAACTGATGCGTTGTGTTGACTGCTTATCACTGATGTTATAAGTTATCAGTTTTACTTTGACTGTAGTTAAACAGAACCGTTAATAATATTTGTATGTTTTTGCTATTGTATAGATAGGGCAGGTGGTTGGATATCAAGTTGGTCTGGAGAAAATGACTTCACAAGATACGAGACTTACGTTTGTTACAACAGGGGTTCTTTTACATCAGTTAATAAAAGCAAAGAACCTTAACAAATTTACTCACATTATACTTGATGAGGTAAGTATTTATGACACATATGGATTTTACTCAAATTGTTTGTGAGTTTGAAAACAGTGTTGGAATTGGCTGAAATTTGGATAGCTTGTAGAGTATGTCATTTATAGGTGTCAATTGTTGTGTTCAATTATATGAAATTTGCAAAGTTTATTGAACATACTATTTTAAGTCCTCAAATGTTGTGTTTTGCCCTTAAGCACCACAATTTAACCAACCGGTCCCTAAAATGGGTGACTCTTTTAACAATGTTGAAATTGAATGAAAATTGGTCAGCTTGTAGAATTTGCTATTCAAGGCATCAATTTTTTTTGTTTTACCCCATTATACCATTTACTTCTTTTTTTCTTTAAAAATGACATTAAATAGGACATACTTCAAACAATATTTGGGGTGAATCTGATTTGTATAGTTTGTACTCTACATCAGTGTTTCCCAACCTATAGGTCGCGACCCAAAGTTGGGTCGCCAGTTTTTGTGACAATAATAGCATCTCTGTTTCATAGCGTTATTTTGTTATTTCCCAAACCTATAAATTGTTTCCCAATAAAAATTTCATGACTATTTGGCGTGATAGTGACTTACTCTGTTTGTGACGTCATAATGTTTGTGTGAGATCACTATTAAGCGCTGTCTGGCTCGTAATGCCTTGAACCAGCTCTAATGTTGGCGGAAAAACGAATAATTTTTGTTTGATGCTTTTTTATTTTTCAAACTGGCGAAGAAATTTTCAAAAAGCTTTCCTGATTTACAAACAAAAGTACAACCCAAATAGTAAGAATGCATGTCCATGGGTCGCGAGAAGCCACAAAACAAAATTTTGGTAAGTATTTGGGTCGCACCAAAAAAAGGTTGTGAACACTGCTCTACATAGTATTATTATTTGAGCCCAGTGCCAATCACTGTGTTTTACCTTTCAACACCCGACTTTCTCATGGTTATCTCTTCAAATGCATAATTATCAACTTTGTATGTGTGGGGACCTATGAGTTTCTGCCTGCAGAAACAACTAAGGTTATAAAAGACGGTGGCTAATATGGGACCCAATACAAAATAGGCATAGGAAATATATTAATGTTGTAAAATAGGTTATAGTGTAAATACAACGACAAAATGTGCTAAGCCACCCTTCTAGTTTTAACTTTATTTGCAACAATATCCTGATTTGATTTTAGTTCATGTAACCAGTAAACAGTAAATAGCCATGTAGTAATGTGTTACACAGGTTCATGAAAGAGATCAAGAAACAGACTTTGCCATGCTTTTGGTCAGAAAACTGTTGTGGCTTAATTCGAAGTCCGTAAAGGTAGGGCTTACCTTCGTAAGCAATAATTCTGTTTGGTAGCTATTGCTTGCCCATACAATTAGGTAAATAATGTTTACATGATTTTAACTTTTATAGCAGGTAAATGTATTTTTTCTACTTTGTTGTATAACTTATGATCCATGCTAAATGGTTTGTAAAATAATAAAATATTTTTTTTTCTACTTTGTTGTATAATAAGGTAAATAACACTGAACGTGACTAGTATGATAAACAGTGCATGATAAACAATAGAAAAAAGAATTAAATGCAAGTATGTCACAATGCATCAAAAACACCCTGTGATAATTATCCTTAAAACGATTGATTGGTCTTCTAATCATTGAGCAGGTGCCTGTAGCATGAAGCATCACATCTGTTTTGATGTTTATTGTGTTGCCCTGTTGATGAACATTCCATGACTTGATCTGCTCAAAGATTAGAGGCCCAAATCAATTGTTATCCCACAGTGTTTTCAATAAGTTGTGATGTACTTTGTTTAACTCAATTTTTTTTCTTTGTTTATCGTGCACTGAACTACTCGCATTTAGTGTTATTTACCCTGATAAAGGCGACCTGTATAGGATGTCAAAATGTTGGTACAAAAATACAATTGTGAAAAGAGTTCTGTAAAATTGATGGTATTAGATTTGTTATGTCATTGTGCGCACGAACATATAATACAGTTTTGTGTGACCTTCCATTGACGTGAAGCTTTTTTTTTTCCAGGATAAAAAATACATTTTTTGTTTTGTGTGATTTATTTAAGTAGTTGCCGGACTAAATACTTCTACTTTAAACACACATTTTTTTATATTTATTGAAAACATATATATATATTGCAACATACTAGCAAAAAGTCATGCAGTAAAAAACGAGGTAAATCCTGTGTAAATATGTTAACCTATCTAAAAGAAAGTAGTCATACACCATTTTTAAAATGTATGAAATCCACAACTGTATTTTTAGGTGATTCTGATGTCAGCAACATTAAATAGTCATCAAATAGCTGAATATTTTGGATATCATGTAAATGGAAATTTTTCACTTGCTCCAACTATTTGCATAAAAGTAAAGTTGCTTTCATACTAAATGCTATTTTAGGAGCAGGATTTTTATTTTGAAACTTTGTTCAAGGGACGCTTGTTTAATGTTTTGGAACACTATGCAGAAGATCTAACATCACTGGGTTCTTTACCAAAGCTTGATGTTGCAAACCCTGAAATATCGGATGAAGTTTATACACTAGCATCTCGACTGATTTTGCATTTGGATGTTTTGGAGACTGAGGTAAAAACTGTTACAACTAATGGCCTGGTGGTTGCCCTGCTTTGTATGAGTATTTTCATTGAGAGATGTGGGTCGGAGGTGTTTAGTTTGTTTGGTAAAAACAACCAGTGATTATGATGCTGACTTTCTAAACTTTATTTTACAGTTTAATTATGGGCCCCCTTCCCTGAAGGGGACACATATTGATTTTACTCAAATTGTTTGTGTTTTTTTCTTCCCAAAGTTTGTCCGACATGTTTTTCCATCAAATGTTTGATGGATTTGGCTGAAATTTACACAGATGGTAGATATAGTTATGTAGATGTGCATCCCACTTTGTTTTTGTTGATAACCCCAGTATTTATCCCGCTAGCACCCTAAAATGGGTTATTTTCTTCCCATAGTTTGTCAGACTCATTTTGCCATCAAATGTTTGATGGATTTGGATGAAATTTACACAGGTGATAGATATAGTTATGTAGATGTGCATCCCACTTTGTTTGTCCAAATAACCCGAGTATTTACCCCGCTAGCCCCCTAAAATGGGTGAGTTTGTAAACAGTGTCAGAATTGGCTGAAATTTGGGTAGCTTGTAGAGTATGCCATTTATAGTTGTCGGTTGTTGTGTTTAACCCTGTAGCCCTAACATTTACCCCACAAGCCCCCAAAGTGTAAAACATATTTGTATGTTACTGGACACCACAAACGAAAGATTTCTGTTGCTCAATAGTGTTACAAGGGCTAGCAGGGGTATGGTGCTCGTTTGTGACTTTGTGGATTGCTTGGTGAACGTTTTTGTGTGTGTTTTGCTTGTTGCGTGTTACCTTTGCTTGTTTATTTTTTGTTGGCTTGACCATTAACCACTAGGAGACTCTTAGCCTGTTCAGTTTACTTGTTGTTGTACAGTCTAGCGAGAAGCAGCAAAACTTTTTGGTGCACAGGCACCCTCTAGTGCAGTGGTTCTTAACCTTTTTTCCTTGCTGCACCCCTTTCAAATCACTAACCAATTTTCGCACCCCCTTTCAAATCACTAACCAATTTTCGCTCCCCCTTCTGTCATTGCTTAAATAGAATAGACCTAACCAACCTTAATGATTCAGCATCCCCGCACCCCCTAGGAACAGTTCTCGCACCCCTTGGGGGTGCGTGCACCCCAGGTTAAGAACCCCTGCTCTAGTGTTTTGTGTTTTCCTTTGTACGCTCTTGATCTTTAACGCCCTCTTTCGTCACCTCCCACCTGTTTCCTGTTGAAACGGTTCGGAGGATAAAACCAAAGAGCGCTCTTCACCTTCTCGGAAAAGCTCTTGGCTACCTCTTCGGCGCAGTGCCTGCGAGAGATCCTTAGGGGTTTTCCCTTCTTACGTCACTAATTGGTCAACCTACGCCTTGGGCGTAAAGTAACCAATTATTTTTCCCTTCTTACGTCACTAATTGGTCAACCTACGCCTTGGGCGTAAAGTAACCAATTATTTTTCCCTTCTTACGTCACTAATTGGTCAAAAATGAAGTCGAGACTCTTTACAATCGCTACAAAACAGCTCAGTCCTGCAGTTATATGAACGGGACAATCACCATTACAGCAGAAAAAACACCTAGACCTTTGACCAAACTAACCCTCCATCCCGTCCCACTCGAACTAACTGAAGAACACTGGACAGAAGGTTGTAAACAACTAGAATGGGGCAAATACTACAAACACGAATATCTTACTTATAAAGACTTCCCCAATCTCCAACACGGTTATATGCATATTTTTCTTGAAGATGCCTTGGTTGAAAACATGTGGCACACTCACCAAATTTTTGGCCATCAAATGCAAGTTATAAAACCAGGAGAGTCATTCGGTCCCAAATGCGCACACTGTCTTGGTCTTGGGCACTGGGCTAACCGATGCCCAATTAGACATCTGTGCAAAATTTGCAAAGAAAATCATCACGTTTCGGATTGTCCGTTCGGGTCTCCTATAGAAAGGACACCTGAACCTGAAATCAAAAAAGCCAAGAAACAACAACCCAACAAATCCACTCCTAAGTGGAAAACTTTCTCTAACGTCAAACCAGATGATTTCACTGCCCTCCTTGCACAAATAGAAAAACAAAACACGAAAAAGAAATTAAACGATCAAATCAATCCTGACAATTCGTTGCAGAAAGAAGCTCTTCAGGCTATTGCAGAAGAACAAACAACAGAACACTCTTCCACAAACCAAAATGATAAACCTTCTGATCCTTAATCTTCAGGAACGAAAGACCTTTTGATAATACCTTCCAGCTTTCCTCATCCTGTTGATGAATCCAAATGAATCCTTATCCCCCAAACTTTCATCTCAAACAAATAATGTTAAATTTCTTTTCACAAATGCGAAGAAACAGATTGAATTTCCCGCGGAAAGTGGGTCTTCTCTTTATGGCACCCCTCAAACGCAACAGGACACTCCACTTCACCCACCACTTACTTCCCATAATGACAAAACTAAATCTGCTCCCATCATTTCTCAACAACTGGAAAAAAAAACCCAACTTGACAAGCTCTTCCAACCTGGACAACCAGAGGAAAACAAGGTCAACAACAAAGACAAAGACGAAGAAGAAGACCAAACGTCAAGAACCAAAAGAAACCGTAGTTCCAGTGGAGGTCAAAAAAAAACCTAAGAAAAAACAAAACAAAAACAGATCTAAATCCTCATAATTTTTTGTTTTAAATGGCAGCAAATATTTTAAGTTTGTCTTCTTTCAACATTAACGGTTTAGACCACAATTTGTCAAATATTTCGCACTTTATTGCTCAAGCTGATTCAAATATTTTTTTGTTACAGGAGGTACACAAAGTAAATCAAACAAACTTTATAAATTGGACAAACAAACAAAACCTACTATTCTTTTTTAACGCACACTGGAGAAACTCGTCTGATCGTAAAGCAAAACACGACGGCACTCTCATCCTAATAAAAAAACGCTTCGGACAAGACCTTCAAATTAATCACGAAATTATAACCGAATATCAAATACAAAAAATCAATTTTGACTTTAACGACAAACCCATCACAATTCTAAACCTTTACATGCCATCCGGGCAAAAATCTAGTACGGTTAATAAACGTTTAGAACTCTTTCATGAAATTGAAAACCATTTAATACGAAACTTACACCGCTATATAATCCTAGCCGGTGACTTTAACTTAATACAAGACCAAATTGACACGATTGAAAACTTCCGAAACACAAGTGATCAACTGTACTGGCAGAACACAATAAAAAACCATAAACTAACAGACGCATTTCGGGTTTTTCATCCTACCAAAAAAATTCTACATGCGTGGAACACATAATGCTGCGACAAGAATCGATAGAATCTGCTGTAGCATTAACTTACTCAGTAAACTCGCTAAATTTAAACACAAATTTATACACTTCTCGGTCCACAACTATGCTCCCACTGGATCCTTTAAGTTAAGTAAAAGATGGGGGAAGAACCTATGGAAACTTAACCTTACACATTTAGACAACCCTGAGTACGTTTCTGGTATCAAAAGCATAATATTAGATAACCAAGATAACAAAGACCAATTTGACAATCCCATTTTCTGGTGGGAAGCTCTTAAACGCAAAATTAAACAACATTCGATCTCATTTTCGATCCAAAAAAAGAAATCTGACATACAGGAGACACTAAACGCCCAAATAGAACTACAAACATTAATGCTACAAATGAATCCGGACAATCTAGAAGCAAACCTTAAGTTTGTAGAAATCAAAAACAAAATTAAAACACAAGAACAAAACACGATGAAAGGAGCTCAAATCAGAGCAAGATTAAAAGATATCACTCCTGAAGAAAAACCAGATAAAATATTCTTTAGAATCGAAAATGTTAGACAAGAAACAACAAGCATTCGAACATTAAACATTGATGATAAATCGGAAACAGACCAAACAAAAATTATTAACGAAGTATATAATTTCTATACTACACTCTGGCAAACCAAAAGTCCAATATCCACTAACGCGCAAAAACACTTTTTATCTGAACTCGTAGTGAACCCAGCACATAACGAACCAGACATACTCCCAATCACACCTGAAGAATTAGATATTACAATAAACTCAATGAACAAAAAATCTTCCCCGGGGGAAGACGGTTTATCCATTGAATTCTATCTAAAATTTTGGCAATTACTCAAACATGATTTTATGGAAATAGTCCATAACATATACCTTCGTGTGAAGAATTACCCGACACATTTAAAAACGCAATAGTAAAACTTATTCCAAAGAAAAAGGACAGGACATTAATAAAAAATTGGCGACCCATTTCATTGTTAAATTTAGATTACAAAATTATAAGTACCACAATTGCAAATCGGCTAAAAAATGAATTAAGTAAGAAAATCTCCAACGAGCAAAAATGCGGCCTGTCCAAACGATACCTATACCACATACATTATAACATCACAGCAATCATTGAATATTCCAAACAGAAAACATCTCCTTTAGCACTTGTACTTGTAGACATGGCTAAAGCCTTCGACTCGGTAAATCACGACTTTATGTTTAAAATTCTTGTGAAATTACAAATAAATAAATATATTATAAATTGGACAAAAATACTGTACAAAAATATCTCTAGTCAGGTCAATGTGAATGGAAAATTAACTAATAAAATACAAATCAACCGCGGGGTCCGCCAAGGATGCGGCCTATTGATGCTTCTATACGTTGCCGTCATGGAAGCACTAATAACTATCACAAACAGTAACCTTAAAATTAACGGGGAGAAATTTGGACAAACTGTAGTTAAATTACAACAATATGCTGATGACACAACGTTTATAATAACCGATCAACCTTCACTAAATGAAATATTCAAACAAATGAACCTTTAAGAACTAGCAAGCGGCCAAAAAATTAATAAAGATAAAACAGAGATAATCGCATTTTCAAACAAAGATCCCAAATTAATTACAACTATGGAAACTACCTAAAGCACGACGTCAAAGTTCTAGGAATAATATGCACGACTCAAAACTGGTTTATGCATAAAAACTGGAACACATACATAAGCTACGTAAAATCGACAGTTTCCAAATTCGCTTGCAGAAACTTAACTCTGCAAGGGAAAATAGTTATTATAAACACAATAGTTATGCCCAAAATCCTTTTTCTAGCTCGCGTTTTTCCTCCTCATAAAGATCACATCAACAAATTAAACCACATCCTGTACCAATTCCTTTGGGCACCAAATAAAATCGAACAACTGAGTCAAAATAAACTGATCGCTGATTTTTAAAAAGGCGGTTTAAGATTGCCCGACGTCGAAACAAAAATAAACGCTACACAACTCGAAATAATATGGGACCTCATAAATGCTGACGAAATTAACGAATTTTGGCTGCAATGGGCCATTTATAACTTAGGCTTTAATTTAAAAAAGATAAAACCTTAAATAATAACCCAAACGCATGGAAAATGACAAAAGATTGGCAGAATACATATAAACTTTACAACACCCTAATTGAAATTGACGCTGATTGTAATTGGAAAAAAGCCAAACTTAGGCATTTTTACTACGAACTTATTAAACAAAAAGAAATAATTACAGTACCAATTTTATCCACCGATTTCAAGTGGAAACATGCGTTATACTATCAAAAAGGAATTAAAAATTACTTTAATAACCTAGAACGACAGTATGCATATATGTCAATTCATCAGGCATATAAATGGGGTGACTTTCACAGAAAAAATCAAATGCTCATACTCAACACTGGTAGAATTCGACTTACTTTTGTAAATTCTGCAGAACAGATCAAGATAATATAGAACACTTACTAACAAAATGCAACATATCGAAACAAATACGTTAAAGGAAATTATTCTCGAGAAACACAACGTAGATCTTAATCCGACACCATCTTTACAATTATATAACATATTCAGCCACGAAACTCCCCTCATACTTGTTAAAACAATAGCAATCTGGCGCTTCACTATTATAGCGCAGAAATTTAAACTAGACTGTAGAAATGAATCTTTACCTTTTTCCGACACCTTTATAAAACGACAGGCAGCAAAAATATATGAAACACTCGTAAATCAATTAAAAAGATTTGCACAAATCTATGGGGAACCAATTATTGAAACTCAATTTAATTTGGACCCAAAAACTTTACATTGTAACGCGTACTTTACAGTCGCGTAATTTACCAAACAATACGATATATCGCATACTTATATGTTATATATCGTTTCATTAAAGATTGACAAATATTTAACTTCTAACGGTAATGTGTCAAGCCAAATAAAGTTGTTCGCTCTTTTCTCCTTTTACTTACTGTAATTTTATTTCTGCAACCGAGTAATTGTTAATGTTATTTTGCTCTGTTGTGACTTTTATGTTTCGTTTTTAAGACGATGATGGTTTTTGGGGAAGGTCCCTACCACTATCGGTGTTGTGGCCGAGCCAATCTGAGTCAAAAAAAAAATGCTTGGTGAACGTTTTTGTCGACATTTTAAACATAGGCGGATTTGGCTGAAATTTTGCAGTACTATTGATCGAGTAATTGAGGTTTCCTATTTTTTTTAGTTTGTGTGTCGGACCCCATTAGTTACCCTACTAGCCCCTTAAAATGGGTCAGTTTTTTAAACAGTGTCAGGATTGGATAAAATTTGAGTAGTATGTGGATAATGCTATTTATAGGTTTCAATTGATGTGTTTTACCTTGTAGCCCCAACATTTACTCAACTAGCCCCCTAAAATAAATGAACTTTTAAAAAACGTCCTAATTATATGAAATTTTGCAAAGTTTATTAAACATACTAAGTCCTTAAATGTTATGTTTTGCCCTGTACCACCACAACTTAACCAACTAATTCCTAAAGTAGGTGACCCTTTTCACAATGTTTGAATTGAATGAAAACCGGACAGCTTGTAGAATTTGCTATTTATTTTTTGTTTTACCCCATTATGCCACTACTTACTCGTTCGTTTCTTTGAAAAGGAACATTAAATAGGACATACTTCGCACAATATCTGGGGTGAATCTAAATTTATATGGTTTGTACTCTACATAGTATTATTATTTAAGCCCAGTGCCGATCACTGCGTTTTACCTTACAACACTAAACGTTCACATGGTTATCTCTTGAAATGCATTATCTACAACTTTGCATGTGTGGAGACCCATGAGTTTCTGCTTGCAGAAACAACTAAGGTTATAAAATACAGTAGATGGTATGGGACCCAATATAAAATAAGCATAGGAAATATATCAATGTTTTTAAATAAGTTATAGTGTATATGCAAGGGCAATTTGTGCTAAGCCACCCTTCTAGTTTTATTTTTATTTTGTTATTGTACGCGTGTAATGCTGTCAATACAAAAAAGATTCGGCCATTTAGAGGGATGTTAACAGCTTATAATTATGGGTCCCCTTCCCTGAAGGAGATCCATTTTGTGTTTGTCTATATTTTCTTTTCCTTTTTTCTGTCTAACGCTGGTTTGTTATACGCGTTTGGTCAAGAAAGAGTGCTTTAAATTGATTCAAATTTTGGCCGATGTTGTTTATTATCTAAATTTGATCCTCCTGAAATTTGACTCCGAATGACCCAGCGGTTCACCCACAGGCCCCCCAAAACATAACCTTTTTGAAACATGGTTTGTTATTCACGCTTGGTCAAGAAAGAGTGCTTCAAATTTATTCAAATTTTGACAGATGTTAATTATTAACATAAATTTAATCCTCCTGAAATTTGACCTGGAATGACCCAGCGGTTCACCCACAGGCCCCCAAAATGTAAAATTTTGAAAAAAGCTATACGACTAAGTACATCATCTAGGATTTATATGCTTTGTTGGTTGGTGCAATTAACCTACATTTGATCCTCCTGAAGTTTGACCCCGAATGACCCAAGGGTTAACCCACAGGGCCCTTACAAATAATTTTTTTAATACGGCTATACTGACCTAAGTACGTGATCTAGGAGTTTCATGCTTTGTTGGTTGGTGCAATGTAAGATATTCTAAATATTTTTGTAACTTTTAATTGGATCCACCCATTTTGCACCCCTTTAATCCCGAAATAATTGGTTTTAGTTTTTCTAGTCCCTTATGTCAGAAATGCAGCCTGTGATATGTACTAAAACAGGGGTGTGCAACCCGCTGCCCGCGGGTCACAATCCGGCCCACCAAGCCATTTAGTGTGGCCCTCAACAACACTCTGATTCTCTGATTAGATTTCGGTAAATCTCCTTGCTATACGTAACAAGAATAAGCTAAACCAGCGCATGGAACTTAATTCACCCACCAGACCTACGGTCTTCTATTCGCATTAGGTGCTTGTTGCGTACTATACCGAATGTGATGTAATATACCTCTATGTCTAGTAAACAATTACTTTGTTGTGAAAGGCAGTGTTGCAACGAAACTTACTTGCACCTAACATTTTAAAGTTGATTTTAAAAGCAAAATAAAACAAAACGCAGGGGTGTGGAAATAATATCGACATGATGTTATAATGCAAGCCGCACAAACAGTAGTGTAAAAAAGTGTAAATACGGTACATGAAAAAAATTGTCTGGCCCTCGCTTGATGTCCGAAATTGGTTATATGGCCCGCCGCCGAAAAAGGTTGCACACCCCTGTACTAAAAGGTAAAATTTTAAGAAAAAAATTGTTTGCAGTGGGTTACTCATTTAGTGTTCAAAATTTTGGCTCAATAGCCAAATGGTTACCATTACAGCCCATAATATGTGTACACTGGAAAGCCTCGAGAATCTAAAAATAACCGCAACATTTGTTTTCCATAAATCCGCACACACACACATGTGTGGGGACCCACTCGTTTTTGTTTGCAAAAACAATCATATATGTAGATCAAATTATGTGTATATTAAATTGGTAAATATCATATGGAATAGAAAAAAATGGAAGTACAGTCAAACTTCGATACTATGCCACCCTCGCTACTATACCACTTTTGATCGTCACCAACTAAATTCAATAGAAAATATATTTACTATGCCACCCCTTACCCTTGATACTATGACACATGAGAGTACAGTATTACTGTATTAACGGTCTGGTTCCGGATTATAAATCGACAATTTTCGGTTTGAGCTCATGATAAAACAGAGAAAACATGAAAAACAAATCGTTGAGTAAATAAATGTGGTCATGTTAAGAGGTTTCATGGCTTTGCAGCGAGTTATGTAAACGCCGCTCCGTGCTTGTGTCACGACAAAACTAACAGATCCTGTTTGTTCTATGCACGATCTGTCCGTTTTTTATAATAAATTATACTGCATACTGTACCTTATACTGTATACTGTAATAAATTACAATCGTACAACACAACGTGGCATTACAGTACATTGTCACGTCACAAGGCTATGTTTGAAAATAACCCTCGCTATTATGCCACCCTCGCTACTATGCCACTTTCTCTCGGTCCCAAAGGGTGGCATAGTATCGAAGTTTGACTGTATATCAGAAAGCCACCTTTCTAGTTTAAATATGGTTCAACCCATCAGGTTTCACTAGGTTGCAGCAATGCTGCTCAAATTTCTTGAATAGGGAAATAGAAATGTTCCAGCCTGGATTAGAGCCCACAACCTTTTGAACCCAAGGCTGTTGTGCTAACCAACAACTTTAGCGACCATAAATTTTTCATAAAATTGTTTTGTTTTTTCTATGGTTGGGCATTTGACCAGTCAAATAAAATCTGGTCAATTGACCGGTCAAATACTATTCACATTATTAAATTGCAAGTTCAGTTAAAAGTTGGAAGTTAAATCTTCTTCTAAACCATAAGTAATGGAAATGAAGGTTGCAACTCATGTAAATTTGTTTGTGAAATAGGAAATGTCCAGTTTGTATTATATAGACTTTCCAACTGCATTGCATGCTTCACTTCATCATTTACCCCACCTGTGTGTCTATAATTTTCATTCAGTAATCACATTTGTAAAGTGGATTCTCATAATTATGGGTCCCCTTCCTTGAAGGGGACACATCTTGATTTTACTCGATTTCTTTTTTTCTTTTTTTTTCTTTTTTTCTTCCCTGAAGTTTGTCCACCCCTTTTTGCCCTGAAATGTTTGATGGATTTGGATGAAACTTTCACAGATGGTAGATATAGTTATGTAGATGTGCCATCTGCTTCATTTGTCATGATAACCCCAGTATTTACCCCGCTAGCCCCAAAATGTAAAATGTGGTTGGTGCGCACCACAAACGTTAGTTTTGTGTGATGTTATAAAGGCAACCATATATACATTACTAATGTTTGTGGGTTGTTTGGTGGATGTTTTTGCAGTTGACAGTCAGGGGTGTTAACAGCCCTTATGACGTCAGAGGCATCAACGGTTGTTGCTCAAAAGCCCCTCCAGTGGCCAAATGTTTAAACATTTGCCGATTTGGACAAAAATTTACAGGACTTTGGATTGGATTATTGTGGTTTGATATTTTTTTAGTTTTGGAGTAGAGACCAATTATTTACCCCACTAGCCCCCCAAAAAGGGTGAATTGTTTAAGTATTGTTCGAATGGGATGAAATTTGGACAGTTTGTCCATTGTGCCATTGTTAGGTGTTGATTGTTGTTTTCCAACCTGTAGCCCCAACATTTACCCGCTAGCCCCCTAAAAAGGGGGAATTTTTTGAACAATGTCTGAATTGGATAAAATTTGGAAAGCTTGTAGAGTATGCCATTTAAAGGTGTTGATACTTGTGTTTGACCCTGTAGCCCCAACATTTACCCCACTAGCCCCCTACAATGGGTGAATTTTTTTAACAAAGTCTGAATTGAATGAAATTAGGACAGCTTGTGCAATATTCCAATAATAGCAGCTGATTGTTGTGTTTTAGTCTAATTTTTCGCTATTTACCCCTTCATTTTTCAGATAGAACATACAATAGAAAAACCTTTAAAAATGACCGAATGGAAGAAAATTTAGATAGTTTGCACTCCACATAGCATGTTTATTTATGCTCAGTACCAATCATTGTATTTGATCTTAAAATACCAAACTTTCACATGGTTATTTCTTGAAATGCATTATTTACAACTTTGCATGTGTGGGGACCCATGAGTTTCTGCCTGCAGAAACAACTAATGTTATAAAAGACAGTGTGTGATATGGGACCCAATATAAAAAAAGTGTAGGGAATATATTATTTTTTTCAAATAGGTTATAGTGTATATGCAAGGGCAATATGTGCTAAGCCAAAAGCCACCCTTCTAGTATTCTATATACATCAGATTGAAGTCTAGTTTTAACTGGGATTTAACTGTGAAACTCGCTTATCCTGCTTAAAATCGTAATTTATGCTGTTATGCTGTTGTCACATCTCTATTCACGACAAAAAAGGAATATACAAAAGCTTGATATGTACGTAATTAATCCACAAAAATTTATTCAGGTCAATTATAAGCTAAATATATAGCTACAAACAATTTTTGGATCAACTATAGAAAAAGGTCTGTAGACCTACAAGTTTACACTGATGATTTGAATCACTTAGATTTTTTATCTGTCAGTAAAAATGTGCGACTACAAGTAAATACTAATGAACTAACTTCCCCTCATGGACATATCACACTCGATTTTTATAAAGATAAAACAGTGCTAGAAGTGATCCATGTTTTTTAATTGCATTGTAAACCTTGCAAAGTTTGCCTTCACGTAAATCAGATCTTAATTTTAAATGAAAAGTATCTCCTAATTGTTTTGGCATTTATTTCAAATGAACAGAACTCATCTATATTGGCTTTAAAAGCACTTATTAATACAAAAGTATGCCCTAAACTGTTCTACCTGAGGGTTATTAAAAATAATTTACCCTTTCCAACAACTAAAAAGCAAGTCCAAGAAAATTTACCACATTTGATTTTTGAAATTAAAAAAATAGTATTTGACCGGTCAAATAAAGTGCTGTCAATTGAAACCCTAGTTTTTTCAACTCATGTCAGACTATACTTAACCACAGACCTCCATTCGAAAATGTTGTTTATAGTGTCTAGGGATGTTCAAACCATATCCATTGTTTAATTACTCGGTCATAACTGAAAGTGCATGATTAAAAGAAGGGAAAGTGCTGTTTTATGATTTTTTTGTATGGAAGTTATTTTAAACTTATAATCTGTTTGAAATATGTTCTGCAGTTTTTTTTTGTGTGTCTGCTTTCTTTTTTGTAAACATCTACTGGGCCACAGAATTTTTGAACAATGAAAATGGGCCATGAAAGAAAAAAGGTTGAGAACCACTGATCTAAACCAAAGCGCTGAAATTAAATACAATCTACATGTGAACTGATATAAACTGGTCAAGTTTCGTATCTGAAAGGATTTTGGAATGAGAATATATTATACCCTTTGCTTGTTTGTTTTTTAGAACCAAATTGACAAAAAACAGCGAGGGTCTGTTTTAGTATTTTTGCCAGGAATCTTTCAAATTCGGGAGTTTGAGAATATATTGGAATGTGAGCGACTAAAACGAAAGTTAAAAATCATTCCTCTGCATTCCAGTATCACGTCAGAAGAACAAGCAGAAGTGTTCATAACCCCACAAAATGGATTTCGTAAAGTATATTATGTCCATATATTTAGTTATGCTTTATTTGTTTACAATTTTGGCATGGATTATTATTTATCACAATTTATGAAAAGTTGTGGGCAAAACACACCTTTCAGAAACAAATTCTATCACTAAACCTATTCAGATGAGTGGTGAAATTTCAATATTTACCTTGTTTATAAAATAACATTCTGGCTAAGTCAATACTCCAAAATGCCATCTGTTTACATAGCTAAAAAAATATTTTTTATCTCTTTCACTGCCTCATTACAGTCTTAGCGGCAGGTAGGTGTAACAGCCTTTGAAAAAATTGTACAGGACTGAAGTTCAGGACATCAAATCACTCAACTTCCACATACTCAATTATGCCTAACTGTTTTCCTAATGACGTCATCCCATTCTCAAACAATCTGATTAAATGAAAGAGCTAAAAATATTTGCAGTAATACTTCATTGTTACAGTTTACTAAAATTGCAGCTTATGTACCCAGGTTATCTTGTCGACCAATATTGCAGAGAGCTCAATCACAGTTCCAGATGTTGTATATGTTGTAGATTTTTGCCTTACCAAATGCATGGTGTGTGACATGGACACAAATTACCAAGTATGTATCTAAGTGGCAGAATGATGAACAATAATGCATGTGGAAAATACTCAGCAGTAATCATGGGTCCCCTTCCTTGAAGGGGAGCATCTTGATTTCACTCAGTTTTTTTTCTGTTTTTTTTTCTCCGGTGAAGTTTGTCCATGCACCTTTTGGCATGAAATTTTTGGTGAATTTGGATGAAACTTTCACAGATGGTAGATACAGTTATGCAGATGTGCCATTTGCTTTGTTTGACTTGATAACCCCAGTATTTACCCCGCTAGACCCCAAAGTGTAAAACGTTTTTGTATGTTGCTGCGCACCACAAACAAAAGATCTCTGTGGTGTAATGGTATAATAAAGGTACTTGTGTTTGTGCATTACTTGGTGGACATTTTTGCACATGCCAGTCAGAGGGGTGTTAACAGCCTTATGAAGTCAGAAGCGTTGACGAATGTTGCTGATAACACCTCTAGTGGTCAGAATTTTAAACATTGTTTGATTTAGATACAATTTTACATGACTGTTGATGGGATCATTGTGGTTTCATATTTTATACTTTTGGGTATAAAACCCCATCAGTTGTCCCACTGACCCCCTAAAATGGGTGAGTTTTTATGTGTCCCCTTCTAGAAGGGGACACATATTGTTTTTGTCCATATTTTTATTTTTTCTGTCTAACGCTGGTTTGTGAGACGCGTTTGGTCAAGAAAGAGTGCTTTGAATTTATTCAAATTTACAGTTAATAATCCAAATTTGATCCTCCTAAAGTTTGACCCCGATTGGCCCAGCGGTTCACCCATAGGCCCCCAAAACGTAATTTTTTTAAAACCGTTGTAATGACTAAAGTACAGCGTCTTGGAGTTTCATGCTTTGTTGTTTGGTGCAATGTAAGGTTTTTTAAAGAATTTTCTTTTCTTTTTTTTCGGATTCGCCCATTTTTCACTCTATAAACCCCGAAATAATCAGTATTAGTTTTAGGCAGAAATACAAGCCCTATGGTGCAGAAATATTTTAATATTTAAAAATAACAATTGTTTAAGCAGGGTATTCGTTTAGTATTTAAAATTTTGCCAGTTACCTTTACAACCCATAATATGTGTACACTATCAGTCAGATATAAGTCCCAAGGGAGGAATTCACTGGTTTATGATTAAGGCGGCAGAGTGGGAGTGCTCAGGTTGACGTCCGGACAGACGTTTTACGAGACAGTCGTTTGGGTGATGGTTGCAGAATCAGCACTTTGTGCGCAGTTTGCACAGCATCACGATAGTGCCTCAAAAAGTGTGGCAAATTAAAAAGTTTAGCATGCGATTAACCTATTGTGGACGCCGGCTGATCCAAGCGTGTTTTTGTGGGAGAGTTAGTTGCTTAACCCTATTTTCCGCCAGTTGCGCCATTGCTTCAGTGTTTATGCACTATCTGAGTAAAATAGTTCAGAAAATATTAACCACCTCCAATTAGGTGGCAAGAAATCACAGTCCCGCACGCCGATTTTATAGTCGAGTGGCGCGACCACATTTTTGCACCCCTGCCCCTACAGTCAAGTGCAATTCACCATTAATAGAAACTGATTGTTGTGTTTTAGCCTATTTTCTCACTATTTAACATTTTGTTTTCAGATAGTCATAAAATAGAAAAACCTTAATAAATGTATGAATGAAATGAATTTAAATAGTCTTTACTCCATATAGCATATATAATTATGCTCAGTACCGATCACTGTGTTTGACGTTACAATGCCAAACTTTCTCATTGTTATCTCTTAAAATGCATTATTTACAACTTTACATTTGTGGGACCCATGAGTTTCTGCTTGCAGAAACAACTAAGGTTATAAAAGACAATGGATGATATGGGACCTAATATAAAATAAGTGTCGGATGTAAGTATATGTTAATAAATAGCTCACAGTGTATGTGCTATGGCAATATGTGCTAAGCCACCCTTCTAGTTTCAAGACCAATTCTACTTATTTAGAGTCTAAGGGTTCAGTGGGCTTCAAAAGCGAATGCCAAGCAACGTGCAGGAAGAGCAGGTCGTGTATCATGTGGACAAGTTTATAGACTTGTAAGTCGCTTTTTTTGGGACACTTGTATTCCAGAATATGGCATTCCAGAATTACAACGTTGTTCATTGGAAAGTGCTGTCCTCAAAGTAAGTGTGATGTTATGTTTGACACTGAAACTTTTCGTAAAAGTTTTAACGAATATTAGGGATGGGCCAAGACTGCAATTGTTCAAGCATGCTCTGTTATATTGTTTTTGTCTATATTTTTTTTTCTTTCTAACGCGGATTTGTTCCCACGTTTTGGTCAAGAAAGAATGGTTCAAACTTTTTCAAATTTACACACATTATAGATATTGGTCTAAAGATGGTCCATGTGAAATTTGACCCCATTTGATCTCTCGGTTTACCCACAGCCCCCAAAAACGTGAAATTTTTAAAACGGCTATACTTGCTAAAGTACTTCATTCAGGAGTTATATGCTTTGTTGTTTGGTGCAATATAAGGTATTTCAAAGAATTTTGTACCTTAAAAAAAGATTTACCCATTTTCACCCCTTAAACCCCAAAATATTCGTTTCTGTCTAACGCTGGTTTGTTAAATGCATTTGGTCAAAAAAGAGTGCTTTAAATTTATTCAAATTTGCATAGATGTTAGTTATTGTTCCAAATTTGATCCTCCTGAAGTTTGACCCCATACGACCAAGTGGTTCACCCACAGGCCCCCAAAACGAAAAAAATTAAAAACGGCTGTACTGACCCAAGTACATAATCTGAGGGTTTCATGCTTTGTTGGTTGGTGCAATGTAAGCTATTCTAAAGAATTTTGTAACTTTTCATTGGATTCACCCATTTTTACCCCTTAAACCCCAAAATAATAAGTTTTAGGCCAAAAATACAAGCTCTAATGTGCTGAAATGTTAAACAATTGTTTGCAGTAGGTTATTCGTTTAGTAATTAAAAATTTGCCTTAATCGGCCAAATAGTTACTTTTACCGTCCGTAATATGTGTACACTGTCAGTCAGATAGAAGTCTCAACTCTCAAAGTAGTAATTCACTTGTTTACGATTAAGGCGGGTGAATACAGCGGGAGTGCTCAGAATTCACTTGTATACGATTAAGACGGGTGAATGTAGCGGGAGTGCCCAGCTTGACGTCCAGGCGAACGTTTTACGAGACAGTTGTGTTGGTGATTAGAAATCAGCTGTTTTTGCGCAGCCATGCTATGTCGTTTTATTAAGTTATCAAGCTCATTTTCAGTTTTGGAAAATTGTGTTTAAAACTGACCTTGAACGACAATATCAAGGTCAAAGCATAAGATTAAATTGAAAGTGTTTTTCCTGTTCTTATTTACTGTTTTTTTGAAATTATATGACAATAATGATGCAAAAAGAATATGGACAAAACTTTTAAAGTTGGGTTAAGGCTAAAGTTGGTTAAGTTTTTCCTTAAGAATCTAAAAATAACCAGGATGTTTGTTTACCATAAATCCGCATGAACAGACGTGTGGGGACCCATTCGTTTTTGCTTGCAAAAACAATCATATGTGTAGATCAAATGATGTGTATAGGTAAATTGGTAAATAGCTAACAATGATTGTGCCCTATTTTTACTGTTACCAAATCGCATATGCATATGTGTGGGGACCCATTAGATTATGCTTGCAGAAACAATTATGTTCCAGGAAAAAGATAGGGACCCAATGAAATGTAGGTGCCAAATATATATCCATTATAAATGTAGTAAATGGTATATGTGATACATCATTAAATATGATGTAGTATATATAAACTGGCAATATATAGGAAAACCACTATTCTAGTTTTCTTCCCAAAGTTTGTCCGACTCGTTTTTCTATCAAATGTTTGATGGATGTGGCTGAAACTTATACAGATGGTAGATAAAGTTATGTAGATGTGCATCCCACTTTGTTTGTCCAAATAACCCTAGTATTTACCCCGCTAGCCCCCTAAAATGGTAGAGTATGTAAACAGTGTCAGAATTGGCTGAAATTTGGATAGCTTGTAGAGTATGCCATTTAAAGTTGTTGATTGTTGTGTTCAACCCTGTAGCCCTAACATTTACCCCACAAGCCCCCAAAGTGTAAAACGTATTTGTATGTTACTGGACACCACAAACGAAAGATTTCTGTTGCTCAATAGTGTTTCAAGGGCAAGCAGTTGTATGTTACTCATTTGTGACTTTGTGGATTGCTTGGTGAACGTTTTTGTGCCATGGCAGTTAGGGGGTTGTTGCCCTATGACGTCAGAAACATTACCGGTTGTTGCTCAAAACACCTCTAGTGGTCGACATTTTAAACATTGGCGGATTTGGCTGAAATTTTGCAGTACTATTGATTGAGTCATTGAGGTTTCCTATTTTTTTAGTTTGTGTGTCGGACCCCATTAGTTACCCTACTATCCCCTTAAAATAGGTCAGTTTTTTAAACAGTGTCGGGATTGGATAAAATTTGGGTAGTATGTGGACTATGCTATTTGTAGGTTTCAATTGATGTGTTTTACCTTGTAGCCCCAACATTTACTCAACTGGCCCTCTAAAATAAATGAACTTTTAAAAAATGTCCTAATCATATGAAACAGGACATACTTCAAACAATATCTGGGATGAATCTAAATTTATATGGTTTGTGCTCTACATAGTATTATTATTTGAGCCCAGTACCGATCACTGCGTTTTACCTTACAACATTAAACGTTCACATGATTATCTCTTGAAATGTATTATCTACAACTTTGCATGTGTCCATGAGGGGACCCATGAGTTTCTGCTTGCAGAAACAACTAAGGTTATAAAAGACAGTAGATGGTATGGGACCCAATATAAAATAAGCATAGGAAATATATCAATGTTTTAAAATAGGTTATAGTGTATATGCAAGGGCAATATGTGCTAAGCCACCCTTCTAGTTTTTTCGGAATCTGGTAGCGCGCAGAAAATGTTAGTAGACCATACGTTTTTGTGTATGTGTCTTTTTCCACCTAATGCACAACTATTTCGCTACCAATAGCCGTTTCGCAGGTTCCTGTTTTACAAACAGCCACCAAATGTCTCAAATTGTTTATAATCTAGTGATTTGAAGAATTTTGATGTATCTCACAATATCCCATTTGCTTGTGCCTGAAAGTTTATGCTTAATCCATAGACTGAACAGAACAGCTTGATGATCGGTGTCAATTGTTAATGAGATCCTTATCTAAATTGTTAAGTTGTTTTTTGCCTGAACATTTGGCATACAAGAAGACTGCCATGTATTGCTACCAAGATCCCTCGAGTAGCCCCGCAAAATCTATTTATACAAGTTTTACACCCCAAAAAATAGGTTTAAATCAAAGCATGACTGCCAGGCGCCAACACATAAACTTTCATACTAATTGGTCTCCGTGTACGCATACAGCGGCAGGTTGTGGAGGACTGTGCTTCGATAACATCACGGCATAGCCTGTTGGCATAGGTTTTGGAATTGGGGTTTGCCCGATATCCAGTTTTTAATCCGACGCCTAACGAATCGTCGTTAAAATTGCTAAATTCGGCAAATCAGCCTTTCGGCTCGTCTTACATGTTGTGACATACAAACAGCAAACGTCCAAACCTGACGCAGAGAATGCGTTACAATGGCAACTGAGTGAAAAGTCCATGTAAAGTGACTGTTCGCAAAATTAGTTGCACAAATAGCAGACTAAAGCATGTTTTAGTCGTTTGTAAATGTATCGGTATTGATTTATTTTGCACGCCGCATCATACGACGCTTGGAATTTATCACCTTAGCTTATTTTTGTGGAAAACTTTTTTTCTCAAAGTATTACGTCGCTACAAATCTCATAGCTACAATCTGTTGTATATGTTTGTGCGACGTGAGTGATGTGTTGTTGAGTGCATGTGCGTTGCAATTTTTTTTTAAGACACACATGTGCGATTGCACCATACCTACGACGATTAGCATGTGTGAGCACCAGACATAGGGCAATTTGTATTCGAATGCATTCGAATGCATTCGAATACAGGTTTTGCTACCTTTGTGCTGTATTCGAATGATTTTGGCTTTCGTTCGATGGTGCATGAATACAATTCGAATACTTGATGTTATCTTTTGAACCAACAATTCATGAATACAAAAGCTTGTACTTGACTCGTTTTATTCCAATACCATTCGAATTGCTATCACTCAAAAATTACCAAAGTATTCATGAATTCGAATACAGTCATGCAAGTATTCGTAAAGTATTCGGACGCCTGTATTCGACCCCATGTCTGGTGAGCACATTCGCGCTCAATGTGTAAGAATGCTTATTATGAGAGTGTATGTTCTTTTTAGGTTATAAAAGAGTGTGTGGAAATCACTACTTTAACTGATGACAGTCACGTCATGTCAATTGATGATTGCACCTTTTACACAGTTACCGCAGCATCGTGATAGTGCCTCATAAAATATGCGACTGACATAATTCGATCACGGCTTGATCCAAGTGTGTTTTTCACCAAAACAATGTTGGTAGATCGTTGCCTAATCTCTCGTTTTCCACTAATTGTGCCACTGCGACCGTGCACGCAAGTTTATTGGTCGCGTGACGTGCGTCTGCATTTTTGCACCCCTGTTTTAAGTGCATGTGTTTATTTTTTGCTGTTACGTATGTCGAGTATGGGTGGGATGGTTCAAAAATACTCCTTTCAAGGTTAGCAGTATTTTTTAGACTGCTGAACCGAGCGCCCAGTATTAAAAATGCTTGGTACTAAGTACCCAGGTTCTGGCTCAGTTTGCCCCATCCCTGATAAATATTATGATATTTTTGTTTTAGTTCTGAACTATAAGTGTGAGGAGCTATATATGAGCCTATATATATTACCTTTAAGGTGAAAATATTGGATCTTGGTGCACCAAAAGCAATATTATCCTTGGCTATGTCTCCTCCCGATCTTCAAAACATTGAATGTACCATTTTACTACTGAAAGAGGTATTTATGCATTTTTTAAAACTTGGACCCTTTTTTCCAAAGTCTAAAATTCACTAAAATATAAAAAATCACTAAAAGGGCAACCTTTGCTTTCAGTGACTATCTTTTGCAAACATGTACATACTGTATTTTTATCTTTTTGTGGATAAAAATTATGTGAGTATATTGACACTTACTATTTATTTAATATCAGATACATTTGTCAAATCAGATTTTAAATCTGTTAGAAAAGGTTGAACAGTTTATAATTTGTTCTGCAATATCAAAGCATGTCACAAAATGACACATCACAAAAATAAGAATTATTTTATCACAGTAACCATCTTTCATGTATTTTGTTTGTGTTACATCGTTGTATTATCCCACTAACCACCAGAATGGGTTGAACTTGGTCTAATTGGATGAAATTTGAACTGTTCATCAACACATTTGCTTTCTTGAAAAAACACCTCTGATTAGAATGTGTACTGTTTTTTTTAATTCATATACAATTGCAAGAAAAATCAATTAAATTTACTAGATTTGTCTGTATGTGATGAAAACAGCAGATTTTGATTTGATTCATTGCGATTTCGTATTAATTGTTTCTTATGAAGGGTCCCCTTTCCTGAACATTTTGATTTTACTCATTGTGTTTGTAAGTTTGTCCGACCTCTAGAAATGTTTGATAGATTTGGATGAAATTCACGGATTGTAAATATATATAGTGATGCAGATGTGTCATTTGTTTTGTTTGGCGCAACAGCTCTAGTATTTAACCCCTTAGCCCTGTAGGATGTGTGAGTTATGGGTCCCCTTTCCTGAAGGGGACGCATATTGATTTCACTCTCTTATTTTTATTTTCCGCCCTGCAGTTTGTCCATGTATTTTTGGTATGAAATCTTTGATACATTTGGATAAAACTTTCACAGATGGTAGATAATTTTGATAGCTTGCAAGAGTTTGCCATTTGTAGGTGTCGAGTGTTCTGTTTCACCCTGTAGCCCTTTATTTACCCCTCTAGCCCCCTAAAATGGGTACATTTTTAAGTAATGTCTGAATGAAATGAAATTTGGACGGTTTCTTAGTTTTACCGTTTAGATGTGTCGATTATTGTACTTCAGCCCATAACTGTCTTTTAAAATCAGGCAAACTTATAACAATGCCCGAATGCATATTAATAAACCCTGAAATGCATTATTTAAAACCTTGCCTGATTGGGGACCCATAAGTTTCTGGCTGCAGAAACAAAACAAGGTTATAAAAATGTGTGCAAATATGAGACCCTATTAAAAATAAGCACATGAAATACAAAAAAAGGGTTTAAAATAGGTTATTACCAAACAAGGTTACAAATAAACCAATACAAAATAAGCATGGGAATCAATGTTTCCAAATATGTCTGTGTATATGCAATGCCGAAATGTGCAACATCACCCTTTTAGTTGATATCATGCATTTCACATTTTCTAGATTGGTGCACTTTCAACTACAACAAATTTAAAACGTTTCGATGGAGACTTAACATTTGTAGGTCAAGTTCTTGCTTCTCTTCCCATTGACATGCGACTTGGAAAAATGTTGATGCTCGGTTTGGTTTTTGGTTGTTTGGAAAACTGTTTAGTTATAGGTAAGTTGTATAATACCCACCCCTTTTGTGAATATGGGAGCCATTTCAAAAAGGGACCCATTTTTATTTACTCTTTTAACTTTGTGGATTACTATATTTGGCCCTTGAATCCCACCTGTTACCTTACTTTTTCCTGGATTTGTGAAACTCAGCTTATTGCATACATTTGTGGTAATGGTGTCAACCGCACCGCTTAGGCGTCGTCGTAAATTTTTGGGGTAATTTTGAACGTACTGCAGCGGGTCTAAAAACTTTTTCCCTAAAGGGTACACATATTGATTTTACTCAAATTGTTTTTCTTCTTTTTTTTCCCAAAGTATGTCCGACTCGTTTTTTCATCAAATGTTTGATATATTTGGATGAAATTTACAGATGGTAGATATAGTTATGTAGATGTGCATCCCACTTTGTTTTTGTTGATAACCCCAGTATTTACCCCACTAGCCCCCTAAAATGGGTGAGTTTGTAAACAGTGTGAGAATTGGCTGAAATTTGGATAGCTTGTAGAGTATGCCATTTTAAGTTTTTGTTGTGTTCAACCCTGCAGCCCTAACATTTACCCGATAAGCCCCCAAAGTGTAAAATGTATTTGTATGTTACTGGACACCACAAACGAAAGATTTCTGTTGCTCAATAGTGTTACAAGGGCAAGCAGTTGTATGTTACTCGTTTGTGACTTTCTGGATTGCTTGGTGAACGTTTATGTGCCATGGCAGTTAGGGGGTTGTTGCCCTATGATGTCAGAAACATTAACGGTTGTTGCTCAAAACACCTCTAGTAGTCGACATTTTAAACATTGGCAGATTGGGCTGAAATTTTGCAGTACAGACGAATCCGGTTAATCGCATACCGGTTAATCGCATAATCCGTTTAATTGCATCACAATTAAAAATCCCAAACCGTCGCCCATCGTTTGTTAAGAAAATCGTCCGGTTAATCGCATACCGGTTTATCGCATAAACCGGATATTCGCATCGATTTTCAACGAAATATGCGATTAACCGGATTGATGATCTCTATGTGAAAGTCGAACAGCCCGAGTATTTGGAATAAAAAACGACGATATGATAGTAAAATCCTCCGGAGGTAATGTACGCGAAAAAGACGTAGATGCATTTTTGCATTCCACACCAAATAACGCGTTTAACGTTGAAAATGACACGTCTCGACCATAAAATATTTTGGAAAAGTTATTAGAAGATTAAATCGGCGTTCAGTGTACCGCTGTGCGATAACAAGGAGTCGTTATCTCAAAGCCGTGTACATTGATCCTTTTTTATTGACTTATCTAATCGCCAATAGTTTAAATAAAGCGTTTAAATAAAGAGTTCAACGTGTTAAAATTACGAAACTAGTGTTCCGGCAAAGACGCTGATTGTAATTTCTTACTAAGTGCGAACTGCACCAAATTCGAAGTGTTAAACTGTATTGAAATTTAAACAATGTTAAATGTAAAACAAATGTTTAAAACTGTTTTCTGTTGTATTGTTCATGTCCCGCCAAACACGTAATGGTTGTAAAAAATGTTAGATCGCAAGTAATCACACCATGTTGTTTAAATTCACGTAGTTGGTAACGTGCCAATGATTGCCATATTTTGTCTTCTGTTCGTGACCTTGCACAACTTATCAGGTAAAACACCGATTAAGAAAGGCATTTATTCCTGTAGTATTTGTTGCTGCTTCAAATTTTTGAAGCAACGATCACACGTTGATCACGTGACAGTCACGGTAATCTTGCAGCTGCAGTTTTGCTGAGTAAGCTAGAAAGTAGCGCCACAATCTGAGTCGTTAAAGTTTTGCTAAAATCAAATATTCTTTTTGTCAATTGGATAACGGGTTATAATAGAAACTGATGCAGCTCGCCTTGATGCAGTGCCCTTGCGCTGTAGAATGTGATGCAGTGCCCTTGCGCTGTAGAATGTGCCAAAGTTTTAAAGTTTGACTAGGTTTCGGTCGTGTACGGGTTTGGGCTTGCTTACAAATATGCACCTAGCACTTTTCAGCTTAACGCGTTGGTTTGAATTAGAAAACGAAATAGGTTAGAAACAACAGGCCATTTTACGTGTATATTAGGCGAGAGGCCTGGCACATTTATATAGAAAACCACCCAAAACAAGACTAGAACGCCATAAACCGTCTTCATAGGGAAGTTCCCAAATTTATATGTTGGGCCGCTTAGCTACGATGCGATGTAACATATCTTTTCAAATAAACCTGACTGCAAGAGAAAGCACAAATCAAGCGAACTGTGGCGTGTGCGCCATTTAAGAGTTTGTGGGTGCGTTTCTACTGTTTCTTTAACACACTTAGGCGATTGCACCATAGCCACGACAGTTAGGAAGCATGACGTCATGTATTGCGCTGAGAGCAGCAATTTTTTTCAATTCTCGGCAACAAAAGAGAGAAAATACTGCTCCGTTGCCATAGTTGAGCGTCACTGCAACTTTGTTTCAGCTGGGGAAGTGAAAATGAGCACTTTTGTTAACGGCGTGTACTGTTTACATAGCAACCGGATTATCGCATCAAATACCCTTGGCAAATCGATGATGCGATTAACCGGATTCGTCTGTACTATTGATTGAGTCATTGAGGTTTCCTATTTTTTTAGTTTGTGTGTCGGACCCCATTAGTTACCCAACTAGCCCCCTAAAATTGGTCAGTTTTTTAAACAGTGTTGGGATTGGATAACATTTGGGTAGTATGTGGACTATGCTATTTGTAGGTTTCAAATGTTCTAATTGAATGAAAACCAGACAGCTTGTAGAATTTGCTATTTATTTTTTGTTTTCCCCCATTATGCCACTACTTACTCCTTCGTTTCTTTGAAAAGGAACATTAAATCGGAGATACTTCAAACAATATCTGGGGTGAATCTAAATTTATATGGTTTGTACTCTACATCGTAATTATTTAAGCCCAGTGCCGATCACTGCGTTTTACCTTACAACACTAAACGTTTGCATGGTTATCTCTTGAAATGCATTATCTACAACTTTGCATGTGTGGGGACCCATGAGTTTCTGCTTGCAGAAACAAGTAAGGTTATAAAAGACAGTAGATGGTATGGGACCCAATATAAAACAAGCATAGGAAATATATCAATGTTTTTAAATAGGTTATAGTGTATATGCAAGGGCAATTTGTGCTAAGCCACCCTTCTAGAGGGATGTTAACAGCCTTATGACGTCAGAAGCGTTAACGAATGTCGCTAATGACACCTCTAGTGGTCAGAATTTTGAACATTGACCAATTTGGATAAAAATTTACATGACTGTTAATTAGGTCATTGTGGTTGTATATTTTATATATTCGGGTGTAGAACCCCATCAGCTACCCCGCAAACCCCCTAAAATGGGTGACATTTTGAAACAATGTCAGGATTAAATGAAGTTTGGACAGCTTGTAGAATTTGTCATTTATAGGTGTCAATTGTTGTGTTTCACCCTAAAGCCCCATTATTTACCCTTCTAGCCCCTTAAAATGTTTGAGTTTTTAAACAGTAGTGAAATTGGCTGAAATGTGTATAACTTGTGGAATGTGACATTTATAGGTGTCAATTGTTGTGTTTTACCCTGTAGCCACAGCATATACCCCATTACCCCTAAAATGGGTGAAATTTGTAAACAATGTCGAAATTGGACAAAATTTGGGCAGTTAGTAGAATATGCCATGCTTAGGTGTCAATTGTTAAGTTTCACCCTATAGCTTTAACATTTATCCACCCCCCCCCCCCCTCTCCCCTAAAATGGGCAAGTTTTTTAAACACGGTCGCAATTACATGAAATTTGGACAGCTTGTAGAATTTTCAGAACATTAAATAGGACAAACTTCAAATAATGTCTGAATTGAATCAGATTTGCATAATTTATACTTATTAAAGCATGATTTTTAAACCAAGTACTGATTACAGTGTTTTATGTTACAACACCAACTTACCGATGATTATTTTTTGTTGAAATGCATTTTTTTTAACTTTGCTTGTGTGGGGACCCATGAGTTTCTGCCTGCAGAAACAACTAAGGTTATAAAAGACAATGGATAATATGGGACCCATTTTAAAATAGTGTAGGGAATTTATTAACAATTTATAAAAAGTTATAGTGCGTGTGCTAGGCCACCCTTTTAGTTTTGTATCGTTGTCTTGGTCTTTCCTGAGGCTTCGATGTATAGACCTGTCAATCAAACTTCCGGGCCTAACAGGATTCTCACAAACGATTCGGGGTTTGGGCTTGTACTTTCAAGTTCAAGCCAAATTTCAGGCCCGTTTACAACTCTGATTCGAAGTGTGGTGATGGGACCGTTGATTTTTAAAGTTTGTCTTATCTTCCGAGCAATGTTCCTATATTATGTCACAAGTGATCAAATAAGACAATTGTTCGCGAGCAATTAAAACATGTACTCTTGTCTGTGATGTAACACACTGGCTTCGGATCATTCCTGTAAGTTGTAATCCTATAAGACTAGGTAAAATTAATTCCACATGTTGTAGCAGGAATACTTTCGCAGGGATTACATTAATTTTTGAATGTTGCAAAGTTATAAGTACGATTTGGATAACCAAAAAATGTGGTTGTGGGTCGTATGAAATGACCTCAGCCCGCGGGTTGTAGTTTGGTAACCCCTGGTATATACAAATCGATTGGCAAATTAAATAAAAAAATTAAATTGATTTGTGCAATTTTAACTGTTTATCTCTAATTGTAGCAACAGAAAAGCTTTAAATATTGAGGTTGGTATTTTGTCATTTTACCTTTGCACCAAATTATTGAAGATTGTGTAATAATCACTTGGTTTGTACTTGAATTTAATAGCTGCATCTTTGTCAAAACAAAGTTTTTTTGCAACTCCTTACAACAAACTTTTGGAAGCCTATCGTCATCAATTAATGTGGTCAAATGGAAGTTTTAGTGACTGCATTGCTCTTTTAACTGCATACAGGGAATGGGAGACTTTGACTACATCACAACAATTCAGGAGAAAAAGAGATGAAAAACTTTGGGCGAGGTAAAACAATTAATTTTTTTTAGAAAATGTTTGAAAATTTTTAAATTGCAGAAAAAACTTTGTCCAACTTCGACGTTTGCATGAGGTTCATTTTCTTGTTGAGGAACTAAGAGACAGATTAAAACATTTTAACATTCGATCCAATGATGCATGTTATTGGGATTCTGAGGACAGTCAACAAACTCAGTTGATTTTAAAAGTATGAAGAATGTTTTGAGTTTGCTGTGAGCATTGTAAAACAATATGTGACATAATTTTTAACATTACCCCACTGCCGAAGAAGATATGAAATTCTGTTAATCATTAATGTTAGATTAGAGATATTTAATGTTAGATTAGAGATATTTAAAAGGATAGTAACTACTGCTTTTAATTTTAAATTGACTTTTGTAAAGAGAGTTCATAATGCTTCATTAATTCACCATCGAACATATTTAGAGAAGTAAGGACAGAAACCTCCTTAAAAGAACTTTTGTTGTTGTAACAAGATAGATGAAAGTTTGTTTACCAGGTTGTTATGGCTGGTGCATTTTATCCAAACTATTTTGTACAATCTCTGCCCGATGAGGCTCAATCAATCAAAGAAATGTCAATGCTTAATCCAAGCACTACAGTTGTTGTTTCTGGATTGCCCAGTGGTAATTTTTTTATTGTAAAGTTATGTGGTGAATCAGGGGCGTATCCAGAAATTTTTAAAGGGGGGGGGGGGTCCAACAATTTTTTTGGGGGAAATCCCTAATGTCGTCATTATGACGTCACACGTCGTTCAAAACGACGCGTTATGTGGCAAAGCACTTTTTCCAAAATTGGCGGTTGCTCTACCCATCTAATTGACAGGAAGAACAGGTAATTTTAGCGAAAGCTTTGTAATTTTCTGATTTCGCCGCTGCTATCTAGCTTGCTCAGCCAAACTGCAGCTGCAAAATAAGCGTGACTGTCAGGTAATCAAAATCGTTGCTTAAAAAAACAGGGTCCAATTTCTAAAAAACTAAATCTCTTGCTGCAGCGGTAATCCTACTGTTAAGTTGCGCAAAGTCACGAATGCACTAAAGGTGGTAACTGCAGAAGGCATAAATTGTCCCTGGCAAGTAACAAATTACCCTAATAACATAACTCGATTTACATCGATCTAATGTTTTTGACAAACTATTACGTGTTTGCCGGATCAAAGCAACACAACATTACATGTTTTTAACACTTTTACATTGTTCAAATGCAAAAACAGTTTGATATGTTGCACTTAGTGCAGTTACCACTTAGCAAGAAACTGCTACCAGCGTCCTAGCCGGAACGTAACTTTCCGATTGTTAGCGCATAAACCTCCTTATTAAACCCTTGTTACGTCACAATTGGCGATTAGATAACAAGCGAATACAAGAGATTAAAGGCTCGCGTCTTTGAGATAACGACTCCCTGTTATCACGCAGCGGTAAACAGAACGATTTTGGCCTATTTAATTTATGCACAACTTTTTGAAAAGGGGGGGGTCCGGACCCCCAACCCCCCCCCCCCTTGGATACGACACTGTGGTGAATGACTTAGTATGGATTAATGAAATAGTAATTAACAATCTGAGAAATTACCAGAAAGTCTTTTTTGTTTGTGAAATGCTGTGTTGCAACAAACTATCTTTATTTATGCTATACCTTGAAAATTTCAGGGTCTGGCCCTTTGTTTAAGGAGTCCTTGACTGAAATGACAAAGGATTGTGGCCAGCAGAAAGCCTTGTACTACGATGGATGTAAAGCATTTATTGAATTCATACCTGATACTGTTATAAACACAGGAAATGTTATCTCCTCTGTATACATGGCCTGTAAGATTAGGTATGTTGTTGGTGGTCTATTAGCAGCCTCCCATTTTTTTAAAGTGAAGGTTAACATTATTGAACATTTAACTTTATCACAGGACCCCTTATAGGCATTGGTTTATTTGCAGAATTTGTTTTGTGTGCGTCTACTACTCATCAAAGTCGTCGTTGTCATGCAGAGGCTTTACTTCCCCTTTTTTAGTATCACCTAGGGCAGGGGTTCTTAACCTGGGGTGCGAGAACTGTTCCTAGGGGGTGCGGGGATGCTGAATTATTAAGTTTGGTTAGGTCTATTCTATTTAAGCAATTACAGAAGGGGGAGCGAAAATTGGTTAGTGATTTGTAAGGGGGTGCGAAAATTGGTTGGTGATTTGAAAGGGGTGCAGCAAGGAAAAAAGGTTAAGAACCACTTGCCTAGGGCATAAAAGCGCTACTATTCCAAACATTGTGGTTTAGTTGGTTCAAATATTTGAGAAAATTACCTTGCATAAACATGCATAATGTACTTGTGAGTTAATTGCGTTACAGGTGAATCAGGTTAATCGCATTTGCCATGATGTTTGTTTGCTTAAAAGAGAACTACAAAATAATGTAGAGGAATTGTTATATCGTTTGGAATTTTAACCATATAATTTTCCTCAATCATTGAATATGTAATGTAAAGTGTTATGACATTTGTGTTGAATCTGTAATGTAAAAACTAAGTACTGCATTTTAAAATATTGTGGTAAAACTGTCCATTGTTATAACACTTAAATATTTTCAAACAAATCAAAAAATGTTTGTTCTGTAAACCTTGATTAATATAAAATCCACAGTAAACTGTGGTTTGACCAAAGTGTTTTAATGTTATGCTACCTAGATCAGAGCTTCTCAAACTGTGGGTCATGACCTAAATTGGGGTCGCAAAATATAACTTTGGAGTCGCGAAACATCTTGCGTTATTATGTTATTGTCCCAAAAAATGGTTTATGTATGAACAAAATTGTTTTATCGGTCGGTTTCGTCATCTTTACGTTGTTATGCCTTCGCCCCGGATAGCTTGGTTTTTCACAAAAATGCCACTTGAGATTTGCAATGGCCTGTTTATTTGTAAAGACCTTTTTTGTTTAATCATCATTCACGTGTATAGCGCTATACCAGGGGTCACTAAACTGCGGCCCGCGTTTCAAAAATTAACATTCAAAAAATTAATCCACTCCTTACGAAAGTTTTTCTTTCATGACATGTACAATGGAAATTACCTAGTTTCATAGGATTTCAATGTTCAGCATTCTTCTCAAGCCGGTTCGTTATGTTGCAGACAAGACTACAAGTGTTAATTGTGCGAAAACATTTGCCTTAATTTGTTACTTGTGACATAATATACAAACAAAAATCGCCTATCACGGTTTGGCTAGTTCTGGAAAGGCAGCGCGAATCATTATTAAACTTATCTGGCCCAAAGTGAAAAAAGTTTGGTGACCCCTGGGCTTTACCCATCAAGGGGGCACGTAGAAATTTCTTTTCTAAATTGGAGTCGCAGAGCAAGAAAGTTTGAGAAGCCCTGATCTAGATAACGATTGATTAGTACAAATCACCACAATTCATACATTAATCACCCATTTAATTCTAAAAAAGTGTAAGACATAAACATGTAACCTAATGTGTAATAATGGCGTCATAAGCACTTGTGAATGAACAGTGGGTCATTTTTGTGACATGAAGATGTAAAAGCACTGCAATATGTGTTTCTAATTTTATGCATGTGTTGCAAAAAAAGGATAACTGTTTGATCTCTTTATTTATTAAAAGCCCAACAGCATATTAATACCTTTACCAATTGTTGTTTGCACTTGTGGGACCCATTCAATTTTGCTTCTTGAACAATTAAATTGTTGAACTGTAGATTAAGGAAAACCCTGTTTTAAGTTAATACTGATATCTTCATAAGTAACACACTGTTTTATATCAGGCAAATTCGACGTCCTCTGCAATTGAAACAGACTATCCAAGATGATAGTAGAAGCACTTCTCTTATGACAGAGTCGCCATTTTTATGTGATACTCTTGTTATGCCAATGTTTGCAGCGGAAGTTCCACAACCTGGAAATATGGTGGGTTGGTACTTATAAATCAGGGGTCACAAACTTCTCAGTCATTGAGATTAACCAACATTTTCGTAATCATACATGATTGACCGATTGGTTTACGCGAACTCAAATTTAAGTGACTCAGTTTATATGCTCTACGTATTTATCGGTCCCCTTACCTGAAGGGGACACATTGTTTTTGTTCGTATTTTTTCTTCTGTCCAATGCTGGTTTGTTATATTCATTTGGTCAAGCAGGAGATCTTTAAATTTTTTCTCAGATGTTTACACAGATGTTAGTTATTGATCCAAATTTAATCTTCTGAACTTTGACCTCATAATTTAATTTAAGGTATTTTAATAAATTTTGTAACTTTGAATTGGATTTCACCCATTTGCACCCCTTAAACCCCTAATTATTTGGTTTTAGCTGTTTCAGTCCATTAGGTCAGAAATACAAGCTCTAATGTGCTGAAATTTTAAACAATTGTTTGTAGTGGGTTACTAGGTAGTGCTGCAAATTTGGCTTAATTGGCCAAATGATTACCTTTACAGGCCCTAATATGTATTTAAGTGCCTGTGCATTGTGCATGCCACTGCTTCATGCATGACCACAAGTGCGACTGGGCTAAGTTTTGCTGGAATAAATCTGATATGTTTTTAGTTATTTCTATCACATTGTCCAACATATGATTTTTGTCCATGTGGGCAGACACAATTATGCAGTGGCTTCTGCTAGGGTCAGGCGTGACATGAGGGAAAGGGGGGAGTTGATTGACGGTTTAACAAGCTAGCTCTGCGTGAAACACAACAAGGCTCACACAGATGTTGTGTTTTGTATCAAAGAAAAATCTCAAAAACATTTGACAATATGTTGTAAACAAATATTATACGACCATAACCTTGTCAAGATCAAAGGGTTATTGTCTACATCAGGGGTGGGCAACCTTTGTTACTGTAGGGCCAATTATAAATGTCAAAATTGGATCGAGGGTGGCACATGTTCGTCACACAAAAGGATTTTGCTTTGTTTCTTACCAAATATGCTTAACTAAAAGTATAATTCGTATTTGATTCTAGTCACATTTTGCCAGATCGCAGAAAACTAGCATCAGGCGCATTAGTCCTTTTGAAATCCAAGCGTCTCTGCGGGCCGCACAAGCTTTAATGAAGGGCCGCAGGTTGCCCACCCCTGGTCTACATAAACATTACAAGAGGTTTCTGCAGAACTACATACATATATTGCAACTGTGCCAATTTGATATGGCAATCTGCAACTTTGCCAATTGTTAGTCTTTTAATACTATCAGGACTTGTTACTTATTAGCATAAACACATCTGTGGGGATACATTTGTTTTGCAAGGCAAAGACAATCATGTTAGTAGATCAGATGGTGTGTAGAGTAAATTGTTAAACAGGATATAGAATATATAAAATGACAATAGATAGGAAAGCCACCTGTCCTTAGCTGTAGTTCCATTTTTTCAGTTAGTTGTTAAGACAGCATTTCATATATGCATATGTTTCTTGGTTGTAAATAGCCTAAAGTTTTTGATTTTGTCAAACAATTTTAGCTCTTCAATTAACACAAACACTCAATTTGTAGTTGTAACAACATGCTGCAACATAAAATGGAAAACCACATTTCCAGTTCAATATATGCTTTTGAGTTGTTTTTTTTTGAAAAGTTTAATAACTGTCCAACTGCTGGTTAGTATCTGCTTAATTTGTAAATTTAATTCGTTGCAATAACTTAAACTTCACTTTAACTCGTATCATTGCAAAAAGTTTTAGTAGGTATAATTTTTACTTTATAGAGCTCTTCTTTGCCAGAAGCTCTATAAACTTGATATTATGCCTGGCAGCAATAGCTTATAATTTTTACTTGTAAAAAAACACATTTATTTTTCTGACACTTGGAAATTATGATATCTGGATAGATATTTATGGGTCCCCTTCCCTGAAGGGGACACATATTGTTTTTGTCCGTATTTTTTTTTCTTTTTTACCGTCTAACGCGGATTTGTTCCCACGTTTTGGTCAAGAAAGAATGGTTCAAACTTTCAAATTTACACACATTACAGATATTGGTCTAAAGATGGTCCATGTGAATTTTGACCCCGTTTGATCCCTCGGTTCACCCACAGGCCCCCGAAACGTAATTTTTTTAACGCTGGTTTGTAATGCTCGTGTGGTAAAGAAAAAGTGCTTCAAATTTGGACATATGTTAGTTATTAATCCAAACTTGATCCTCCAGAAGTTTAACCCCGAATCACCCAGCGATTCACCCACAGGCCCCGAAAAGTAAAATTTTTAACGCTGGTTTTTAATGCTCGTGTGGTAAAGAAAGAGTGCTTCAAATTTATTCAAATTTGGACATATGTTAGTTATCAATCTGAACTCGATCCTCTAGAAGTTTGACCCCGAATTACCCAGCGGTTCACCCACAGGCCCCCGAAACGTAAATGTGTCTAACGCTCGTTTGGTCAAGAAAGACACTGTAGGCAGAAGTACCAAGAGAGTAACTCACTGGTTTACGATAGCGGGAGGGCTCAGCTTGACGTCGGACAGACGTTTTACGAGACGTCGTTTCAGTGATTAGAAATCAGCTGTTTTGCACAGCAATGCTATGTCGTTTTATTAAGTTATCACTCACATTTTTGGTTTTGGCAAAGGTTTTACACCTATGACGTGATTTAAACCTAATAACCGTGCTTCGGTTTTGTATATGTCAAGCAAAACTTTGTTAATCAAAGTAAACATGAAAAAATGAACTTGACTTTTTTGCAAAATAAATGTTTTTTAAATGCTCGTTGTCAGGTTGGCCGCATGATCACGGGTTACTTAAGGTCAACTAGTAGGTATTACTAACACTGTTCAGAACTTTCTTTCATCATAAGGTAGCGTTTTTTTTTGACAATCAATTTAGGAGTCAATGCTCAAGGCATGTAAAAATTAGGCTTAAAGGTATTGTTGAACACTCAGGACGTGCTATTGAAAACGGTGTCAAAAGGTCAAACAGTCGTTTGGCGTGTGCACCCTGAGAGTTACTACAGGTCAATGGTACTCGTTTTGCGAAACAAGGTTAAATGAAAAACAATTTGTTATGTATACACTTGTAGCAAATTGCTTTTTAATTTAAAGTGTCTGTAACACAACTGTTACAGCTTTCTAAAAAAATTGTGTTCAAAACCCGACCTTGACCGACAATATCTGGGTCAAAGCAAGAGATTAAATTAAAGTATTTGTTACGTTTTTTTAATGTTTTTGTAATTATATGACAATAATAGTGCAAAAAGAATACGAACAATTTTTTTTATTGTTGGGTTAATGCTTTCTAAAAATTTGTCCTTAAGAATCTAAAAATCACAGCAACATTTGTTTACTGTCAATCCGCACAAACACGCGTGTGGGGACCCATTTGTTTTTGTTTACAAAAACAATCATACGTGTAGATCAAATGATGTGTATAGTAAATTGGTAAATATCATATAGAATATATAAAATGGAAGTATATCAGAAAGCCACTCTTCTAGTTTATTATTGCAAGTAATAGGTAAAAATCCATTAGGTTTGTTACAACACATTGTTTGCAGGTATACTTTAATATTTGCATCACACACATCAACTCTGCAGTAAGATTTTGGGGATACAAGTGCATGCGCAAAAATATTGAAACACTGCATCACATATCCACTTTGATTGAGGAATGCAGCAAGGTTACAACTATTCATTTTTTTCACAAGCTTTGTAAAAAGGCACTTTAAATAGATGCCCCAACTCCATATTAGGTATCAACAAACTGTTTGAAAGAATCCAGTTTGGTTTTAGCACCTTATGATGATGGATTGCTAGAACATTATTACAGAGCAATCATTGTTGCAACTGATCCTGTTATTAAAGTTTGGTTTGTTGATTATGGAAATATTGAAACAATATCTTCATCTGCTGTATTGTACAAAATCCCGAATGAGTTGTGCAAAATTGGATTTCAAGTAGGTTTGCCTTATTAAAAAAGTATTTTTATGTTTAAATATTTTTTGAAAATAGGCTATTCAGTTTCAATTGCATGGAATTGAGGTGAAAGAAACTTCATCAGAGAGAAAGGCAAAACAGTTTTTCCAAGGCCTTATTCAAGCTTCTGAAAACAAAGTCAAAGTGAAGGTTTGAATAAGTTGTTTGACTAAATAGCAATTCTAGAAGAATATGTTTGATCATTCCTTTAAAAAGTGAAATTGCTACAGCAAGGGTCTCTGAAGTTTTTCTATGTAGGACCAAATTGGACTTTCCTCATAATTATACATACCAAATTTTTCCTCATACCAAATTGTTCAGAACTGTATTTCACAATGCGTATATGTTATCCACAATAACTGTTTTATGATGATTATTGCAGATTTATTGGTTTTATGTTTTTAACAACAGCAGTGTTTTGTTGGTTGTATAGCATATCAGGTTGTGTATAAATCAGAGGTTTATTTACCACTGACTCTGCAATGAGCTACACACTTGTAAATCAATGAATTACTTCCAGAAAATCTCCAGTGGTATAGTTTCTGGGCATAACAGACAAACGTCAAACACTGCATGGTCTGTAAAAGCCAAGGTCCTGTATATATAAAAACAAACATTGTGTGAAAATGGGTAAATATGACAAAAGGTACAAAATGCTTTGAAATTTTTGGCAATATACCAACCAACAAAGCATAACATTTTTGGATAATTACCTTTTTAAATTTTCAAGTTTTGTGGTTTATGGGTGAACCTGGGAATTAGGCGGGAAATTTTTAAGACATTTTGAAAAGGGTTTTTTACATAAACAAAAAATGTACCAATCAAAACATTGGAGTAAAAGAGTGAAAATGAAGTTAAACCAAAGAGGTTAAAAAGGATGTGCAAAGAACTAAATGTACAATCAAAAAATAAAACTTCTAAGAAATATAATGCGAATTCTGCAGGCCTTTGGTCAGGGGTATATTCCGAAATTCGAAAAGGTCGCTACTTTAACTTGGAAATTATACAGACTCCCAGTCTTACTTATCTGTAATTCAAAAAAGGATACTTTAATTTTCGTTATGCTTCCAAATGCCAAGACCACATTACTACAATATAGCTATAAGTGATAACATTGTAGAAGAAAAAAAGATAATCACATGTGCATCATTATATTTATTGCTGAAATAATGCATCATACAGGAACCTACTGATAAACACCTAAACAGCCTCTAAAAATGGAAATCCAACTAACGTTTTGTGCAAAGACATGAATTTAGATGGGTTAGCAGTTACGTGGACCTCATTATAAATTTTAGTAATGTTGCTGTTATACAACTCTGTTGTAGTTTGACATAAATTATTCATAACTCTTTGGTGTAACGTTGCATGATTTGGCATCTGTAAAACAGTGACATGAAGAATTATTATGGGTCCCCTTCCCTGAAGGGGACACATATTGATTTTACTCAAATTGTTTTTTTTGTTTTTTTTCTTTGTTTTTTCTTTCATTTTTTTTTCTTCCCAAAGTTTGTCCGACTCGTTTTTCCATCAAATGCTTGATGGATTTGGCTGAAATTTACACAGATGGTAGATATAGTTATGTAAATGTGCATCCCACTTTGTTTTTGTTGATAACCCCAGTATTTACCCCGCTAGCCCCCTAAAATGGGTATTTTTTCCCCGAAGTTTGTCCGACTCGTTTTTCCATCAAATGTTTGATAGATTTGGCTGAAATTTACACAGATGGTAGATATAGTTATGTAGATGTGCATCCCACTTTGTTTTTGTTGATAACCCCAGTATTTACCCCGCTAGCCCCCTAAAATGGGTGTTTTTCCCAAAGGTTGTCCGACTCGTTTTTCCATCAAATGCTGGATGGATTTGGCTGAAATTTACACAGATGGTAGATATAGTTATGTAGATGTGCATCCCACTTTGTTTTTGTTGATAACCCCAGTATTTACCCCCGCTAGCCCCCTAAAATGGATATTTTTCTTCCCAAAGTTTGTCCGACTCGTTTTTCTATCTAATGTTTGATGGATGTGGCTGAAACTTATACAGATGGTAGATAAAGTTATGTAGATGTGCATCCCACTTTGTTTGTCCAAATAACCGTAGTATTTACCCCGCTAGCCCCCTAAAATGGGTGAGTTTGTAAACAGTGTGAGAATTGGCTGAAATTTGGATAGCTTGTAGAGTATGCCATTTATAGTTGTCGATTGTTGTGTTCAACCCTGTAGCCCTAACATTTACCCCACAAGCCCCCAAAGTGTAAAATGTATTTGTATGTTACTGGACACCACAAACGAAAGATTTCTGTTGCTCAATAGTGTTACAAGGGCAAGCAGTTGTATGTTACTCATTTGTGACTTTGTGGATTGCTTGGTGAACATTTTTGTGCCATGGCACTTAGGGGGTTGTTGCCCTATGACGTCAGAAACATTAACGGTTGTTGCTCAAAACACCTCTAGTGGTCGACATTTTAAACATTGGCGGATTTGGCTGAAATTTTGCAGTACTATTGATTGAGTCATTGAGGTTTCCTATTTTTTTAGTTTGTGTGTCGGACCCCATTAGTTACCCTACTAGCCCCCTAAAATGGGTCAGTTTTTTAAACAGTGTCGGGATTGGATAAAATTTGGGTAGTATGTGGATAATGCTATTTGTAGGTTTCAATTGATGTGTTTTACCTTGTAGCCCCAACATTTACTCAACTAGCCCCCTAAAATAAATGAACTTTTAAAAAAACTATGAAATTATATGAAATTTTGCAAAGTTTATTAAACAGACTAAGTCCTCAAATGTTATGTTTTGCCCTGTACCACCACAACTTAACCAACTAATTCCTAAAATAGGTGACCCTTTTCACAATGTTCGAATTGAATGAAAACCGGACAGCTTGTAGAATTTGCTATTTATTTTTTGTTTTATCCTATTATGCCACTACTTACTCCTTCGTTTCTTTGAAAAGCAACGGGAAATAGGACATACTTCAAACAAAATCTGGGGTGAATCTAAATTTATATAGTTTGTACTCTACATAGTATTATTATTTAAGCCCATTGTTTTACCTTACAACACTAAACGTTCACATGGTTATCTCTTGAAATGCATTATCTACAACTTTGAATGTGTGGGGACCCATGAGTTTCTGCTTGCAGAAACAACTAAGGTTATAAAAGACAGTAGATGGTGGTATGGGACCCAATATAAAATAAGCATTGGAAATATATCAATGTTTTAAAATAGGTTATAGTGTATATGCAAGGGCAATATGTGCTAAGCCACCCTTCTAGTTGCTTTTGTATTAGTAATGTGTTAATAATTACAACATAATTGTATTGTAACTTGACCTCTCCCTTGGAATGCAACTACTCCACTCTGTTTTCCTGATGCACCCACTGAGGTCAAAGAACTTTTAACCTACAAACAAAAAATATTTATAAAAAACTGTGTGTGTCTTTTCATGAAAGAGGAACTTGTGATATTGTAGATAATACACAAGAAACTATGTGGGCAGCTATGTTAATTGTTTTTTTTTTAGGTTTATTCTGTTGTTTCCAATGTTGTGCATGTTGATTTGTTTTGCAATGGAACCAGGCATGTTAATCAACTTCTTGTCACCCAAAATTTTTGCAAAAATGCCCCAGAAGGAAAACTATCAGAGGTAAATATAGCAGCTTTATGTTGCTCTAGCTTTAACAGGAAACAATGTGTATGTAGATATTTTTTGAAGAGGATTTAAATTTCTTCCCTGATAGTACTCAATGAAAAACTGTGTTTGAACATGTCATGTTCTTTTTGCCTATTTCTAACAAATGCTTTCAGTTATAGCCTTATTACTGACCAGTCAGCTGTGTGTTATTGTGACATATTTCAAGTTGGCCACCTCTGCTGTAGATCAACCATTTACTTTGGGACCAAGCGGTTCAACATCAATCATCATCTGCATTTAAAAAAGAAATAAACAGGGAATGGATGGAAGTAGATTCTTCATCATCAAATAGAATGAAGCACAGTGATAAAGTTTGTTTGCTTCATAACCTGTTTATGTGTTTTAATGTCCATGTATATTTTATGAGAACAATATTTGATAAATAAACCTTGAAAAAGCAGGTGACTGTCCAAGGACCTCGCACTACGTTTGAAACAAGCTTCTTCTCCATTACCAACATTGGCCGCCTGAGAAGTGTTAATATTGATCGAAGTGGAGTAAATAGCGTCAGTATTCATCAGGATCCCAAAAACTTGAACCGGTAAGTATTAATCAATCACCGAACATTTTGGTTTGAATCCCTTGTCATGCATTCGTTGTGTTGATGGTGAGAATGCATTTTTAGGTGTATGTTAATTGCAGCTCAAGTTGGTATTAATCAATCTGGAAGTACCATGTTGGCAAGGTATGAAAGTTTAAATAATGAATCATGTTATCTTTTTGTCACTAAAGACAATTTCTTTCTTGAAATTTCATGTTTCTGTTTTTTTCAGAAACACCACAATAATGCCACCAATTAAAGGATTATTGCCACTCTTGTGCTTGATTTTTGCTCCAGTTGTAGAGTTCCGAGTTGACGCCAATTTTACAAGATATACTGGTGCAATATGTGGCCTTGGATCCATGACGAACAGGTTAGATATTTGAATTTGCTAAGAATATATTGTTGAAAATGTTTGCTACAGCAAATATTTGTGTTAGTATGTCCAATGATTTTTTCTGCATGTTGCTGGCATAAGTGGTTTGCAGTACAAGTTCACCTTGCATGTATATTATTTTTCTAAATGCAGTTCAGTACTTTATGCTGAAAAATGTTTATTCTATCTTACAGAAATGGATGTTTTTCAATTCTTCCAGATCATGACATAGAGGTCATGTTTGACTTCAATCTGTCTCTTCAGGACATTATTGATGTATGTAGTTTGTTGTTTGTAATTTAGTGTTGGTTTAGTGAAGAAGTTGTTTTTAATCAGGCACAATAAAAACATAAAACAAAGAATAAACCCAGGTATTTTTACTTTAAAAGTAAAACTGCCACTAGAAATGCATTTTGCTGATTTTGCAAGGCAACTGCTGATGCCCTACTGCGAAGTCCACATGTGCAGCAAATCAGTCAGGCAACTGTGTTTGTGATTCAACTTTCCGCAGGCCTGCCACTGAGCCTGTGTAGCTCAGTTGGAGTGTGAGTCGCGGAAAGGCTCTTGTCATTGGCTCGAATCCCACAGCGAGATAGATTCTTCAGGCATGTGTCTTGCTTTGTGGGAATGCTTGGTGGCTAATTCGATATAATATACCTGGCCTAATATGATTATGGGAAGATGACATATTTTGATTTTACTCCATTTGTTTTTCTTGCCTAAAGTTTGTCTACCGCGTTTTGCCAAAACTATGATATAAAATTATGTGCAAACAATTGTTTTCATTGTTACTTGTGATGAAATAAAAAGTATTGATTAACACGCAAGTAAGATTGTAAAGCCATGAGCACTTGGAGGTCAAAATAGTGCCGAAAAGCACTAAAGGACAGTGGACTCGAATTGGAAACAGCTGGCCTAGAGTGTTAATTTCATAGTAATTTAACCACATATTTTTTTGCGATTGGTGTAGTGTGCAGTATTAAAGTCTTTAAAAGCATTTAGACATTAGAGGCCGCATATGGCTTGCGGCTTCTATGTAGTTCGAAAATTGGCCCGGGACAAATTTCGAGTCGGAGACCCCTGCTTCAAATTAAATATTGTTTTTCGCAAATCTTTAAATGTAAAATAACTTCCCAGATCAATGGATTAAGAATGATGATTAATATTGCTGTTGGTGGTACAGAATCAATTAACTCATGGAGTCAAAAAATGGTCCATCGAATTCAAACCAATGCTCGCCAAAAACTGTTTTCAATTTTAACAAAACCAAGAACGGCTGCAGATCCAACACCTAGCAGTCGTCCATACAGGTGCCATATTAAATATTTTCTACAGTTTTAGTTGCAAAGTGTTAATAGAAATAAGCAACATAAACCAACATTAATTGTATAACCCACTGTGTCTCGTGCTGTATTAATCCAGTTTTTTAGGTACTTTGCACAGCATCTCGGACCGCAAGCTTGAATCAAAATACATGTCATTGATATTAATTTCCGAAAATGTAACTCTTTTCCATTTATGTTATAACAGTGAATATGGTGGCATTTATGTTACAACAAACGTCAGTATGGTGGCATAGTTCTATTATGCCAGATATGACCCCAAATAAATGGATGTGTATATCCTGTTGTTGGATCCAAACTAACAACAACATTTTTACAACATACAGATATTGTATTTTTTGATGGATACATATATGAAAATAAAGTTAAAGGGCAACAGAAAAACAATTCTCGTTTCTTTCCCGGTATTGTCACATTTTCGCCCATGTTGCAAGACAGAATAGCAACGTACGCACACCCACAACATGCCACTTACGCCGAACATACACCGAAAACGGTGTTTTGTGAGTGGAGGCAACGTCTCTTCTCACTTAGTCTACGTTTTATATGTTTTACAAAAAAAGGACTGTGCCACTTTTACGTACACGCATCATTATCGTAACCGAGATTTAAACCATTAATGTTCATGTTTGTTGAACGTGCCTTTTTTGCTTCAGGTGGAAAATAATCAGTGAGGAAAGGACGGTGCCACACCAAGTATCGAACAAACAAGCTGATCGGAAGGATTTGTACCGACTACATGATGCTGTGGCAATGCAGAATGTACAAAATGTGTATGAAATCAAAGATCACCCATAAATGTAACACCTTCAAATGAAACAAATTTTGCCTCATTTCGTTGGTGCCATTTTTTTTTCTAAATTCATTCGAGTGTAGGTGCATTTCTTTTCAATACACTGGCAAGGTCAGAAATTGTGTGTTTCTAGTGTTACTCGAGGCGTTAAGTGCCTTCCGCATTTTACAGCGCTGGTTTGTAAAAAGGTCCTCATTGATTGTAGCGCAAACGCTACGTGACACTGCTGCTTACTGGTGCTAATACTAACTTTTATTCGGACAAGCTGGGTGTGCGTTTTGATTCAAGTGCGGTACTGCCCAGAAGCATGACAAAATTATAGGATTCAAAAACCGTCGAAACTATATCTGTATCCATTGCTAGTTATTTTGTGCAGGAAATTAAATTGTGTGGGCGAGTAAGTTCAAAGCGGTATGTTGTCTGGTGGCGGTTAGCTAGGGTTGCCATGCGTCAGGATTTTCCCTGACATGTCAGGGAATTTAGTGTTTGAATCTGCGTCCGGGAGAAATGTTAAAATGTACTTAAAAGTCAGGAATTTAAGAAAAAATATAGATATGCTATGAAATTAATGTACCAACGGAGAAAACTTCTAGTAGTTAGCTGCAACCGCGACTATGCCATGAAACGTGAAGAGGTAAACTGGCGGCGCGCAGGTTAACGCACAAGGTTACTGTTTCGTTTTCCATTGTGTGTGCGCGCGTAACAATACCTGTTTGTTACTAGTTGTCTAACAATACCCGTTAAATACAGATATAAAAAGCGTCTCAAGAAAACACAGCGTTCGATGCTACGTGGGAAGTTTCATTTGCCTTAACTGAGTACCTAATATGCAAGGAATTAACTAACAACAAAAAGTCGAATGTCGTGAGATATAAAAACGTTTTTGCAGTGGCATTTTATTTCAAATTTGGAAAGGGCTGCTCCCAGTGTTTTTTTTTCTGTGACAATTTGAAATTGGCCCGAATAGTTTTTAGAGTGGCAAAGATTGGCGACCCGTGGTATATGTGCTTATTGTTTCAAGAATAGTGAGAGTAGTAAGCTTAGCCTAATAAACAGAAGCCTACGCAGAAAGTTTATTAACAGGGATCAGAGTATCGTATCTAACGTTTTCTCGTGTCACTGTCCGTGTGACTTCCGAATATTCTAAATTTATTCCGCAATAGAAGTAATTGGATCGCAAAAAGGTTATCCCAAACTGGGGTCCGCAAAAAGCTGGAAGTAATTCTATGTTCTAATTTAGCGTCAGTTTGTGGAACTAAATATGTCTGAATTAGGGTTGCCATATTTTATGAAACACAATCCCTGACAAAATTTATGTGGGTTGCGTGAACCCAGTTTTTCTCAAACTTCAAGTATAAATGTGTTAACGTAAGTGTTACATCGCCATTGTACATATTATTATGTTTTCCGCCAGTAGCCTTAACTCACTTGAATGGCGCAATGTTGTGCAACCTGGTGACATTATCTGTCATACAAATCGGTGCTTACGTCACAGCCTTGGCATTGTTTTACTGAAGTCACGTCTTGTAAGTGTGGCTGCCTCGTGTTTATTAGCGACTGGATGTTATAGAGGCAGAATGCTTTATAAATTGATCGATTATGTTTTGTTTTTCGATAACGGATAGGAAATTTGTGCTAACTGAACTGTTGTTGGTCGTCCAATGTGTAATTGTGCATCTCTGAACTATTGATTCCACCGTCGTCAGTCAACGTCTGAAAGTCTGAAAGCGCAATGGCAAAAACAGCATTAAAAGTGGGAAGCTACGCCATCTAGCGGTGGTGTGGCACTTTTGCAGGCTATAATGGTATCGGTATTGAGAAAACGCGTGGTTAGCGTGTTTTTAAGCGTGATATTTGGTAATTTTTTTATTGTACCGTTTACTTTTTGAATAAAGTAACTTATCTGTGAGAGATAAACGTTTTAAAAAATGGACCATTCATTAAAAAAGGTTAGTATTGTATTAAAGTAAGTTATATTAGACACATTTGAAACCACATAGTTTGCTTCTGTGAACTGTCAAAAAGTTATGTAACTTGTTGTTTTTCAACTGTGCACTATGGGGGTATTTGATGCATTTTGTTCATAACTCCACAAGAATGACTAGTTTTTTGCAGTAAGTATTTTAAATGTTTTAATAATAAATTATGTACTAACACACATTGTAAAGCAAGGCTTATACACAGAGATAAGAAACAACATTAAAACACTGTTCTACCATGTGTTTTTGTTTTCAAGACTTTTTGAAATCCTTAGTTTTTTTTAAGTTTTTTCGAATGGCCTTTTCTTTTATTCTGCTTTTTTGTTTGCTCCGATATTCTCTGATACATCTGAGAGAGTTGAAATATGCTCTCATTTGTACATATCTATATTGCAATACTTGCCAATTTTTCATTTTCATAAGAAAAAATCTCATTAGCCTTTACAGATTCAACAATTTTTTTATATCTATATATTTTAATAAGTGAATTCTTCAGTCTTTCTGCACTACATCGATGCATTCCTTTTAATGACTGAACTGATTTTTTAAATGTTTTCATTCTTTTCATGGCTTTGCCTCATTGAGCTCAAGGTTTAAACAATTTAAACATCTTTTGTTTTTCACAGCAATATTTCAGTTGTGTGCCATGAACCTATGTCAGAATATTAGTTAAATGTTTAAATATTTGTTTATGACAGAAGGAAATGGTAAAAATATTTTGTTTTGTAGATGACTTTATCTGTTATAAGCAGGGTTGCCATCGACATGAGCCTCAAAATAAGGACAACTGAAAACTTAGATTTTCATACCAAACAAAACAAATGTTTTTGAACAAATCTTTGCATTTAGACGAATCATGTCATATCACATGCGAAATTTTTGGCCTGAAATAATCTGTTCCAGCCACTCCTTGTTGTTAAAAATACTTCGTGCATCTCACGACAGCTCAGGTCTAGGTTTACTTTTACTTGTAGCAGGGATTTGACTAGTAGTTGTTAAAAATAAGACAAAATAAGGACTCGCGTCAAAAAGAAGGACATTTCTTGGAAATAAGGTCAATGAACTTTTCTAAGACATCGCCCTTCTAAATAAGGACAAATCTTAGAAATAAGGACGGTATGGCAACCCTGGTTATAAGGTTCTGGAAATTGACCAAACATTTGTTTGTACTTGATAACTGAAACCCACACTGAAGGTTTAGAAACTTTTTTATATCCGGGACACAAGCAAATGTTTCAAGGGATTTTAAAAGACTTTGAATATTGATGACATTTGGACCTGTAAGTGTATTTAAATAAAAATCATGG